>NC_056735.1:1471200328-1471500328 GCF_019279795.1 Protopterus annectens
TATCTATTTTATACGCTCTACTAATTATTCCTATCTTAATGGCAGCTTCTGTACTACATTCTACTATAAATGTGGGGCTTTAGTCTTGATTTCACTTCCACACATTTTAAAGTAAAGAACACTTCTCATACCTTTGGAGTGTTTATATGAAATGCTCCTTCTCCTGGGAGAAGGCTGTCTACCACTGAACAATGGTAAGACCCAGGCAAGCTCCCATTCCTCAGGAAATGTTTTGATAGTCAGGATCTGCAACTTTTACACTAGTGAGAAATGTCCAGCATTCTACATCCTAGTAACAAAACACATTAACATGCTCTATGATAGTATTGTGTCTTTGTATTCACTTGCATCTCATGGTCCACCTCAGCATCCACATCCTCAGATATGAAAACAGAGATATGAATTTTGTGACTGCCATAAGATACAAGAGGCACTGAATAGTTACAGTTTTAGTGTAGGCCTTTCCCCTGTACATTCCTTCACACAGAAAAGACTGACGAAGACAGTCCAACTCTATCCATATGAAATTCCTTTGAGATGGAGTAGGTAATGGCAATGCCCATGGTGTGCAACTAAGGGTTTGTTCACTTCAAGGACACTAAATGGAGCCCCTCATTTGGGCCACCAAAATCTAGTCATCCAGGTAAGGGGACACAACAAAGGTATCTTCTCTTGCAAAGTCCCCCTCCACAAGACCTAGCACACTGATAAGCACTGAGGGTGCACAGAGACCGAACACCACCACTTAATACTGAAAGTGAAGCCCATATAGTGAAAATAGTAAAAATCAGTTACTGGCTAGTAAGTACACTGCCTGGATGCCAGCAAAGAAGAAACTTACAGAACATGAATGAAAATCAACTAGAAAGGTGAAAAAAAAAACACTGACTGGGAAGAATTATGCAGTGGTTCAGCAAAAAGCTGTTCAAGCCCTAGCTCTGGTACAAGAGATAGCTTCCAGCAATTTGAAGGGAAAAAAAAGCAAATGTGCTTAGAGCTGAATAAAATAAAACACCAAATGAGTATATAAGCTCAAATAACAAAAGGCTGGAGAAACAACCAAAGCTTTAAACAGCTAAACAGGTGAACTGATAAAACTGAAAAACTCAGAGGTTGAAAATAAAGAAAAGGCTGGCTGAGTATGAGACTGCTCAAGAAGAGCTGTTTCAAAAAATGGTAGAGTTAGAGGACAGAGCACACACAGAAAACCTGAGATCTTCTGCTGTACCTGAGAAACTGGAAGGCACAGACTGTATCAAATTTTACGAAAGCACAAATAAGCAACTGGACTGGTATTTCACAGCAGGAATTGTTGATTGAAAGGCTACATTGTGTAATGCTCCAAACCTGGCCAAGAGAAAGCAGCCAAGACCTGTATCAGGAAAGATGCAATCATACCAGAAGAAAGAGTGGTTCCTGAAAAACTGGCAGAAAGGCAAAGTATTAAAAAACTGGAGAGAGTAGAGTGTTTGGGGAAAATGATTACTTGCTGTACCACCAGGCAGAAGAGAAGCAAATTTATCTCAGCAACCAGGGAATGTGGACAGGCAGGTGTGAAATTCAAGCTGCTGTCTCCAGCTAGCTTCACAGTATTGTCCTGGTGGATCAAACTTATTTTTGATGCAGATCAGGTTAAGGAGGAAATACAAAAGTTTGTCCAAATAAGATTGCCAAAAAACAGAAGAGGACTCTGTTTCTCGTTCTTCTGATTAATAAAGCTCAGAGAAAAACTTTGGCACTGAAACATTTTCCAAAGTTCCAAAGGAAAATGCCTGAGAGGGAGCACAGGAGTTGACTCTAATTGGCAGTAATTTAGTCTTGAACCAGAGTGTGGGATTGGGAGACGAAGATGAAGAGGAAGACCAGCAACACTGAAATTAGTTAATAAATGTGAGACTATAAATCATAAATCACATTTATGAAATATGGCTTCACAAGAAAAAGTAGCTGAGAAGGACTGGACTTTTGTTGATTTTGTTAAACTTGTGGGGGCAATAAAAGGCATATACCTCACTTCATGTCATTAATGCTTGGAAGGACATTAAAAGAAAAAAGGTAACCAAGTAAAAATTATTTTTTAACAATATTTGTATAAAACATTTTATGATATAAATAAAAGTTGTGCACTCACCGTAATGTTCTATCTGTGTTGTCCATTTTTATTCTTCAACAACTGGGTTCAGATCACTCGGCCGTTATTTTCAGCTCATGGCCACTAGCAAACTCTCGAGCTCCTCTCTTACCCATAATACTCTATCCTCCAACATACCTCAAATCTTGTTTGCTGGCTTAAAGTATCAAACGAAATATTAGCATTCTGGTAACGGAAATTCATACTTGGAGATCAACATAAGGGGCGGTGGTTTCCTTAGAAAGTCTTGCTCTTAGAAGTAATTTGTTCAAAGGCAGGGTGTTAGTGGTGGAAAGTTGAGGAAGAACAAAAATAGACAACACAGATGGAATCTTAGGGTGAGTACATAACTTTTTTATCTGATGTTGTCAATTTGCATTAATTCCTCAACACCTGGGACAGATTTCCCAGCTACTTGAAATCCAAGGAGGACTCTAAGGAAGGATATTTCCTGATCACACTTGATCCATAAGCTGCTCTTCCCCTCAAGACCAGATCCAATTTGTAATGAGTAATAAAGGTATGAGGATTAGCCCAAGTAGCAGCCACACATATATCGCCCATAGAAGCCCTGGATAAAAATACTGATGACGTTGCCATGGATCTATTTGAATGGGTTCTCAAAGATTTTGATAAGGAAAGACCCAATTTGTTATAGTCAAAGGATATACAATCAGTCCGCCATCTGGCTAACATTACCTTTGTGACCAGCTTAACTACTTTGGAATCCGCAAAGGAGACAAACAAGTATCTATTTTTTTGAAAATTTTTGTTCTATGCAAGTAAAAGAGCAACTGTCTACAAATGTCCAGTAAGTGTAACATATATTCACCTTTATTTGTAAAATTTGGAAAGAAAACTGGCAAATTAATATATTGGTTAATGTTGGATTCTGACACCATCTTAGGAAGGAAGGACTGGTTTGCAAAGCTACCCCTACCCTTATGAAATACTAAGTAAGGAGGTTTAGAGCACAGTGATAGAATTTCTGAGTGTCTTCTAACAGATGTGATAGCTACCAAAAATATATAGTTTTTCAGGTCAAAAATTTTAGCTCACATTTAGCTGCTGGGTCGAAAGGAGAAAGAATTAAGGCCTTTAATACCAAATGCAAGTCCCATGGCAGAGTTGGATCCTTATAATGGGGTCTCACGAGAAGGGTACCTCTCAAAAAGGTCTTGCAAAGTTTAAATGAAGCCAAGGAGGAGTTTTCAATCCCAATGTGAAAATTAGAAATAGCAGCTAGTTGTACCCAAATAGTTGAGCAGCTGGCACCTTCGTTGAAAATTGTTGCTAAAAATTTAAGGGCACTATGCACTGGTGCTGAAAAGCGGTTAATATGTTTCTGCTATGCCCAAAAAACAAATCTCTTCCACTTACTTCTGTAAAGTTTCCTTGTGGAAATTTTGTGGAAAGACAAAAGTACATCACAAACAGGGGAAGACAGCATATTCTGTCTGGCTATCAATGGAAGTGGAGAAACCATGCGGTCAGTTTTAGGTTTGTGATATATACATATATACATATATATATATATACATATATATATATACACACATATATACACATATATATATATATATATATATATATATATATACATATATATATATATATATATATATATATATACACACATATATATATACATATATACATATATATATATATATATACACACACACATATATATATATATATATATATATATATATATACATATATATATATATATATATATATATATATATATATATATATATACACACATATATATATATATATATATATATATATATATATATATACACACACATATATATATATATATATATATATATATATATATATATATATATATATATATATATATATATATATATATATATACATATATACATACACTGACAGTCAATCCACGGTCCTGGGTGTCCATTGGTCCCAACGGAGCCGAAGACATCAGAGACAACCCCAGTACTGATGGAGCTAATGTCGGCACAGAGACAGGCAGAACCGGGATAGTTGAAGTGGTGGACTCCAAACCTTGAAAGGAGATCGGAGGAGGATAATCTGAAGGAGTCCTAGAAAATAACCCTTGGCTCCAGAAGGGAGGGAGGTCGGCGTGGGTGTGAGAAGACCCCTGGCCGCCAAGAGCTGGTCCACCAATCTAACTACGTCCACTTCACAAAGACTTCTGGATGAACGGATCAACATTCCCAATGCAGACTCTTTCCTATCCATGAAAGGACTGGGGTGTGGACCAAAAAATGAATCTACAGAATGGTAATATCTTGTTCTTGGAGCCAGAAATGTGTTGAACTTTGGCACCGTAGGCGGGGGAGCAGACGGACAAGTCTTACCTCAATGGGAGGTCAATGAAGCTGGTGCTGACAGCGTCTGTGTCGAGGTGACGGTCGGTGCTGAGGTAGCCTGGATCGGTGCAGAGGCCGTCGGTACTGATGGGGGACCTAACTGTCGGTGCTGAAGGTGGTTTCTCAGGTATTTTTGCAACTTTAGTCCTCAGTTGCGAAGACACAGATGGAACCAGCGATTTATGAGATTTTGACTCCTGTGCTGATGGTGAGGTTGTCACTGAAAGGCTTCTCTTATTTGACTCAGGTTTGGAATAATTTGGGCGACTCTGGCTTAGAAAGGGTTTATTCAAAAGAGGATTTCAACAATTCTTTTAAAATAAGTTTATTTCGGCATTCTGCCAAGGTACGGGCACTAAATCCCTGGCAGATCTTACACCCAGTATCCAAGTAAGGTGCACCCAAGTAGTGAACACATGAAAGATGCCCATCTGAACTGAGAATCTTTCTACCACAATCCTGACTGTTTGATTCCGGATGTGCCCTTCTGTTTTTCTGCCATGTCTAAATCACCATATATATACACACATACACAAATAGAATGAAGCCAGAAATTCTACCAAGAATGGTAGGGAGAAATACCTAACAAGGGTAATGAAAGGTGAGGCATGCCAACGATTATCAAGAGATTACCAAAAAGGGAAAGAAAGGGAAACAGGTTACCAGCGATGGTAACGAAGAATACCTTTAGGTACGGGGGTAAAAGAATATCAAAAAAACACACGCTCAAGGGTACAAAATAGAGAAACATATTTCTATTATTTAAAAAGAGAAAAGATTTTGAAAGAATATATAGGAAAAATATATAATACAGGCACTTAGCTGGAGAGCATAGACTGATGCGCATCTTGTTTTCAGAGCAGCAAACAAGATCTGAGGTAATGGAGAGAGGGGCATTGTGGGTACAGCTTAAGCTCAAGAGTTCGCAAGCTGTATAATGTCTGAGCCTGATTCCAGGAGTCAGAACAGAGTCCCATTCATCATGAATGAATGAAGATTGACAACATCAGATTAAACTTTTTGGATATTAATGTATATTAAAAATAATACAATACGTACTAGAATCTATAGAAAAGAAGTTCAAACTGCTAAATATTTACACAACACTATTATGCACCCATCACATATTCAAAGACATTGTGCGCAGTCTGTTCCTTAGAGGCAGTTGGGTAAATAAAGATATCAGACAGCTATATGAGATGGTCACAGAGTTTAAAGACAGGGGCTACAGTATTAAACTGTTAGAAGAAAATAAAAAACAACTGTTGAGTGAAAGATGGCCTAGCTAGACCATATTTCTCAGACATAGAATACTATGGCTAGTACTTCCGGAAACAAGTTTAGATATATTAAGCAATATAATGCACATACCAATAGGGTTAAACATACAAGACAAAATTGGTCTATATTATGTACATCTAATGTAGTTAAAAAAATTGTAGGTTTATCATCTAGTTTTGCGTTTAGGAAATGTAGGAATCTGAAGATGTGCTTTAAGAATGCTATAATAAAAACTAAAAATATTGTGCCTTGCGATGATTGCCAGTTTTGTTGCTATATAAATAAAAACAATGTTTTTGTACACCCTAATATAAATAAGACATTTTATTTTCACAGGTTTGCCACTTGTAAAACCAAGAATGTGGTTTACTTAGTCACCTGTGAAAAATGTACTTCATTTTATACTGGAAAAACAACAGGATATTAAAAGAAAGAATAGTCCAACACCTATCTGACATACGCAGAGAGGTGGAGAGTAATGCCCTAGATAAACATACCATAAGCTCAGATAAAAAGCATAGTTTTATATTTAGGGTTATAAAAAACACTGAAAGAAGTATTAGAGGAGGGGATGTTGTGTGGAATACTGAGAATGCTGGGTATAGATGGATTAATTACTTTCAAGCAGATGTGCCCCTTGGGCTGAATGATACTGCGAGTCTAAAACCTGTTCTTAACAGAAGGTCTTTTTTTCCATGAAACAAGCACTTAATTGTTTAATTATTTTATTGTTGCTGCGCTTCTACTGGTTTGAATTTGTTCATGTGGTGTACATATGAAAATGTAAAACCAAAAATTCCACTAGCAGATAAACCACACTAGTAGCCAGAAACCAAAATTGAGAGCAGAAAAAAAAGCACCAGTGTGGACACACAGCAGTCACAATTCAAAATATCCAAAAGTAAAGTAGGCAGCAAACAGCAGGCAGCATGTAAAATAAATCCGAGTTAAATGTATATACAAACTGGTTAAGCACGTTCATTATGGAATCATAGCTTCTTCAGATACTAATAAAGCAGCATCTTCACTGAACGTTTATATAACAATGTCATAATACACAAACCATTCAGAAGCTAAAACTAATAAAACAATTAAATAGTTAAAGCTGAAGTCACTGGAGAAGTGAACACAGCAAAAGGAGATAAACATTACTTTTTCCTTCTCCTTCTAGATTTTAAAACAGGTTTCAAGGGTACAGATTCATTTAAACCTAACCCCTATATGAGAATGTAGTTTGGCTATCTCGCTTCACATCTCTGTTTCATTTTCAATATTGCCTATTCTAGCATTAAAACCTATGTGCATTACCTTGCATCTGAATATGGTTAGCTAAGCCACTGACAATGTGGTGATAAATGTTAAGTCTAATTGTGACACCATGAACGTTGTTTATTTAGCTAACTGTGAGCAATGCAGCTCATTTTATGTTGGCAAAAACAACCGTTGGTTTCGTGAAGGCATTAGGGAGCATATTGTATAAATAAAAGTAACACTGTCAATGCCTTAGATAAACATGTTCAGATGCAAGGTAATGCAGTTTTTTTATTGATAGATGTTATATATGACAATGCTAGGTTAGGCAACATTGAAAATGAAACAGGGAGATGTGAAGCAAGATGGATAGCCAAACTATATTCTCATATGGGGTTAGGTTTAGATGAATATGTACCCTTGAAACCTGTTTTAAAAGCCAGAAGGAGAAGGAAAAAGTAATGTTTACCTCCTTTTGCTGGGTTCACCTTCTTCAGTGAATTCAGCTTTAACTATTTAATTGTTTTATTAGTTTTAGATTCTGATTGGTTTGGGTGTTATGACACTGTTGTACAAATGTTCAGTGAAGATGCTGCTTTAGTAGGGTCTGAAAAAGCTATGATTCCATAGCGAAAGAGCTTACCAGTTTGTATATGCATTAAACCTAGATTTAATTTTACTTGCTGCCTGTTGTTTGTTGCCTATTTTACCCTAGGAAAATTTGAATCATGACTGCTGTGTTTCCACACTTGGATTTATTCTACCTGGTACCTGCTGTTTGTTATTTTACCTTTAGATATTTTGAACTGTGACTGCTGTGTTTCCACACTAGTGCTTTTTTCTGCACTCACTATATATGAAAATGTGTTTTAGTATGATTTTAAGCAGTGAAGACAAGTGCTTTATCTCAAAAACCTTGCCATTAAACTTATTTTTACATCACTTTGTGAGTTCCTTTCACTTTTTAATATTTTTTGAAAATGCTTAGGGGCCTAGACAATAGATGCACAAAGTGTAAAAGTCAGAGAGTGGTAACTTATGACTGTACGTCTGGCACTTTTTAAAACCAGATGGTTTTTCATACATTTTTATAGGAGAAAATAGGGAAACAAATTTTTTTTAAGATAGAAAAGGGAAAGGAGAGACCATCAATGGTGCTGAAGATTACACTAGCATGTAAAAGAGGATAGCAAGAGAACTAATTTACCAACAATGGTAAAATGAATTACACTAATGTGTATAAATAAAAATAAGTACTTTTTTCTTTTTAAGTTTTAAGAAATGTATGCATTATAATGTAAAAAAGGAAGGTTGGACAAAAGCAAGTTTAAGTTAATCGGTTGTAATCTTCGGCTATTAGGATGGGGAACGGGTGTGTAAAAGGGCACTGATTACATTATATATGTGGAGTTGAGAGGTTTTCTCTTACTTTTGCATAGGTAAATGTCTGGATTAAGCACTTAGCTTAATCTAATGACAAGCTTTTTTGTATAAGCAAGTGGAGAACACTCTGAATGTAATGAAAAGTTTTCCTTTACCAAATAAATGTTCAGTACAAGTTGAGAAGTCTGCAGCTAAGGGCAGCTGTACATTATAATCTCATGTTTCCATGGTGACAAGCTGACTATAGCTGCAGGCAAAAAGTAAAAGGAACAAGAGCAAGCAGCTTAATGAAAAATTAATGGAATTGAATAACAGCAGCTTTCTTCTTCTTCTTTCAGCTTTTTCCCTGTTAGGGGTCGCCACAGCAGATCACCTGTCCGCTCATGATTGGCAGTGGAGTTTTACAGTGCCGGGATGCCAGCCCGGCGCCCAACCTTCAACAGAAGGCACATGCACACACACACACCTAGAGCCAATTTGAAGTGTCCAAACCACCTACAGCATGTCTTTGGGATGTGGGAGGAAACCGGAGCACCCAGAAGAAACCCACATGACCACAGGGAGGACATGCAGACTCCGCACAGAAGGCACCCCAGCCGAGAATCGAACCAGAGAACCTCTTGCTGTGAGGTGGCACCGTTAACCGCTGCACCACTGTGGCCGCTCAAATAACAGCAGTTTTCATGGTACATAAATACTTCAATGCATTTACTAAAACAGTGAATACTTTGATTTTATTTAAAGACAGCTTGTGCACTTTTTTCTTACGGCTAAAAGTTAATGTTACCTGAAAGCATACAAGCTGTTTTTCATATATGGGATGGGAATAAAGATAAGACAAGAACAGACAGCAATTACTGCAAGCAGGACAACACGCTACAATATGTTCCTTAACATGGATAACCATAATTTTAGGTTAGGTAATGTCTCTACATGCAGCTGTCAGTTTTGGATAATTGATCCTATTTAGAGGGTTAAACTTCATTACTTGAAGATTTACATAGTTGTGTGCGTTTGTTCAAATGGAGATGGCAGGAAAAAAACTATATAAAGGACCAGCCTGCTAAATATTAGTGGGTGCTCGTAACACAAAAGCTGGAAACAGATATTTAAAAAAGCTGTCATATATAACAGGTGGAAATAATAACATCTTAGCATTATTGCCATTCTATCCATATTACATTGGAATGTGAATGGCCTCATAAGTAGAAAAATATACAGTGCAAATAGTGCTACAGGAGTAACATTCGAAAAGACATGAGCATGTGAATTTGATAAAGACTTCAGGATGGATATTCAGAAGAATATCAGGGAGAAAGGAAAAGGAGAATACTTGTACTAGTTGCTCGGGGAGCTCCAGTCACGATATAAGTGGGGGAAAAGATAATAATGGTAGATTTGTGGTAGTAAGCGGCTACTGGCAAGAAAGATCACACTTGCATGTATTTGTATTCCACGTAAAACTGTGATTGTGAGCAAATTTATATCACATTTGCACTGTTTTAAAACAATTTACTGATTATATTTCATTGCTATTTACTGCAATTTATTACTGTTTAACTGCATTTTACTGCATTTCATTACTGTTTAACTTTACCTTTTCATACTGTGAGTTCTGTAAGTGGTTAATCTGTGCTTTTTTGTGAGTTTTACTCTGTTCTTAACCCTAAATTGAGTAACATAGTCTAGATACAGGTTTGCTGCAGCTGCATGGTTTCTAACCCTTTTTAAAGGATTCCAGCTACAAATGTTCCTTTAGTAGCACTTGTGTGGTCACCTAGTAGTACTACTCTTAGACCTTCCACCCCTTACCCTCTTAGCTCTCTCTGGCCTCTCCCTCAGTTTCTGACAAATATGGATGGACAATTTCCTACATTTTCTCTTGCCAGTTTGGTTGATATGGGCATACTGAGACAGTGTAGCAACTGCCTCATGTACATGGACAACCCTCTACTACTATCACCTAGGAACACAATTTGTGAGAGATGCAATTAAATCAAGAACCTAGAGTCATTGCTCTCTCCCCCACAAGCCAGCATATCTGGCACTAAGAAGGTTGTCAACACAAACAACACATCTCAAAGACCACCCAAACAAGAGAGACTTCAGAGCCAAAAACACAAGTGAACTCCACTGCACACCACGCAACACATAGTCCACATACCTGTGTCTCACAGTCACTAAGGCCTAACCATAAACCCAACATATTAGACATAAGAGACTCCTTTGTTGGACACACAGATGTGCCCCTCACCAGGGTGGATAAGGAGAAAATCATGGTTAGTTGTTTGTTAGGTGCCAGAATCCACCATATTACCCATGCACTCAAGTCTCTCAACAGGTACTGTTATGACTCTGTCATAGTCCATGTTGGCGTGAATGACTTCAGACATACATCCCTGGACGATATGAAGAGAGACATGATCAAGCTCACTGAATGTGTGTTCCAGGCAGGTATGTTCCTAGCCTTAAGCAGAATTCTCTTACCCAGAATGATGCCTCAATACAAGAAGAAAATGATTGGCTTAGTTTCTGGTGTCATTCCAAGGGGATCCAGTACCTGACAGCCTGGGATGACATGACTGACCAAACACGATACTTTGCCAGAGATGTCCTACATCTGTCTCCCTTGGGCTTCAGGTTATTGGCAAAGGCTCTTGCCTCCCCCACAGTGCCTTTTTTATGCAATGCCATGACTTCAAAACTAACAACATGAACATTTCATCAAAACGTAAATTAAAGGTCATGCTGCCAAATGCTAGGAGTCTAGCATGAAGTCATGGCATTGCATAAAAAAGGCACTGTGGGGGAGGCAAGAGCCTTTGCCAGTAACCTGAAGCATAAACATGAAACTGCATTCAAGCATTCTTAACCCTGGAAGATGCTGACATTTGTGCAGTCACAGAAACCTGGTTCAAAGCTGCGTACAGCACTCCAGCCATACCAGGTTACTCATCTTATCATACACATTCAGACCCCAAACCATGGGCAGCAAAGCAAAAAGAGGTGGAGTTCCAATATATATATAAAAACATACACACCTCCAGGCTGGTCAAACACTATGACATACAGGAGACACTCCAGGTGCAGTCAGTTAACAACTGACAAGACTCCTATTCAAATCATAACTAGCTACAGACCCCCAACTTTGGCTCAAGACGCCCACTCCACCTATCTGGACCTCTTCAAATCTACCACGATTCAATCCTTTATCCTGATCTTGGGCGACTAACTATCCAACCATAGAATGGAAGAAATACTCATGCCAAAACACAAATGCCCACGGATTCCTTGATTTCGTCAATGCAAATGCCTTGGACCAGTTGGTTGACGCCCCCACAAGAGGTGAGAATATCTTGGACTTGGTATTAACAAACATGAGTAACCACTGCAGCATCCCTACACTGTCATCATCCCTGGTAAGATCCGATCACAGAGTGGTCACTTTCAAAGTCACAATTTCCCCTGACACCCCCTCCCCCAGGCTAGGGTCAAACAAAAAAAACTTCTCCAAATATGATTACAACCTCTTGAGGGAAGGTATAAACAGCTTCACAGCTCCCTCCCCCTCCAGAGGAACTCGCACATATGTCCAAACCTACACCAAAGTACTATACAAGCACTTATATAGCTGCATAGAATCAGGAATACCAAGCAGGACAAAATCATCCTCTTCAAGGAAAACCTGTCTGGTGGACATCTGCAATAAATAAACTCTATAATAAAAGATAAAAAATTGCTGTCCAGGACCAAGAAGGAGCAGGTGCCTAACTGGAAGCAATCTCTCATTAGCCTGAATAAGCAAATAACAGTCACAAGGCTTTCATATGTTGGTACTCTCAAGGGAAGAACCCAGATCTGCTCAGAAATGGCGGTCAAGGACACCACATACACAAATACCCTAGATATAGCCGACCTGCTGGCAGACAGGTTCAGTGAAAACTTCACACACTCTGTCCCCCCCATCAGTAAAATCAGGACATCCCCAACACCTGTTCCCCTCCCCTTATCTCTAGGGAGCAAGTCATCACTGCCCTCTCAAAGGCAATGCATCCTACATGAACTCAGGCAGGAACTTACAGCTCCATTAGGCACCCTATTCAACCAAAGTCTCCAAACACTCGATCCCACACAGTTTGGTCTCGTCAAGGGGAGGTCATGCCTGTTACATTTGGTCAACTTCTTTGAGACAGTCACCAAAGCCATGGATGAAGGGAAGACAGTGCACGCCACCTACCTTGACATGGCCAAAGCCTTTGATACTATTCTCCACTCAGGTATAATAGATAAACTCTCTCAACTAGGCATCAATCCATACGTTACCAGATGGGTAGCAAACTGGCTTAGTGACAGAAGCTACCTAGTCAAAATAGGGGAAGCCACCTCAAGCAGTAGACCCATAACGAGTGGTGTACCCCAGGGATCAGTCTTGGGGCTTCTGTTACTTGGGACATACTTTTCTGAGGTGCAGGCCAAAACTAGTGGTCTATGGCTGACCAAGTTTGCAGATGACTGCAAGCTGGGTGCTGTTATCAACTGCCCTAGTGATGTGGACATCCTCCAAGAGGGTCTCACCCCAAACAAATGACTGGTGCCAGAAACATGGCCTCAAACTGAATGCCAAAAAATGCATCATCATCCCCTTTGGGAAGAGTGACATCCCCACAAATGATCACATTAATAATAAGGTCCTAAGCATGCAATCAGTTGTGAGGGACTTGAGCACCGACGTTGACAGCAAATTTACTTTTGACTACCATATTGCCTCCTTTGTATGGAAAACTTTCTACATGGCCCACCTCATTAGTAAGGTATCTCATCCAGGGACAAAGTGGTCATAACATCCCTGTGTTTTCTCCCTTATAAGACCCACTATTGAGTACAATGCCACTTTTGGAATGCACCTCACAAAGCACATGCAGCAGCTGGAGAGACCACAGAGATTCATCACCAGGAGAATCCAGGGCCTCAAACATCTACCCCTACACAGACAGGCAAAAGGCCCTGTCCCTCTACTCACGTCTTCTACAGACTCCTCAGAGGTGACCTCTGTCTGGCATACAAAGCAATCTCAGACCCTGCCTTGATGGGACTGCTGCAAATCCGCAAGTCAAGCTTCACTTGAGTAACCCGCATGTGAAACCTCAACCTAGTCTGTGACATTAACAGGACTTGGTGGGACAGATTTGTGTCCCAGAGATATCCCTTTTGTAGAATGGACTCCTGATCCACTTCAAGCAGAGTACCCCATTAATCCTTTTTAAGTGCAACCTGGTTAACTGGATGGGGAACAGAAAATACACCCCTGGGATTCCACCTGTGTCCCTGCTGGACAGTGGCATCAGGTGCTGACTTGTTAGAACATGGGCGAAATTCTTGGCTAGACTTGTAAGGGCCTCAGGGCCAGTAGCCTAGTAACTTCCTATGACCCTATGATTACGGAGCTTAAGAACATTTTGGGAGAAACAATCAGCTTTCAGCAGGGAATACTACTTACTGGTGGGGGTAGAACTTGATATGCAACAGTGAGGATGTGTCTGGGGGACTAAAAAGGGAAAATCTAACAAAAGAGGGTAGATTTTTGAAGACATTTATGAAAATATCTGGTATGGAAGATGTGAAATTAGTAGTAGGAATGTGTGGAAAATCTACGTAACATTATTCCCCAAGGTACAATAATTGGGTTAGACCAGGCAGAAATTATATTTCATTGGAACGTGCATTTAATTGAATGCCTCAACACATGTGCAATAACTATTTCAGATCATGTGCCAGTAACAACTAGGATACAAATGCAGGGTAATGAAGTAAAAATGAGACACTGGCTCTTCTTCACTTACCTGTTAAAAAGAGAGGAATTTAAAGAATGAGTAGTGGAAATTATTCAAGAGTTATAAGAGAAGAACATAAATTCGTTTAGAAGTTAAAGATAGTGAGTAAGACAAAATGAAAGTGGAGTTTAAAAATAGGTATAAATAAAAGAAAGGTACAAGGTTGGGAAGTAACAGGAATTATTCAGAGGCACTGACAAAGGTAAGGTACTGCAGAATATGGAGAATCACAAAGAACAAGAAGAGGCTCAACTGCAGAACGCTCAACAGGAAATAATGGAGTATCTGGATAATATGCGCAAGTTTAGAAAGACTGCTGTTAAGCAAGTGTATTTGATAACTCAAGAGTACACAAACTTTTTGGTACAATGACTTAGGCAACAAAGTAGAAAGGGTTGCCGCCAAACTTAGGAAGCCTATAACAAAAACAACCACAGATCCTGTAGAGATTTTGGGAATTTATGAAAATTTGTATAAATCAGCAAAATGTGGAAATCATGAAAAAGCACAAATGGAAACATTTACGTTAGGCTTAAATATGCCAAGGTTAGAGGTGGATAATGGTCAACAATTAGTTAAGATAAGAGCAGATGAGATAAAAGCAACATAAAAATGGTGACATATAATCAATTGCCTGTTTTGGGGGCGCATAGAGTAGGGGGTTCTGAACTCACCGGTGCTGCAATTGTGTCTTTTTGTAATGAGCTGCATCTAAAATGCTTGATTTACGGTGTCAAATTCTAGCAGTTACCGTTCACTGAGCTTTAGGTTCATAGGTTCATACTAGGCTATCTGCCCTAGGGCATTTATAAGCCTAGCCAGAGTGTGTTTGGCTTTCGCCACCCATTTTAAATGAATTTTACTACGCCCTTTTTCGAGGTTAATATACTGTGCCTCTGTCTAACAGTGACACAGAAGTGATACCCGGGGTAAACCTACTATCTCCCATCCACTCATCAAGATTCCTCTTGAAGAGAGTCAATGAGGGACTCTGCCTAACCTGGACTGGGATTTTATTCCAGAGTGAAGGGAGCCTCTGGGTTATGAATCTGTCCCTCCAGCATGTCCTATTTATTTCAGTGCTGAGGTTCAAGTCTCGAGCGTGGCTCGATGGGATTTGGATTTTCTGAGGTGCAGCATGTCCATTAATTCCGGGTTGGACATGGCTTTATACGTCAGGCACAGATCGCCTCTGAGCAGGCGGTATGCCACTGAGTAGAGTTGGAGTTTCTTTAACCGGCAGCATGTGGCATCTGTTTGAGCCCTTTGATCCTCTTGGTGAGGTACTTTTGGGGTCTTTCCAGTTGCTGCAGGTGTTTGGTAAAGTACATCCCAAAAGGGGCACTGTACTCAATTATGGGCCTGATGAGGGATGAGTAAAGAGGCACGATGACCTCCTCTGATCTAGATGTGAATCCCTTCATGATTAGGTGGGCTATATAAAATGTTTTTCTAATCACTTTGGCCACGTGGTTGTCAAATGAGAGATTGCTATCAACTTGGGTCCCCAGGTCCCTAATTACTTCTTCCGTACTTAATGGATTACCACCTATGTGGTAATTTGTGGGCACTTTGTTTTTGCCAAAGGGGATGACTATACATTTTTTGGCGTTTAGTTTGAGGCCATGGCTCTGACACCAATTGTCTGTTTCTATGAGGCCCTTTTGTAGGAAGCTTGTGTCGGCTGGAGAGTCGATTATGGCGCCCAGTTTGCAGTCATCTGCGAACTTGGTCAGCCAGAGTCCTTCCGTGTAAGCCTGTACCTCCGAGAAATATATACCGAACAAGAGAGGTCCCAGGACTGAGCCTTGTGGGACGCCGCTTGTAACTGGTTTGGAGTCTGACATGGCTCCAGCAATTCTAACCATGTGGGTTCTGTCCTTGAGCCAGTTTGCAACCCATCTAGTGACATAGGGGTTTATATTTAAGCTGGTGAGCTTATCTATAATGCCGGGGTGGGGTATTGTATCGAAGGCTTTTGCAAGGTCCAGGTAGGCTGTGTGGACCACCTTCCCCTCGTCAATGGCCTTGGTGACTGTTTCAAAGAAATTGACTAGGTTTAAGAGGCAGGATCTGCCCTTAACAAAGCCGAACTAGGTAGGATCCAGTGTCTGTAGGTCCCCAATATCTTTATTTATGAGGTCCATGATGATCCTTTCCATAGCTTTGCAGACCAAGCTAGTCAAGCTTATGGGGCGATAGTTTCCAGGATCCATTGAGGCACCACCTTTGTGGAGAGGGACCACTGTTGCTGTACGCCACTCTTTGGGTACATATCCTGTAGTAAGGCTGAGACTGAACAGTAGTTTTATGTTTGGGTTTAGTTCTTCTTGGAGTTCATGTAGGACGCAGCCCGGGACACCATCTGGTCCCATTGATGCTGTGTTTTTTGCTTTGGAGAGGGCGGCTCTTACCTAGCATCTCAGATGTCAGGGGGGCAGCACTCTGCTGGGATAGATATTTGCCCTTTTGGTGGGGAAGGGGGGGAGAAGTTTGCACTGAACCTGTCAGCTAGGATGTTGGCAATGTCTGTGGGTTCGGTGTATTTTTTGTCATTTTGGACTAATTCTGAGCATATCTGGGAATTCCCACCCAGGTTCCTAACATAACTAAAGAAAGCCTTCTGATTATCCTTAGTGCCCTGTGCAATTTTTCTCTCGAAGCTGGCCTTAAACGATTTTATGAGTGCCCGTAGTTTTTTGCTAATACTGATCAGAGATGCCTTCCCTTTTTGGGATTTTGCTCTATTGTGTAGTAGCTTCCTCCTGCTATTGTATAGCTTGTTTATGGCTGGGGTCCACCAGACAGGACGCCTAACTTTGGAGGATTGGGTCTTGGTTTTATTTGGGATTGCATGATCCATGCATTCCTGAAGGTGTTCATAGAATGCGTTTATAAAGGATTCTGCGGTCTGGGCCGTATTTTCCACAGGCCCGGGGGCTTTGAAGGATTCCACCTCGGTTTTGAGGAGTGTGAAATTTGCTTTAGAGAAGTTTTTCACTGTGGTTTTCTGGGCAGGGGCTGGGGTCAGGATGTGAATATCTAGTGAGATTAGTTTATGGTCTGATCTTACCAGTGAGGGATACAATTATGGTCTGGAGCATAGAGTCCCCATGTTGGTGATGATCAGGTCCAGTATGTTTTCCCCTCTTGTGGGAGTGGCAACAAGTTGTTCCATAGCATTTGAGTTTATAAATTCTAGGAACCTTTGGGCTAGGGTGTTGGAGCTAGAGTAATGCTCCCAGTCTATGTTAGGGTAGTTGAAGTCGCCCAATATAATGGTGTTTGGAGAGACCTTCATATTTTCCAGTGTTCTCAGGAAGGCCGAGTGGCGTTCCTGGGTTTGGGAGGGTGGTCAAGTTTTACCCACTGTTAGTTGCACATGGATAGTCTCTGATGCTTCGTGCTGTGCCACCAACCTGGAGGTGTGGGTATCTTTGACGAATATTGATACTCCCCCTCCTTTTGTGGTTCGGTCCAAGTTTTGGGGCCAAAAAACATGGTATGAGGTATAACCTGGTAGTGCTGGGCTGCTCTAGGGAGCCTTGAACCAGGTTTCTGTTACTGCACAGATATCGATGTTCTCCATGCTAAGGAGAGTTTCGAGTGCATCTTGAGGTTTAGACTTCTGGCGCTGAGTAGCATTACTCTTAGTTTCTTATCCCTTGTGATACCTATGGAGGTGGGTTTGTCTTTTGAGCCTTGCCTAAAAAAGGCACTATGGGAGTGGCAAGAGCCTTTGCCAATATCCAAAAGCCCAGGGGTGACAGGTGCAAGCCGTCCCTAGTGAAGCATTGTGGCTTGTCGAGCATGTCATCCTAGGCAGACAGGCATTGGATCCCCTTTGAATGACACCAATACTTAAGCCAATTGTTGAAATTGATCATCTTGTCTTCATATTGTGGCATCATTCTTGGTGAGGGTAAGATGCTACTCAAGGTCAGGGTCATACCGGCCTGGGCTACATGCTCAGAGAGCTCCTCTGTGTCTCTTTTCATGTAGTCCAGGGAGGTACGTCTCAGGTCATTCACACCAGCATGGACAATGACTGAGTCATATTTGTACTTGCCTTGGAGTGACCTGAGTGCTTGTGTTATGTGGCGGATCCTAGCGCCCGACAGGCAGCTCACCGTGACCTTCTCCTTGTTCAGCCTGGTGAGCGGGACGTCAGTGTGCCTGACGATAGAGTCACCTATTACAAGTGTATCAGGTGTGCTGTTTAGCCTTAAGGGCTGTGACTGTTCGGCACACTGGCTTTGTGAGCTATGTGTTGCATGTGTTTTGTTTCTCCACTGATTTCCTTTATCATAGGCACATGCACCATTCCAGAGGGATACTTGCAACAACGATCCAGGTTATGGTCTTCTTTCCTGGTCTGAGCCAGAAATTGATCCTTTTGGATCAGTGTTGTGTGTTCTAGCCTGGTTAACAGATCCAAGCCCGGCATTCCAAGGGCAAAAACAACTCAACAAGGGGGCAGTTTATCACCTCCCGTACTCCACTCCAGATGCTCTCTCACTGCCTCTAAAATACAAGGATTACCTCCTGCAAAACCCCAGATGGTTGCCTGGATGTTTGCCTGCTAACCTGGGCCTTATAGCATGAACTACTGAGAGGACTCCCCAATACAATATCTTGTGAATTACTCCACTCCAGATGCTCCCTCACTGCCTCTAAAATGCAAGGATTACCTCCTGCAAAACCCCAGATGGTTCTCTGGATGTTTGCCTGCTAACCTGGGACTTATAGCATGAACTACTGAGATGACACCCCAATACAATATCTTGTGAATTACTCCACTCCAGATGCTCCCTCACTGCCTCTAAAATACAAGAATTACCTCCTGCAAAACCCCAGATGGTTCTCTGGCTGTTTGCCTGCTAACCTGGGCCGTATAGCAAGAACTACTGAGAGGACTCCCCAACACAATATCTTGTGAATGTATGTACCCTTAAACTAATGTATTGTGATTACCTCATACTACCTATATATGTGAACCTGCCCTTCCATCTGTGGGTCTCAGCAGCCTACTGCAGACCGCTTACTACTCTCTCCCCTCCAGTCCCTAGTCAGAGGATAATTCTTATTCCCACAAAAAGAGACTAGGTCATCTTTTCTGCCTGCTATCTTCCTATACCACTAGGTGGCAGCACCTACCAACAAAACGCCTGTACTACATTAATCTCTCACGGCTTACGTACTTTCAAACTGACTATATTTTTCATATCCTACTCTCTATTTCTCTAAAACTGGTAATAAACCACTCCCTCCCTACAAAAACAATCACCAACATTCAAAAAGTTTACTTCACTACATCTTCCTTACAGTATTCATCACTTTACCTACTTACCTTACTTTTGCAAGGCAGGTGCCGATACTTTTTCTGCTGTATTCTCTCCCCTTTTGCTCTATCCCGCTCCATTCGCCCTACGGGCTCACTCCGCTCCCCTACCCTACCCCCAATTCCCACCCACCACCACAGCAACTACATTTATACATAGCTAGCCACTCCCCCACACACCCAACAACCAATCCATATCCCTCCCACCCCACAATTACTCAAACATACCACCCCTACAAATCCAACCAATTACCACCTCTGCTTAACAATGAAGACATACCTCTTGCAAATGTCACTACTATCTTTCTTAATATGTGCCTATCACACTACATCTTACAACTACCCAGAACAGGATAATTTCCCACAACCCCATAAAGCCACTGCCAATTTATCTCCCAACCTACCTCCTTACTCACTAACAATTAACCCCAGCTTATACTATACTACTGCTGTAAGCTATAGCCAGATAAGACTCTTCATCTCTTATCCCAAATCAGCAGCAACTCAAAAATACTGTCATACTAAAAAAATTAGCAAAATTAATCCATAATGTCCATCACCTACTCCTGAGTGCTGGAGATATCCACCCAAACCCAGGACCTAACAATACAAGTCCTCTCACTAATTCACATCACCTTCCCAAGACAACTCAACTTAACTCCAGGCCGTTAAACAGTCTACTCCTCCTAAACCTAAATATTAGAAGCATAAATAACAAAACACATGAATAAAGAAGTTATATACTTACCATAACGTTCCATGTGAGGTGTTCATCTCGCCTTTGTTCTTACACACGGGTTCGGAGCCGATCCTCGGCTCCGAGTCGGCCGCATCGCAAAGCTCTGCATCTTAGAGACGCTCGAGACCAGACTATATCCCATAATCCTCCCTATCCCTCAGATCTAGTTTGCGAGAAACCAGACTGCTAATCATCACCTTGGTGCAAGACCTACACATTCACACGGTTATCCATGAATATCCTCTGACTATAATAAGTAATGCCTATGGGCGGGGAACTATATCCTAATGAGGACACAGACCAATGAACCCTAGAAAGGGGTAAGAAAATCCCAACCAGACTCTAGTCTTACCTGTTCTTCCATAACATGTGAGGGGGGGGGGGGATGTAAGAACAAAGGCGAGATGAACACCTCACATGGAACATTATGGTAAGTACATAACTTCTTTATGTGAAAGTGTTCAATCTCGCCGTTTGTTCTTACACACGGGTAGCATCCCTATCTCCGTCACCCTGGGTGACTCATGGAAGAATGTTCCTGAGCACAATGGAACCAAAGGATGTCCTGTCCTTGGAGGCCCTGTCAACCTTATAATGAGTGATAAATGTATGAGGTTTAGCCCAGGTAGCTGCTGCACAAATCGTGTCCAAAGGTAAGCGAGCTGCATGAGCCAAGGAAGTGGAAACAGACCTGGTAGAATGAGCCTTAGGCTTGAAAGGTAATAGTACACAAATCCGATACAATCGGAAAGCAATTTAGATAAGGTACGTTTCGTGACTGCCATACCCTTTTTGTTGTCTGCAAACGAAACAAACAGCTGATCTGACTTTCTGTGATCTTTAGTCCTGTCCAGGTAAAATCTTAGCTGCCTATGAACATCCAACTTGTGCAGCATATACTCCAATTTGTTTGTATGATTCTTGAAAAACGTGGGGAGCTCTATGGATTGGTTGATATTTAGGACAGAACATACCTTGGGGAGGAATGACGGGTTTGTGCGCAAGGAGACTCTATCTGGGTGGAAGATCAAGTACAGTGGCCTGACTGATGATGCTTGTAGCTCTGATACTCTTCGAGCTGAAGTGACAGCCACAAGAAATAGTGTCTTCCACGATAAGAACTTTAGGAGGCAGGATGAAGCCGGTTCGAAGGGTGGTAACATCAGTTGCGACAATAACAAGTTCAAATTCCATGTGAAAAAGGGCTCCCGAATGGGTGGATGAAGGTGGAAGGTTCCTTTCATAAAAGCCTTGCAAAGCCTGTGAGACATAATAGAAGAGCCCCCCTCACCAATATGAAAGTTAGATATAGCCGCCAACTGTACTCTTAAGGTGGAAGTAGAGGCTCCTTCATGAAAGAGAATTGATAAGAATTCCAGAACTTTGTGTAGTGGAGCTACCAAGGGATCTATCTGTTGGCTTGATGCCCAACATACGAAGCGTTTCCATTTGCTCCTGTAAAGCTTTCTGGTGGAGGCTTTATGAGAGGCAACCAGAATGTGTTGAACTGCGGGAGAAAGAAGATTTGACCTGGCTAGATAGGGAAGCGGAGCAGCCAAGCTGTCAGTTTGAGGGATTGAAGAGATGGGTGAGGAACTCCCGACGAATGAGTCAATAGATCTGGCACTCGGTCCAGAATCCAAGGTTCCTCCCTTTGATGGGCTCAAAGAAAGGGGAACCATATCTGCCGAGGCCAGAATGGCGCTATGAGTATTATCGTCCTTTCCAGGTTCCTGGCTTTCTGTAGAAATTTGGGAATCAACGGGGTAGGAGGGAATGCATACAGGAGACCCGGGGGCCAATCGTGCACCAGTGCGTCCCTGGGAACATCCCCTGGAGGGGGTAGAAGGGCAAAGTAGCTTCTGCATTTGGCATTCAACGGGGATGCAAACAGATCGCAGCACAGCTGGCCCCATCTGCGGAAGATCCTTTCCGCCACCTGTGGATTGAGGGACCACTCGTGAGGTAACAGGATGGCTCTGCTCAACCTGTCCGCAATGACGCTGGATGACCCCGGGATGTGCGTTGCCACTAGAAAGCGACCTGCGGACTCTGCCCATTGCCAAATTCTCATGGCCTCTCTGCATAATGGGTAAAACCTGGTTCCCCCTTGCTTGTTTATGTACCAGACCACAGACATGTTGTCCGGCTGAACTGCCACTGTTCCCAGAGGTAAGAGAGCTTGGAAGTGTTGCAACGCTAGGAACACCGTCCTCAACTCCAGAACATTTATGTGCAGGTTGTACTCCATGTTGGACCATTCCCCTTGGACTGTTCTTCCCTGAAAAAGTCCCCCCCACCCTATCAGAGAAGCGGCCGTGGTTATTGTGGCCGTCGGGTTGGGTAGGACAAACGGGCGACCCACTGTGAGATCCTGACTGTTTACCCACCATGAAAGATCTTGTTTGCAAGAGTTTGTTATTAGTATCTCGTGCGATAAGGGTAGCTGCTGAAATGACCATTGCGTGAAAAGCAGCTATTGGAGGACCCTCATGTGCAATCTCCCCATGGGAACTGCGATCAGAGACGCTGCCATTAGTCCCAGAACCTTTAACACTAGTTTGGCCGGGGCTTTCCTGTTCTGAAGAAGAACCTGTTCTTTGAGGGCTGACACCCTCAGTGGAGGAAGCTTTAACAGTGTTAACCGTGTATCTAGGTCTGCTCCTATGAATGAGATATGCTGTGAGGGCGATAAGGCAGATTTTTCGAAATTGACTGAAATTACTAAGTGGGAACAAAGGCCGACTGTGTAGTCTCTGGCTTGTACAAGACGATGCTTGGTGGTGGCGGTGAGGAGCCAGTCGTCCAAATACGGAAACACTCGGAATCCTTGTCGTCTCAAGTGAGACGCCACTACTGCCATGCATTTGGTGAATACCCTGGGGGCTGAGGTGAGTCCAAAGGGCAGAGCTCAAAATTGAAAATGACTGGCTCCCAGCCGGAAGCGCAGGTGATCTCTGGACGGCTTGGCCATTTTGATGTGGTAGTACGCATCCTTGAGATCTATCAAGCACATCCAATCGTCCTTCTGTAAGAAGGGAAGGATCGACTGTAGCGTGACCATCAGGAACGTCTCCTTCCTTACGAAGGTGTTGAGATTGCTGAGATCCAAAATCGGTCTCCAGTCCCCTGTCTTCTTTGGAACTAAAAAGAACCTTGAGTAAGTTCCGGATCCTCTTTGGTCCGCCGGGACTGGCTGGATGACTCTTTTTTTCGAGCAACTTTGAAATTTCTACAGCTGCTGGATCTCGCAGATGGGGTGGCACATCTGGAAATCTCTTTTGTTGAGGTGGGGCGGAAGTAAAGGGAATTATGTATCCTGTGGTTACTATGCTTTTTATCCAAGAATCCGAGGTAAGATTTAGCCAGGTCTGTGGGTATAAAGCCAAGCGACCCCCGACTGCCTCCAGAGTAGGACAGTCGGGCCTCCATTCAGGAGTGCTGCAAGGGCTTCCCAGAGACTGTATCCCTGTCGCCCTGATTTTGCAGACCCCCTCTGCCGCCAGGGCGGCATCTACCATTTCTTCCCCTCCTCTGCCTCCGGAGGGGGCATCACCCTGTGTGGCTTGGAAAGATCCCTGAGTCTTACGGAACCACATTTTTCCGCCTCGTTGCCCTTTGGGGTACGGTCTAGTTGGAGCGGAAAAACGGACCCCAACAGCAGACAGGGTCTTCCCCTCTTGCTCACACCGAGTTAGAGTCTCCTTTACTTTGGGCCCAAAGAGTGTGGCACCATCAAAGGGGGCGTTGGCAAGGGAAGACTTGAAGGCTTCCGCAAAGGAGCACAGCCGCATCCAGGATTGTCTACGGAGAGCAATCGCTGAAGCTGCAGCTCTACTCGATCCTTCGGCCGCATATGAGATGAGCCTCATGGATGAGTTTGCTACTGAAGTAAGGGTGTTGAGTTGTGCTGTCACCTTATCTGAGACAGCAGCATCTGTGTTACCCTGGAGGGTATCTCCCAGTTCCTTAATGAGATCCCTCTGTAGACGTGTAAAATGTGTCAAATAGTTTAGCGAACGCATGGAAAAAGTCACTGAACTAAAAACGCGCTTCCCATATCTGTCCATAGTCCTAGAATCCTTATTAGGAGGATGAACAGAAGAGGAAGACTCAGACATTTCCTTCTTCGTGGCTGCCGCCACCACCATAGCGTCGACCGGAACTCCTTTAGTGAGATGGGCCTTATCTTGGGGGGCAGTGATAAATTTGTTCGGTTTTCGAGGGACCGGTTCCACTGTGTCCGGTGTTTCCCACGCCCTTCGAGCAATCAAGTCCATCAATTCATCGAAGGGCAGGGTCACCCAGGAGGTAGAACGTTGAGCCCCAAAAGCCTTCAGCAACACCGACTCGTCCTCAGTGGGGGCTAGGGACTGCCAATCACCCCTCTGTTTCAAGGTCTCCAGGATGTCTGCAAATGACACATCCTCAGAGGGGGACCGTGGGGAACCCCTCTGCCTCATCCAAATTGGTGTCAGACGTTAGAGATTCCTGTGGGAATCAATGTGCCTCCTCTTGCACAATCTCTTCCTCGGAACCTCATCAGAGGGGACTTCTGGTGAGGCCTCCGAGGAACAGGGAGCACCCTCTGGGGCTGGCTGAGGCAATGGGACTCTACGCTTAGGGTGAATTGTGGGAGCAGAAACAGAAAGCGGCCCTTTAGGGGAAGGAGAAGACGCCTCCGATGAAGTAGTTGTCTGTGCAGACAATACCTTCCTCATAAGGTCGAAAGCCCCCGGGCCGAGGACTCCTCCGGTTCCGAAGAACGCGGAAGCATCCCCGACACCGGAACCGTGGGCTCCGACCCCGAGGACGGAGCTGAACCAATCTGCGCCGAGGCCCCGAGAGGGAGAGTCGGCACCGAAAAATCGGTACGACTCTTGGTCCCGGAACCAAGGAGAGATCGTCGGCTCCGCGACTCCCCTACGGGCTCCAAAGGAGTCGAAGTCAATGGTGCCGATCGTGCAATGGACGGGTTCGGCACCGAGGGCTCCACTATCATCGGTTTGTCCTCTCCCGGCTCTGAAGACTGGATGAGTCTTGAAGGAGGACCGGTTGGAGACACGGGGAGGCCTTCTAGTTTCGACACCAACTGGTACGAAACCGCAATCAGCTTGGATAGGGCAGTGTTTTCCATTAGTTTCTGCACGACACGATCCACATCAATATCGGATAATGGTCTGGAAGACCGGGTCGAAGGGGCTGAAGATGGCACCGACCGAAGAATCGACGGTGGAGGCAGTTCCGACACCGGTTCCAAGACCTGGGGCTCGGTGAAAGATAACCGTTCAATGCTTGGCCCCGAGGTCTGTGGAACCGGTGAATGAATCTTGGAAGATGAGCTCGGAGCCGATGACATGGGCTCCGACATCTTCGACGTCTTCGACCCCTTCAAAGACTTAGAAGCCTGGTCGGACTTCTCCAAGACCTCTTGGAAGTCAGGTTTAAGTAAGCCCCTATCAATAAGCTTCCTGCGCCTCTCTGTCATGACCTTCCCGCTAAAGGAATGGCAGATGGAGCAATCCTCTTGCAAATGGAGAGGGCCAAGGCAGTAGACGCAGGAAGCGTGATTGTCAGTGATGGACATTTTCTGTCCACACTGACAACTCTTAAAGTCAGATTTGGCTTTCTCCGACATGGTACAGTGAAGTCAAAACACTAAAACAGTGATAAAATAGTATGGATAGAAAACTAGCCAACAATAACTATATATAATAATAAGCAGTATACTACAAGCCTATAATAAACACACTAGTAGAACAAAGTCAGAGTTCTGACAGAAAACAAGTAGGCCGAAGCCCAAAACCTATGTATCTAATATATATATATATATATAGGATATATATCAAAACACACACACACACTCTCTACACTATCTATCTAAGGCTAAAGTTAGTTTTTCCAAAAAAAATTGCTTATCTGAATCGATAAACTAAATTACTCTCTGGCCCGAGCTCTCCTCGACCGATCTGTTGCAGCGGCAAACTAGATCTGAGGAATAGCAGGGAGGATTATGGGATATAGTCTGGTCTCGAGCTTCTCTAAGATGCAGAGCTTTGCGATGCGGCAGGGTCGGAGCCGAGGATCGGCTCCGAACCCGTATGCAAGAACAAACGGCGAGATTGAACACTTTCACATCTACACATTTTAATCTCTCAATACTCCCCTGATATAGTCAGGATAACAGAAACATGACTAAAGCCATCTACGCAAGATACTGAAATCCTACCACCTGGATATAGTATACTTAGGCAAGACAGAATAGGTAAAAAGGGTGGAGGCATTGCCCTGCTGTACAAAAACAGTTTATCCATAACTAAACTCGAGGCAACTACACCCCCTTTAGAAAAAGCTGAAATTCTCTTAGCAAAGCTTAAAATAACTAACAGAAAAGCCATCAACCTAGTAACAGGATATATCCCACCAGGCAATAACATCCCTATCATGGAGACATTCCTTCAATGGTTATCTCAATCCATGCCTCAAGAGACAATTGTATTAGGTGACTTTAATATAGACTGGCTCACTTGCTCTGCTCAACTTCCCACTAACCATATCAATCTTCATACCTTCTCTCAAGTAATCAAACAGCCCACCAGAATAGTTAAAAACAATAAAAAAGAAAGCCTATTAGACTGGATCTTGCTAAATAAAATACCCTGCTCCTACTTAGCCGGAACACTTCCAGACTCACTGAGTGACAATCAAACTACTTTCTTACTTAAATACAACTCCCATCACCCACAAAGCCCTATACTTCAACCAATTATAAACAAAAAACACTTTAACCCCACTCATTTCAGACAAGAACTAAAGCTATATAATTGGTCTAATCTTTATTACCTACCCTTAGATGAAGCTATTCAAAACTTCAACTTCACCTTCTTAGATGTATTAAACAGGCATGCCCCTGCAAGAACTACTAGAGTAAAGTCAAAAACCAGTCCCATGGTTAACTAGGGAAACTAGGCAAAAAATAGCTGAAAGAAAGAGAGCCTGGACAACCTGGAGGTCCAATAAAAGCCCTAGTACGCAGCAAGCCTACCAACAGATCAGGAATCTAACCAAAAAACTAGTAATCCAAGACAAGAGAAACTACTTCATTAACCACCAAACCCAACACATGAATAACCCTAAGAAATTCTAGGCAAGTTTAAACAAATTAATACACCCTGGTATAACAATCACCCCACCCCCAACATCAGGTTTAACAAAGGACAATATAGCTGAATCATTCAATACATTCTTTACTGAAACCGTACAAACTCTAGCCCAACAACATCTTACTGTCACTACAACAGGTGTCCCCACCCCGACTAACTACATGCCCACTTTTAAACTGCAACTCACCCCAACCTTCTACATAAGAAAACTATTATCCCAGCTGAAACCCACAACACTAGGAATAGATTCCCTCCCCAATGAATTTCTAAAACTGGAAGCAGCAGAAATAGCTGTACCAGTTTCTATACTAATCAATAGATCAATTACTGAAGCTACAGTACCCCTGATCTGGAAAACTGCCTATATCATACCTATTCACAAAGGAGGCACTTCCTATGACATATCTAACTACCAACCAATTGCTATACTATCTCCACTGGCTAAAATATTAGAAAAATGCATCCACCATCAACTTATGTCCCACCTTATAAATCAGGAACTCATATCTCCATCTCAACATGGTTTCCGTCCAGGTCATAGTACCACAACATCTCTGTTAGCATTCAGACACCGTAAACCATAAAAGAAACAATGGTAAACTTACTTCTGCCCTTTTCTTAGACCTACCAAAAGCCTTTGATATGGTTAGCCATGACAAACTCCTCTGCCACCTCAAAAACCTAGGATTAGACAACCAATCGGTCTCCTGGTTTGTCAGCTATCTTAAGGACAGGCAACAAGCAGTGCAGTGGAACAATAACTTGTCTCCACTTTTACCAGTCACTTTTGGGGTACCTCAGGGATCAATACTGGGTCCCTTGCTATTCTCAATTTTCACAAACAATCTCTACTCAGCGGCAAATAGCACTAGCCTTATTCAATACTCAGACGATTCCACTATAATATGCAGTGCCTCTACCCTGTAAGAACTACACAATAAAACCCAGGATAACTTCCACTCAGTTGAAAACTGGCTTACTAACAATGGACTCATTCTTAACCCCAAAAAGACCAAGATCCTGCTATTTCACCCCTCACAAAATACCACCCTTACCGACACTTTCTTTATTCACTCTAAACATGGTACACATCACACCCGAATCTCACACAAAACTACTAGACGTCAACATTGATAAGTTAAAATTTGATATCCACATTAATCTAGCTATTAAAAACACTCACAGAAAGCTAGGGTAGCCTTTACAAACACAAGTCCTACATGACCCATACTGCTAGGACCACAATTGCTCGCACTCACTTGCTCTCAACATTACTCTATGCATCCCCAATCCTAACAAATCTATCCAAAAAAGAAACCAGCAAACTGGAAACCTGCTATAATCAAATAGTCAAATTTACTAATAACTCATATTTTAGAACCCATCACTGTAATAACCTAAAACAATTGGACTGGCTTGAACTGCCAAATTTATTAATCTACAATCAACTTATCACTACTTATAAGCTCCTCTCCCAACCAAATAAAATACCAGCTTTAAGCAACCTAATTCAGCAGTATTCCTGTCCTAGGCTACTCCGCTCCACAGATAAGTTACTATTAACAGTTACTAGATCACATAACCATGCCGGTGACTCCCTCTACTCTTCTTGCATATCCAAAATTTGGAACTCCCTGCCTCCTTCCATTACTCTGGAATATTCTCTATCCAAATTTAAGAAATTTATCAAAAGCCATCTCAGCAACAAATGGTTATGTCCCTGCTCCACACCTGACTAACTACAGTCCTGCTCCACTCCTGCTATTACTCTTTCCTCAAACACACAGTCTCCTGATATGACTGTTTAGTCTTATCAATACCATATTCAGATGCATGATGTGACTCTAGATATGGATATTTAATATACTTTATTGTTAGTACATAAATTGATCATTATATATGTCTTTGCAAGAAATTAATAATTTGTGCTCATCTCTATTGTCTGGTTGAATATACTAAAAACAAGTAAAATATATTGTCTGTATGTCTTGCATATGTGTTTCTTTGGAGCTTTTCTCCCCGGGCCTCCACTGAAAATGGACATGTATCCAGTTGGACTATCCCGGTTAACAAATGTAAAATACAAATAAATAAATAAATAAATCTGCAGGAAAGTCTCCAGGAATGGATAGCATTCCTGTGGAGGTCTTGAAACTAGGAGGGAAGAAAGTGATAAAAATCTGGAAAGTTCTGTTTAATAGTATTTTAAAAGCAGGGGAAGCACCAACATACTGGAAGAAAGCTGTGGTGGCTGCCAGTACATAAAGACAGCAAAGACCCATCAGACCCAGCTTCATATAGGTTTATTTCAATTTTACACTATTTATTATAAAGTGTTAACATCTATAATAACTAAAATAATGGTGAAGGTGTTGCCAAAATTAACAGATTTGGCTCAATCTGGCTTCTTGGAGGGGGGGCAAACATTTGACAACATTCACAATACAATGATGATCCAAAGGGAAGCAGAATGTAAAAAAAACACCGCTACTGTTGGTTGGTCTTGATGCAGAGAAAGCATTCAACACAGTAAGCTGGGATTTTATGAGCAGGGCAATGGAAGCATTTGCATTCCCTAGTACAACAATAGGTTAATGTGAGGGATCAGAGGCAATATTAAAGTGGGAGGGTTCCTGTCTATTAAGTTGTGTCTGAAGAGAAGAACCAAGCAGGGGTGTCCTCTTTCCCCTTTATTTGCTTTATATTCAGAGAATATTAGCAAAGAGAATAAGAGAAATTCAAGGATATAATTGGTATGGTAATCAAAAAAAGTTGGCTTTATTTGAAGACAAGATTATTTTGTACCTGATAAAACCAGAAAAGGACATCTCACTGCTGTGGAACATTCTGAGACAGTTTCAAGATTTTTCAGGATATAAAATTAATAAAGATAAAACAAAGGATAAAGCTATAAAATACATACCCACACATGCATTTGTTCATTAATACCCATATTTATGTCAACACGACAAAATAAAGTACTTAGGAATATGGATTAACAGGGATTCTGCTATGGCAGCTAAGAATATGTGGGAAGAGTCTAAACAAAAGATAACACAACAACTGAGAAACTGGAAACTCTTGTTTATGGATATAGATAGCAAATTACAAGCAGTGAAAATGTTTTTAGTCCCTTTTGTTTCATGTATAGGGTGGGTATATTTTTACCAATCAGAGAAGTTTTTGACAATAATTAAAAAAGAGTTGAAGGAATTTATCTGGGAGGGGAAGAGGGCAATTGTCAAGTGAGATAAGTCGATCCTTCCAATAGGACAAGGTGCTTTAGGATTACCTGATTTGAAGGAATATTTTAGAGCTAGACAGTTAAGGCTCACATATGTAACACAGGCAGAAAGTTACAATTCAAATTGGATGGGGTTGATGGTGAAATGGGGGAGAGGAGGGAATTAAAGAAAAAATGGGACTTTGGATGCAGATCCTTAAGCAGAACAACAGTCATAAATAATATTGTATTCATAAAGTAGCAGAAAGTAACAGGACTAAGGCAACACAATACTAGAGAAAGAAGATCTTGCTGACAGGGATGACTGAATTAGGGGTACAGTGAATATTCAAGAGGGGGTACTGGGATCAAATAGCTAGCGAGAGAAGGTAAAAGAATGGAAGAGGCCAAGACGACATATGGACTGCAGGCTAAGCAGAGTCTAGAACAGAAGCTGCTGTTAAAAAAAGGGATAATTAATAGAGCATATAAAATACTGTATGATAACTATAAGAATCAATCAGAAGAGGTTAGAAAAGATTGGGAAGAGAGACTGGATAAGCAATTCACAAGGAAACAATGGGAGGACATATGTATGATTCCCAAATATGCAACAAAGTCTAGAAGGTTTGGGATTTTTGCTGGGAAATGGCTGCATGGGTATTGTATACCCCAAGAAGACTACAAAGAATTTTTCATCTGGTAGATACAAAATCAAAATCTTGGAGGAATGACGAGGAAGAAAGAGGTAACAGGAAACATAATCTTGGGGAGAGTAATGAGATGGCAGGCTTAAAATTCCCAGAGTACTCTGTCAGAAATATTTTGGTGAGCAAATGGGTTTAACTAAGGAAATCATTTCTGAACTGGGTTTAACTAAGGAAATTATTTTTTGAGCAGGGGTACAGGATCTGAATTACCTAGACAGAGTAAGGCTTTGTTACATTTAATTCTGCCAAAAAAAAAGCAATTACTAGAAAATGGAAATCAAAATCTGTCTAAACTAATTGTATTTAAAGTATTGAATACTGTAAAAAGATAAAAGAACTTGAAGCGGGATCTTTAGAAAAGGATAGGCACAAATATATGAAAAATTAAAATTGTGGGAACAATAAATGCAGAATAATGTTTTGGATGAGGAGTGAGGTTTCAGGTTTCAGGGAAGGCAGGAATTGAGCAAATGATGACAGCTGTGCAAAAGAATATTTGTGAAGTATAATGTTTGTAATTGGGAACATGTTAATATGGTTTGTTTTCTTTTATACAAATATATGTTTGCCTATATCTTAAGTGATAATTCAATAAAAGTTAAAAAAAAAAATAAAGTTCCTGTCCAAATCCCAGACACTGATGTGCCAAAAGATATCAGCAATATTCAGTGACATCATCCAGGCACCCTGATGGAGCAGACAACTCTACAAGTCACCATGCAGAATGTGATATACTGGATGCGCTCAATGAAACCACCAATGTCTACTTCAAAACAAGGAAAGGAAGGGAAAAAAATGTTTGCCATTCACCAGAGATGGAAGGGGTTCACAATTTCGTCGGGAAAGTAGACTCTAGGCCTGCTCCAAGAGCTGTGTGTAGAGGAATGCATCTCTTAGAGGACTTCATCCAGTAAACAGACCCAAGCATTTCTCAAACTTTTAAAAAATGTCTGAAACCCAATGGCCTATGAAAATGGTTCTCCAAGAAAGCACCAACGCAGAGAACCAGCCTGCCATAGGCAGTTTGATAGGTTAGCTAGGACAGTGAACACTGCACAGATGGATCTATCCTTTTCAAAGATGGATCTGGTGCAGCCAGGGGAGGCAACACTGCCTGATGCTTAGGGACCTTTCTCATTCTGAAAATTGCCTTTTTATTGGATTGGGGTGGCCTACAATAACTATGGAGGGTCTCTACAGTGCCCCCCCACTTTAGTTTTCAGTGGCTATTTCTGCTTTTGAAAGTTCTCAACCAGATCCCAAGAGGCATGTTCAAATAGAACTTCACCAAAGAAGAGGTCCTCCCAAATAGGCTACATCAGCTCATCCATACAGTAACAAGCCCCAAAAGCATGCCAAACATTGTAGACATTTTCAAAGCCTGCTAATTCTATCAAAGGCATCAATGTAGTCAAAGTCACAGTGGGCTACATGAAAAGTCCCCTCTACAAGTCATGGCACAGTTCTTTTCCACAACCTTCCAAATTCCAAATTCAGGAAATCCAGAAAAGCTTTTCCAGAGTCTTGACCACAAGGAATGACTGGACCACAGAAAGGTGAGACAGAGAAAATTATGGTATCTCAGTCCTAAGGTAGCGGATGAGAATAAAAAAAAACACTCTTGTTGAACCTTTCCAAAGCTTCAAATTCCTTTTTTTTATATTGGTAAGGTTCTATTGTATCTGGGACTTATGATGGAGTGAAAAGATCACGTATAAATTCACCCTTACATGCTTAACCAGGATGTCATTATACTATACTGGAGTCTACACAAGACATCTGCCTCCACTGGTACAAACATATGACTCCAGACTGCAAATATGACTCCAGACTGCAAATATATGGCACTTCTTAAGGAATAACCTACTGTTGGAGGTGGTGGTGGGAAATGACCCAGGGCCCTCATCACTGTTTAGTTACTGACCTGGCAATTTGTGTGTGGAAGGCAGAGAACTAGCACATAACTCCACAGTGGACATCATAAGACTATAACACTGTCCCTAAAGTAGAGGTCATATGTAAGGAGCTACAGGGATATAAATATTACTACCACTGCCTGATTCAGCTACAAGGACCCAAAGAATATTAAAATCCAAAGAAACTGCAGTGGTGCTGTGGTGTGGAAAGTACAGTTGTGTACACTTACCATAAATGTAGATATTCGAGTGTCTTCATTGTTGCAGTCATCACTGTAGGGTTCTCCCTGCCGGCAGGCAGTCCTCGGTCAGCCAGAATCCCAAAGTCTGGGTCCGGTGTCGGCTGTTCAGCCATGCTCCCTGATGTCAGTGCGCTAGGAGTACAAAGCTGCCAGCTTTCTTGCCCCAGATGTCAAGTGCCCAAAAATGAAGGCTAATAGTAGACCAAAAAAGTAACATACAACAAAGCCCCATACCCTGAAGCAAATACACCTCAGAAGAAGGGTGAAATAGGAAACCACAGTAATGAAAGTATAAGAGGGGCCAGGTGGGAGGGTAACCCAGACTGCAACAGTGAAGACACTCGAACATCTACATTTATGGTAAGTGTACACAACTGTACTATGTTCATCGTGTTTCACTGTTGCAGTCATCACTGTAGGGTTGAATCCCAAAGCTGAGATAAAGGGTGGAGGTTATAGAGCAGAAGGGGCGGCTAGAAGGCCCTGTAAAACTGCAGAAGCAAAGCCTGCCCTAGACTTAGAGTAAAGAGGGAGATTATAGTGCTTAGAGAAAGCATGCACCGAACTCCAAGTAGCAGCTTCCAAAATGTCTTTGGTAGGTACTCCCCTGAGAAAGGCAGCTGAAGTAGCAGCAGCTCTGGTAGAGTGAGTTCTAATTTTTCCTGGGATTTGCTTTCCATGATGAGAGTAACAAAATCTGATTCCATGAGCAATCCATTTAGAAATGGTCTGTTTTGAAATAGCTTTGCCTTAGTTATTTGTTGCATAAGAAACAAACAGTTGTTCTGTTTTCCTGATATCCTTGGTACTGTCCAGGTAAAAACGAAGTTGTCAGTGTACATCCAAGGAATGCAAGATCCTTTCCCCCTTATTTTGTGGATTAGTGAAAAAGGTTGGCAGATGAATAGTTTGATTTAAAGCCACTTTGGAAACCACTTTAGGCATGAAAGTTGGATTAGTTCTTAAAGACACCCTGTCTTGGTGAAAAATAATATAAGGTTCCACAGCCATGAGTGCTTGTAACTACGAGACTCTCCTGGCTGAAGTCAAAGCCAGCAGGATAGCTGTCTTCCATGATAAATACTTAATATGAGATGTGGCAGCAGGCTTAAAAGGAGGCAGAGTGAGATTTTCCAGAACATAGTTGAGGTCCCAGGGACTTGAGAAGATTTTGAACAAATTCCAGATGCTGGAGTAAGACATCCTTGCTGTCTGCTTGGATAAGGCAGTCGTCCAGATAAGGGTAAATTTGGATTCCCTTGAGTCTGCAATAAGCTACTACTGGTGCCAGGCACTTGGTGAAGACCCTGGGTGCTGTAGACAAGCCAAAGGGCAGCGCAGAGAATTGGTACTGTTTCGAGCCAGCCTTGAACCGGAGGTATTTTCTGCACTTCTGTCTGATAGGGATGTGTAAGTAAGCCTCCTTTAAATCCAATGTCACCATCCATGAATTTTTGCTCAACATTGGCAGGAGCTGCTGCAGAGTAAGCATCTTGAACTTTGGTATTTCCAGGAAAGTGTTTAAGACTGACAGATCCAGGATGGGTCTCCATGAATTTTGCTTTCTGGGAACTAGAAAGAGCCTTGAGTAAAAGCCTTGCCCCATCTCTGATTGTGGAACCAGTTCTATGGCCCTCATAGCCATGAGGGATCCCGCCTGGTTTAATGCCTCTGACCATTGGTGTTTTGGTAGGTCTGGCCATCCGTTTGGTCTTGGCAAGGTATGAAAGTGGAATTTGTAACCTCTTGAAACTACATCCAGAACCCACTTGTCTTGGGTTATGCAAGTCCAATTTTGTTGAAAAAGAGAGAGTTTTCCTCCTAGAGGGGCTTCCAGGGGAGAATTTCCTGGAGCCATACAGGGGGAGTCATTGAGCCTGTTTTTTATAAGATTGAGGTCTGTCCTCTCCACCCCTGGGGGTGGAAGCACTCCACTGTCTAGGTCTGTAAGAGGTCTGAGCTTGGGCCCTCCCTCTGGAGCACCTATATCTACCCCTCTGAGGCCTGTCCGAGCAGGGAAAGGACCAATTTTTAGTTTGCCAATTTCTGCTAAATCTAGGGGGCTGAACTTGTAAGAAATCCCTAACCGTTTGCATGGATTTTGCCTTATCCTCCATTTTCTTTATCACCTCTTCAGTCTTAGATCCAAGCAAAACATTATGCTGAACAGGAGCATCCAGTAACTTTGCTTTCACTTGATCAGGTAAGTTTTGTTCCTTTAACCAAGCATGCCTTCTAATGACTGTGCCAGAGGCAGTCGCCCTGCAAGAAGCCTCCAAGGCATCAAAACCACAGTGTAAACCATGCTTCCCCACTTGTTCAGTGGCATGTATCAAATCGTGTAATTCCTTATTATCTGCACATGCAGAAATGGTACCTAGCTTTTGTTTCATAACAGACAGTAGAAATTGCTGATATTTTAGCATATGAAATTGACAGTTTAAAGCCCTAATAGATAAAGTAGCAGAAGTGTACACTTTTTTCCCCATCTCTCCAAAGCTCTAGAATCCTTATCTGTTGGAGTAGGGTTTTTAGCAGAAGCAGCCTTAACCCCCTTAGGACCCTGAGAAATGGTCCTGGATCAGCAGTAGGATTTTTGTAAAGGAAATGGTGGGAATCAGGGACCCTGTAATATCTGTCGGGCTTAGCAGGGGCTGGAGGGAAGGAGTCCAGAGTTAAATTAGCCTCAGAAAAGGCATCATCCACAATATCCAAAATAGGAGGAATAGCCAGGGGTCTATGTTAGGGAAGAAGAAGGAAATCCCTGTCTTCTCTTAGATTCCGAGTACTCCTGTCCTTCCCAGTGAAAATGTTCCCTCATTTCATGTAAAGTTTCCCCAAAAGAGAAATCCTCAGGGGGGGGAAGCTGAAGGAATGGATTCCTCAGCATCAGAATCCTCATAAGGAGGGAAAGTATATTCCTGTTTAGACAAAGACACCGAATAAATAGATGCCTGATCAGAAGATTCATAATCCAATTCTTGTCTTGGCCTTTTGTCTGGAGGGGGATGTGAACCCCTAATCATGGTTAGTAAGTCCTCCGCCATTTTAAGTAGCTGTTTTCTGAGATTTGGTTCCCGGATCAGAAGAGGCCTGGGCTGTTGTCTTAGATTTAGAAGGAGTCTTTGCCTTTGTCTTTGGCTTTGCCTTTATCAGAAGCTGTGTAGGCCTGAAAACCCCCTCGGAAGCCAGTACCTGCACAGCGGCTCTGGACCCATCCGAGGGAGCATTGTCCGAAAGTCCTGCAGCTGGAGTGTTCAAAGGCGTAGTTGGCTCCTCGTGGGAGTCCGTTTCGGCAATCGGTTCTGAAGTGGCCAATGACAGGGGCTGCGAAAGCACCTCACTGACGACGGCCGAACTAGTAGCTGCCTCTGCTTGTGAAACGTCATCTGATTTGGACCTCGAAGGCCTGTCCTTATCCTTGTGTCGTTTGTGAACTCCGGTAGTCGGAAGCGTGTCCGACGACATTTTGTAATTAAATCGCCTGCCAAAGTAGTGAAAAGAAAAATCGTACCTTTGCTTAATCGTACGTTGGTTAAATCTAGCACAAAACCGACAACTAGCTATGTCGTGGTCAGGGCCTAAACAAGGAATACAGTAAGAATGGAAATCCTTATGAGGTATTTGCTTCCCACAAGAAATACAATTATTAACTTTTTCTGACATCGGATTGGAGCAAGAGAAAAGTTTCCCCAACGGGATACTTAGCTTTGAGAAGAAGTAAGTCTTCGGACTGACGCACGAGAAAATATCAGGAGTCAGCCGACTGGCACTTGCGAACTGCTTTCGCCGCACGGCAAGAAAGACTGGAGAAAGTACAGTTTTGTACCTACCATAAATGTAGATGTCCGAACTGGATAGCATCTGCAGTCATAGTCACAAACAACTGGGTGTCGCCAGGTCCCCCTTCGGTGACCAGATTCCAAAGTCTGGTCGGGGCCCGACTGTCTTTACATAGCGTTGGCTGGCAGCTTTGTACTCCTAGCGCACTGACGTCAGGGAGCATGGCTGAACAGCCGACGCCGGACCCAGACTTTGGGATTCTGGCCGACCGAGGACTGCCTGCCGGCAGGGAGAACACTACAGTGACGACTGTAGCAGTGAAACATGATGAACATCTAACCCTTATCCCTGGATCCATCACAGGCTACTTTGACTCATGCAAATAGTGAGAGTTTCACCATACGAAAGTAAAAAGAATGGGCAGTGAGGGGCCTATGTTCAGGGTAGCACACAATACATGTATCTGATCATGAGAAAAATGAAGGGCCTGGCATTGTAGACTATTGATGCTTCTATGAACATGAAGCAAGTCCCAGCAGACATTGACCAGATTTCATCATGCCCCATGTTTGGGCTATCTCAGAGGGACCAAATGGCATAAGAAGACTCTTGGAAGTCTCGACAATCCTAGATTTTACTGCTGGATTCAAACAACTATATGCACGTTAGAAACATGCATTTGAACATGGGGAAATCAGTGCAAACAACCAGAGATGTACCAAGAAGAAGGCTGCCAGGATCCTCTTATGCTCTTTTATCATTAGCTGGATAACTGTGGCAAGACTGACCCTTCGCTAGATAACAGGGACCCTGCAACTCATAAGGAACATGACTGCTTTGCTTGCAAACTTGTAAGGGTGAGGCTTGACTGACATCTGACCTCAGATCACTGGCTTCACCCTTCAGTTCAATACTAACCTGAAATCATAAGTAGGATAGTCCCAGCCAGCCACTGCATGATACACAATTTACAGCTACCAACTTGAATAAGCTGGAGTATGCCTTGAGTTTTGCCTCTCCTGCAGGCAGCTGGGATGAAACACTGACATGTCAATAATGAATTATGCTCTGTTACAAGGCAGTGCAAAGAGTGCCAGGTCAGAGCATGGCTATCGATGGAGGTAATAAAGAAAAAAAAAAAAAAGAGATCTGGTTATTTTCTACAATGAACATGGGCAAATTCCTTTGATAAATGCTGAGAGCAAAATCTAAACCATGTGAGAAACCAGAAAAAATGAACTGGGAGCAAAGGTGCTGGTTGCACCCCCTATTTCAACGCATGACATCATGCTATATGCTAGCTGGAGGCTGTACAACAGACTGCGACAGCTACTGAAAACTCTGACCAGTGCTGAGATGGAGATTCACAACGGGAAATGCAAACGGTTACCTAATGTAGAAAAGAAGCCACAAAAGCTATATTCCTAATTACTTTTAGTAGTAAAAAAAGTTATAACTTCTTTTCTGGTGACCAGCAAAAAAGTAGCTTACCTCTGAATTCGCTGGACTAGCAATGAAATCATTGTATCTGATATGCCTGGACATGCCTCTTCTGCTAAATAAATAGCTGCTTTAAGCTCTTCAGTTGCTCCTGTATTGCCGCCATTTGCTTGGGTCTTTTCTTTTAACTAGAAAATTACAAAAGAAAAATGATATAACTACAGTAACTGAACAAATGACAAAATAATACAAGTATACGGATGTCTGAAATTACAAGTAAATGGGTTGCACTGATTTCTGGTGGATGAACATAGGAACCCAGGTTAATACTGCGTAAAATGCACCAGTTTAAGATTCATACATTTCTAGCAAAGCACAGTATGCCACATCAAGCTCAAGTTTTTTTTTTTTACATGTACTCTCAAAAAACAATATCATTTTTGATTGAGACAGATATGTTTTACATTTAATCTGACTGCCTTGCAGACTAGGAATCTGTACTTAACTGGAGGAAATTACTCCAGCATTAAGCTAAATAGGCAACATCCTTTGTTGATTTTTTGACTGCCTGTTCTTTAAAATGGATAATTCAAATAATGCATTATACATGATACTGCATAAGCAGACTGCCACTCATCAGTAAAAATAAATCTTAATTTTTAAAATCTAAAAAAATAGAGAGGACAACAAACAAAACATTACTTAAATGCAGCAATCATCATCTTTCACATCAAATTAGATTTTTAGAAAACCTATTCTAACTGCTCAAGTCAGAAATGACAGTAGCAGGCAAAGAAAGTACAGCTGATGTGTAAGACGCTCTTTCTACAGCAGCAAATCTTCAGCATGATGTCACTTAACAGTCAACTGTTACATTTGCCAGTCTTGATGGCTTCCCAAAGCTGTTTCTGTTTCCTGTGAAGGTACCGAAAAACATAGCACCAAGACTCATACATAAATCCAACATTGCCAATGGCAGTGGTTTGCTACGTGGAACTGGGTCAGGGTTGGGGATTTGTTTATTATAGAGACGACTGAAGACGATGACCTGAGAGGTGAGGGAAGGATGAGGAAAGTACAGTTGTGTAAGAACCTGCCATAACAGTACATGTCCTACTGATCATCATTGCAGTATTCCAATACTACTGGGTTATCAATGACCAGTGGCGGTTGGCAGTGCCCTGTATAGACGCAAATACTTGGACAGTAAAGTTTACCTACATAAACAGTATTAGGACTGTAAACTGTAACTTAGTGAGGCAATGACGGAGTTAAGCTTCAAGCAGCTAGTTTGAGCATCTAACAACATTAATACTATAGCTATCTAACTCTAGTCCCTAACCCTACAGACCACCCTTGGAGACCGCTGTATAACACAGTCCTCAAACAATAACAGCCTACCCTAATACAGGCCTAGAAAACATGGATATGCAATTTCCAAATGTCTCCATAGGCAGCTTGGAGGATATGGGTATCGTAAGATAATGCAGCAACTGTCTCATGGTCACAGACATTTTTAATCTTTAAAGAAGTGAACACAGTACACAAAGATGTACATACACAATTTCCTTGGAGGCAAAAATCTCACTTCCAAACAAGGCTGTAAGAGCACACACACTGCCCCACCACACACACAGATCATCTTATGCTGAGGCACTCAACAGCAATCTTCCAAAACCTCAAAGACCTCTTAAGCTAATAAAAGGCAATGCCTATTGTCACCAATCTCTAAAGAACACCTCAAAAGCAACACCAAACACCACACACATGCCTGCACCCAATGGACCCACAAGAATGAAGCCCATACGTCAAGCAAACACTTTACCCAAGACTCTTGTCAAAGTGGACTCCATTGTATGACACACACATGCCCTGCTCACCAGACTGGTTAAGGAGAAGATGACTGTTAGTTGCTTACCTGCAGACAGGATCTGCCAGGTTACACAGGCACTCAGATCAATGCACCACAGGTGCCACTAAGATTCTGTCATAGTCCATGTGGGTGCAAATGACCTGAGATGTACCTTACTGAACTATATGAACAGAGACATTATGGATGCCTCTGAATGTGTCTCTCAGACAGGCATGTAACTTGCACTGAGCAGTAGTCTACCTTCACATTGCTATACCAAGAATAGTCTGTACCTGCTCCCCCTGGGCTTCCAGATACTGGCTAAAATTTTATCCACCTCCTTTGAGCCTTTTTCAGGCAATGCCAAATTGATAAAAATTATCAACTCAGAAAACCAAACCCAAAGGAACCTAAAAGTGTTACTGCTCCATCTTAGAAAGCTTAACAAGAAGCTGCATATCCTACAATCTCTCCTTACTCTGGAGTGTACAAACATCTGTGCTGTTACTGAGACATAGTTTAAAGCTGCAGAAAGTAATCAGGCAATGCAAGGCTTCAGTGCCTTCCACACATTCAGACCATTTGCCAAATAGACAGGGACTAAAGGTGGGGGTAACCACATTAGCAACAACTCTAGGTTGGTTAAATAGGATGATGCACCAGTGTTCATTCATATGCAAATCACCACTGATAAAGTCCCTTAACACATCTTAGTAAGTTACAGGTCACCGTCTACTCCCCAAGAATCCCATAACTTGTACCTAGACCTGCTGGACACCATCCAACCAAATACCAAATTCACGGGAGACGTCAACTACCTCTCTATAGACTGGGATACATAACACTGCCCCAATTTGCAGGTATAGTGCTTTCTGGACTTTATTAACACAAAGACCCTTGAGCAGATAAGTACACACTCCAACCAGAGATTCAAACATACTGGACCTACTACTCACCAATATGGAAGAGCGCTGCAACCCATTTCACATCCTCACTGGTGAAGTCAGGTAACAAAATGTCTCCTTTGAAATAAAATTCAGCTTGAAAAACCCAGCAAAACCTGTAACAAGAACTATTCTAAAGCAAACTACATCCTATTAAGTGACAGTCTGTCAAAATGCAATGCCCCTCCAAACCTAGAGTTGACAGCAACCTATGCAGAACTGTTCATAGAAACACTCTACAACCGTGTAAATGGCTACATTGAGACATCTGTAAGCCCAAAAGAAACCCCAAAAACAAACCACACCAGTGAAATCCTAACCTTAACAGGATATATATAACAAAAGGAAAAAAGTCACAGCCAAAATCAGAAAGAGAAAGGGAATCTGTCATAATGACAACAGCTCACTAAACATGGCACAATGCCAATTACAAGGTCAAGACAGCCTCTCAGGCTATGGACAACCATAAGGCTGTCTACAGCCATGTCCAAAACCTTAAAGGTAACACACAGCACTGTGCTAACTGCTGGTAAATGGATGCTACCTTGACCGATCCGAGTGACATAACAAATCTGCTGGCTGACAAATTCAGCTCTAACTTCACCCCCATTGTACCTGTCTCCCCCTGTGAAATCTCACTAGCATAACCACCTCAACTATTAGCAGGGAGTAGGTCATGGTGACACTCACTAAGACCAAAAAACAGAGCCTCAATGGGCCCAATATTCTGTGTTACCTCCTAAATAGCTTGAGACATGCCCTATCAGGACCATTTGAGTCATTTTTCAACTACAGCCTCAAAACAGGCTATGTATCACATGAATGGAGGAATGTAACAGTTATCCCTCTTAATAAGGGTAGACCACCAGCCCATCCCTGGAAAGTACAGGCCCATAAGTATGACTAGTCTAATGTGCAAAGCCATGGAAAGAATTATCATGGATGTGATCAACAAAGACTTTGGCCACCTACAGTCACTGGACCTGTCCAAGTTTTGTTTTGTCAAAGGACGGTCATGCCTACTTAACCTGGTACACTTCTTTGAAAGGGTCACCATGGCAATATATAAGGGGAAATCAGTGCATACAGCTGACCTAGATCTGGCTAAAACATTTGATACAATACCCTACTCAGTTACTGTTGACAGATTCAGCAAATTAGGCATAAATCCCTACATAACTTGCTGGATTATCAGCTGGTTCACAGATAGGACCCAAGAAGTCAGGATTGCTGAGACCACCTCCACCAAGAGACCGGTCACCAGTGGTGTACCTCACGGTTCAGTCCTGGGCCCGCTCCAATTTTCCATTTAGTTTTTGGAGGTCAAGGCTAATGTCAAGGGCTTTTGGCTCACTAAGTTTGCAGATGACTACAAATTGGGGGCTATCACAGATTCCCCCCATGACACTAACATCCTGCAGGAGCGTCTAACACAGCCAAACGACTGGTGTCAAAGTCATGAATTAAAACTCAATACCAAGAAGTGCATTAGTGCCTTTTGGGAAAAGGTCGACCCAGGCTAACTACACCATCAATAATTTCCCCCTAAGACTTGACCCAGTAGTTAGGGATCTGGGAACATACGTAGACAGTAAAAAGAAGTTATGTCTTACCATAACATTCCATCTGTGTTGTTGATCTTCATTCCCAAAAAGCAATCTGGAAATTTGGGATGGGAGCTAAATGCACACGAACAGTAGGGGCAGATGGGTCTATATTATATTATCTCACGCTTACAAAAGTGAACGATAAATAATCGACCCCATGTAAGCAAAAGCTTACAACGTCGAAACCTCAGAACAGTGATTTTTTTTCCAAGGGAAAAAAAAACGCTGTTCGGAAATTAAAAAAAAAAACTTTAAAACATTACATAATGTGGGGGGATGTGCCCCCCACACCCATCTACTTAAATATATCAACTCAGAGATCGCACTACAGTGCCGAAAACAGCAAAGTAACGAAAGCGGCCAAGTGAATTATTTCGGTTTGATCAAGACGCATTCGACAAACTGCATCTGTGATCTGGTAATAGGAACCCGAGGCAGACACCCCAGAGTGGAAAAGATGTAATAAGTAATCCAAAACCAACGAAACTGGGGCTGACAAAGGGTCTAATTGTTTATACGTTGCCCATAGAGAGAACCTTTTCCATTTATTAAGATAGATTAGTCTGGTGGACGAATTATGAGATGCAATAAAAATATTGTGCACAGGAAACGAGGTTTTCCTGCCTGGCAATCACTGGAAGTGGAGAAACAAAGCTGTCAGTTTCAGGGTTGTTAGAGTGGGTGAGTCAGACCCGGCGGATGGGAGGTCAACGTTGCGGATGGATTGAGGATCCACGGTTGATCTAGCAGGTAAGACCGGAGGCCAATATAGAGCAATGAGGATCACTTTGCTCTTCAACTGTTGTGCTTTCTTCAGAAATTGGGAAATGAAGGGGAGAGCAGGATAAGCATAAAGTCGACCTGAGGGCCAAGTGTGGACTAGAGTGTCTCTCGGTGACTGTCCCCAAGGGGGGATCACGGCAAAATAGTTGCTGCACTTGTAGTTGATTGGGAAGCAAATAGGTCGCAGCAAGGCTGGCCCCAACGGTTGACGATTATTGCCGCTGTTATAGGATTGAAGGACCACTCGTGAGGTTGCAGAATGCATCTGCTCAATTTGTCCGCTATCACGTTGGAGCTCCTGGGAATGCGCATTGCAATTAGAAAGCGGTTGGAAGCTATCACCCATTGCCATACTCTCAAGGCCTCTCGGCATAACAGGTAAGATCTGGTGCCCCCTTGTTTGTTGATGTACCAGACCACTGACATGTTGTCTGATTGGATCGCAATAGCCCCTGACGGAAGGATGGAAAGAAATGCTTGCAACACTAGTAGCACCGCCCTCAGTTCCAGGACACTGATATGCAAAAGGGCCTCTGTCTCCGACCAGGTGCCTTGCACAGATTTTCCCTGACATAGCCCCCCCCCCACCCCATCAGGGAGGCGTCCGTGAGCACTGTGGCTATCGGTTGATGGGGGCTGAAGGGGCGAGACCATTGTTGGGGATTTCGAGACGTCCACCAGAGTAAATCTTGCTTGCATCTCTGAGTTACACTTATCTGAAAAGACAAAGGATGTTGCAGAGGGTACCGAGTGAGAAGTAACCACTGAAGGAGCCTCATGTGGAATCTGACTAGAGGAACAATGGTGATCGAGGCTGCCATTGACCCCAAGAGTTGGAGTACATATTGAGCGGGTGATTTGTGGTGTGACAGGGCAGTAGTTGAACCTGTTGCTTTATTCTTTGAAGCCTGCGGTCCGGAAGAGATGCTGTGCAATTTCTCATGTCCAACAGTACCCCAATGAATTCCAATGACTGAGATGGGGTCGTGTTGGACTTCTCCCAGTTTGTAGTAATTCCCAGGTATTGTACTGTGAGGATAGTGTAGTGCAGGGCTTCTTCCAGTAGACGTTTGGTGGGGGCGGTAAGGAGCTAGTCATCTAAATATGGAAACGCCTGGAATCCTTGAAGTCGCAAGTAAGCGATAACCACTGCCATGCATTTGGTGAACACTCTGGGGGCTAGACCGAAGGGCAGAGCTCAAAATTGGTAGTGACCGGCTCCTATGCGGAAGCAGAGGTATCTTTTTGAGCGTTTGTCCATTTTTATGTGGTAATACGCATCCTGAAGATCTACAGAGCACATCCAATCATCTTCTTCCAGGAGAGGATAGACTGAACCATGACCATCTGGAATTTCTCTGTTTTTACAAATGTGTTCAGTGTGCTGAGAGATCCAGAATTGGTCTCCAGTCCCCTGTCTTTTTTGCCACTAAAAAGAACCTTGAGTAAAAACCGGATCCTAACTGGTTTGGAGGGACCGTAGCAGCTGTTGAATTTTGTGTGCTGCTGCTTCCTTTTGACTGGGTGGAACATCGGGTAATACTCTGGATGAGGTTGGGCAAAGATGGAAGGGGATGCGATAGCCTCTGGATATTATCAGTTGTAACCAAGAGTCGGTGGTTATATTTCACCAGGCAGCGGGGTACAAGGAAAAACAACCCCTAACCACTTCCAGGTGAGCAGTCAGGCAACGCTTCAGGAGCATTGATAGGGTTGGCCAGAGAACGAATCTCTGGAACCCTGGTTTTGCAGACCTCCTCTGCCCCAAAAGGGGAGTCTTCCATTGGAGTTTCCCCCTCTGCCTCTAGGGGAGAACTCGGCACGTGCGTCACAGAAAGAACCCTGTGATTTTCCATGCCACATCTTCCCACTCCTCTGATTTCTAGAGTAGAATGTTGAGGAGTAGAGTGTCGACACCAACGGCAGATAGGGTCTTGCCATCTTGCTCGCACCTTGCCAGCGTAGCTTTCACTTTAGGGTCAAACAAAGAACCGGCCTCGATGGGGGCGTTCATGAACGAAACCTTAAAGGAGACTGCAAAGTCACAAAGGAGCATCCAGGCATGTGGTCTGGTGACTATACCTGCATCTGCCACTCTAGCCAGTCCTTCCGTTGCATGAGAAATAAGACGCATGGAAGAATTGGAAATGGACTCTAGGGAGGCTATCTGAGAAGCCACATTGTCACGGACCTCGTCAGAAACAGCTCCTGCCAAGGTTTCAGAGAGCTGGTTGATAAGATCCCTCTGAAGCCTGGTAAAGTTTGCCAAATACTTCAAAAACCTCACGGCAAAGGTAGATGAAGCAAACTCTTAGTTATGTACTTACCATAACGATAAGATGTATGTGATCCATCTCGCCCACATTCAATACTGATGGACTCGGAGCTGAGAATCAGCTCCGACTCGGCCGTTCTGACTAGCACGAAGTCTCTCATTGGCTGGGCCGACCCTATATCCCAGGATGCACCACGCCCAAAACCCCAGATCTAGTTTGCCCCCAACACATTCTTCCACTGACAGAACCCACAAAGAGACAAGTGTACAAGGAGAGAAAAAATAATATCCTCATGGGAATCGAACAATACTTGTCTCCTCCAAATCCAACAGGAAGGGGGAAGGAGGGCGGGTACGTAAGAATATAGGTGAGATGGATCACATACATCTATCGTTATGGTAAGTACATAACTAAGAGATGTAATGTGATCCTATCTCGCCTACATTCAATACTGATGGGACAGCGTCCCTAGCACCTACATCCTGGGAGGCTCACTGGAAAACACTTCTGAGCACTGTGGAACCAAAGGAAGCATGACCTCTAGATGCCATGTCCAATTTGTAATGAGAAATAAAGGTATGTGGAGAAGTCCAAGTAGCCACCGCACAAATCTCATCCGTGGACAGCCTAGCGTGAAAGGCCACTGAAGTTGCCATAGCCCTGGTAGAATGCGCCTTCACTGGAAAGGGAAGATTCCTACCCGTCAATGCATAAATGAATGAGATGCAATCCCTAATCCACTTAGCAATGGTGGCCTTGGTTACAGATCCGCCAATTCTGTTGTCCGAAAAGGACACAAACAACTGGTCTGATTTTCTCTCCTGTTGTGTCCTATTCAAATAAAACCTCAATTGTCTATGTACATCCATCTGGTGAAATATGTATTCTGCTTTGTTGGAGAATTGTGGAAAAAAGACTGGTAGCTCAATAGACTGTTGGAGACAAAATGCAGAAGACACCTTAGGGAGAAAGGAAGGATTTAGTCGTAGAGATACCCTGTCCTTGTGAAAAATCAAATAAGGAGGTTTGACAGAAAGGGCTTGAAGCTCCGATACCCTTCTGGCTGAAGTAATGGCTACCAAAATGCAGTCTTCCATGATAAGAATTTTAATTCAAGTGGCTGCAGGTTGAAGGGAGGGGCGTCAAAGCTCCGAGCACCATATTTAAGTCCCATGGTAGAACGGGTTGCGAAATCGGGGGGGGGCGAATTAACCAGGCTCCTTTTAGAAAGGCTTTACACAGCTTATGACCCATGAGGGAAGGCTCATGAGCTCACGTGATAACTAGAGATCGCTGCCAATTGAACCTTTATAGTGGAGACAGTGGAACCCTGTCTAAAAGTGTCACCAAAATCTAACACCGCTGACACAGGGGCTGTGAGGGGATTTAAGGTCACGCTGCTCAGCCCAAATAGCAAATCTCTTCCATTTACTAGAGTAAATCTTTCTAGTAGAAGACTTATGAGAAGAGGACAGAATCTGTAGTACCTCCGGGGTAAGGTTATGCTGTCTGACTAAGGAAGGAAGTGGAGTAGCCAAGCAGCGAGTCTGAGAGTTCGGAGGGATGGATGAGGCTGTCCCGACTGATAAGTCAACAGGTCTGGAGCTGGGTCCAGGATCCCAGGCCCATCCACCGCATATTTCCGAAGGAAGGGGAACCAAACTTGACGGGGCCAGTGTGGTGCTATCAAAATCATGCTGCTTCCCGCGTAGATTGCCTTCTGAATCACTCTTGGCAAGAGAGGGACCGGAGGGAAGGTGTAGAGCAGACCGGAGGGCCAATCGTGGATTAAAGCACCCCTGGGCGGCTCCCTTTGAGGAGGGATTAGAGTGAAATAATTTGTGCACTTCGCATTGAGGGGACTGGCAAAGAGGTCGCAGCAGGGAAGACCCCACCTGGAGAATATCTGAGCTGCCACTCGATCGTTCAGGGACCACTCGTGAGGCATCAGAATAGCTCTGCTCAGCCTGTCTGCAATCACGTTGGACTTCCCCAGAATGTGCGTTGCCACTAGAAAGCGCTGGGAAGCGATCGCCCAGCTCCACACTCTCATGGCTTCCCTGCAAAGGGGATAGGACTTGGTTCCCCCCTGTTTGTTCAGATACCAGACCACCGACATACTGTCGGAAAGAACTGCAATAGTTCCCTGGGGAAGAAAGCTGTGGAGTGCCTGCAACGCTAGAAGCACCGCTCTCATCTCCAGAACATTGATATGCAAGTGAGTCTCGTGATCTTGCCACGTACCTTGAACCGTCCTGCCCAGGTAATGTCCCCCCCACCCTATCTGGGAGGCGTCCGTGGTTACTGTGGCAACGGGGGACGGGGGGATGAACGATCTTCCTTGATTCAGATTTGAGGGAAGAAGCCACCAACGAAGATCTTGTCGGCATCTCTCCGTAATGAAAATAGGATGGGACAAGGGCAGATCCTGATATGACCACTGGGCCGAAAGGAGCCATTGAAGTATTCGCATGTGCAAACTGGCAAGAGGGACTAGAAGGATGGTAGCCGCCATTGTTCCCAACAATTGCAGAACCGTTCTGGCTTGGGCTTTTCTGCGGAGCAATAAGGCTAGAACTTGAACCTGTAACACCTTTATTCTGTCTAAGGGTAGGAATGCTCACATCTCTGCAGAGTCTAGCTCTGCGCCGATAAAGGCAACAAGCTGTGATGGCACCAATACAGATTTTGCCCAATTGAAGGGAATTCCTAACAGATGTCCCAATTTGAAGGTAGTCCTCATGGCTTGAAGAAGTAGATGCCTGGTGGGGGCGGTGAGGAGCCAGTCATCTAGATAAGGAAACACCTGGAATCCTAGACGTCTCAGGTGAACCGTCACCACTGCCAAATACTTGGTAAACACCCTGGGGGCTGTGGTGAGACCAAAGGGCAGGGCCCGGAATTGAAAATGACTGGCCCCCAGCCGGAAGCGTAAATGATGCCTGGAGGCCTCGTTTATCTTGATGTGATAATAGGTGTCCTTGAGATCTATGGAGCACATCCATACTCCTTTCTCCAGCAAGGGGAGAATGGATTGTAACGTGACCATTCGGAACTTGGACTTTTTCACAAAGCGGTTTAAACGGCTGAGATCCAGAATGGGTCTCAAGTCCCCTGTTCTTTTTGGCACCAAAAATAAACTTGAGTAAGTTCCTGATCCGATCTGGTCTGCGGGGACTGATTGGATGGCTCCTTTTCTTATCAGCTTTGAGATTTCTAGTGCTGCTTGATCCCGTTGACTGGGTGGAATGTCTGGGATTCTTTTTGATGGTGGGGGACAATGGATGAAGGGAATGGTATAACCCTCCGGCGATGATTCGAAGCACCCATCGATCCTGAGTGATGGACTCCCAGGCCTGAAGATGCTCTGAAAAGCGACCCCCGACTGGCTCCGGAGAAGCACGTTCGGGTAATCCCCCAGGGACACTGGAAGGAGGAACCACGAAAGGATTCGCGGTCTTCTGTATTGTGGGGGCCACCGCCACCTCTGGGACGACGTCTTCCGGAGTAATTTCCCCCTCCTCTGCCTCTGGAGGGGGGGGGTTCACTCTGATGGGCAGCGGAAGACTTTTGAGACTTTCTGAACCACATTTTCCCTCCCCTCTGAGCCTTGGAATAAGGTCTAGTGGGGAGAGAAAAACAGGCCCCAACGGCAGACAAAGTCTTACCCTTCTGCTCACATCTCGTGAGGGTGTCTTTCACTTTGGGTCCAAAAAGGGAGGACCAGTTGAAAGGGGCGTCTGTGAAAGAAGACTTGAAAGCCTCCATAAAATGACACAAGCGCATCCAAGCTTGCCTCCCGAGGGCTATGCCTGAACTTCGCTGCTCTACTCGCCCCTCGGCTGCATAAAATATGAGCCTCATGGACGAGTTGACGATGGAAGAAAGGGTAGACAGCTGGGCGTTAACAGACTGGGTCAACGCCTCAGGCACGTTACCCGCCAGGGTATATCCTAACTCTTTAATGAGCTCCCTTTGGAGCCACGTAAAATGACACAAATTCAACGACCGCAAAGTAAAGGGCGCTAAAGACAGGGTATGCTTCCCATACCTATCCATGCTCCTAGACTCCTTATTAGGAGGATGGATGGAAGTAGATGCCTCTGCCACGTCCTGCTGAGTGGCAGACGCCACCACCATGGCATCCACAGGAACTCCCTTGGTCAAAAACTCTTTCCCAGGAGGTGCAGATAAGAATTTATTGGGGCGGCTAGGAACTGGCTCCACAGAGTCAGGGTGTTCTCACACCCTTCGACAAATAAGATCCAAGACACCCAAGAGGCGGAAGGCTGGGCTCCGAATGCCTTGAGGAAGACCGACTCCTCCTCAGAAGGGTTTTTGGATGGCCAGTCACCCCGCTGTCTCAAGATCTCCAGGATATCGGAGAAGGAGACATCATCAGAGGACGACTTCGGGGACCCTTCTGCATTATCGAGGTCGGTGTCCGAGGTGACAGACTCATCTGGGGAGTCTAGGTGCTTCCTCTTACACAGCTTCTTTCTGGGAGGCTCTTCAGGCACGGACTCTGAAGGGCATACAGAAAGCAGGGGACCACACATGGAGGTATCCTCAGGCCTTGGAGCCCCGCTGTCGAGAGATAGAGCCAGAAACTCCAGTCGTAGTGTCCAGGGAGGGAGATGCTGATTCGGGTGAAGTCACTAAGGACTTGGCCAGCGCGCTCCTCATAGCTTTGAAGGCAGGTCCCCCCGAATCGGAGGAAGGGCCTGTCTCCGAAACCATGACCGGAGTCGGGGTTCCCCTAGCCGAAGCACCAAGGGGGAGACTCGGAACCGAAGTCAGTGGCCCCAATGTATCACCCTCTGGCCCGACTGAGGACCCCCGAGTACCGAAACCTGCAGAGAAGGTTGGAGCTGAGGTCGGAACCGAAAGACTAGCGGGGGGTCTTGGAACCGACCCAAGGACTTCACTCAACTTGGCACTCTCCGACAACACCAGGGTTGTTGGAGGAGGAAGGAATGGAACCGATACTATGGTGGGCTCCGGAGCCGACTGGGCTGGAGCCGAGAATAATTTAGATAACACTGGCGACTGGAGGAGCCTCTGGACTACTCTATCTACGTCCGAATCAGATAACCTGGAGGACCTGGAGGAGACAGAAGGGGGTCGTGAAACCTTTCACATCGGATACGAGACACTACTAGGAGAACGGCTCCGAATCGGCTCCAAGAGGATCGAGCCGAAGCAGGCTCGAAAAGCACCGAAACCTCCTTCGGCGCCAAAAGCTGTGTAACCGAAGAAGCCGGCTCCGAAATGGGAAGTATTTCCTGCGGCTCCGAAACCAGTGGAACCGATACAGTGGACCCAGCTGTCGACCCTGAATCCTGCGGCTCCGAGACCAATGGAGCCGAGGAAGGAGACACAGCTTTTAGACCCCATAGCCAACGGCTCCGAGACCAGTGGAGCCGAGGAAGGGGACATCGACCTGGATCTTTTCTCCGGTGGCTCTGAAGAAAAGGACGGAGCCGGGGACTTCTTTATAGACTTAACCCTGGACTTTTCTGAGGGAGAAGAAAGAGCTTCCTCAAAGGAGGGTTTAATTAAACCCTTCAGGATAAGTTTATTTTTTCTCTCCTGCAAAACTCTCGAAGAGAAAGCATGACAGACACTGCAAGATTCTTGCAAGTGTTTGGTGCCTAAGCAGTATACGCAAATCGCGTGACCGTCTGTCAAAGACATTTTATAGCTACACTTTGCACATTTTTTAAAGCCCGATGGCTTATGTTCTTTTTCTTTGGTAGACATGATACACAAACACAAGTCAACCCACTCAAACAACAAGTCAATTACAACAACGTAGCTATGAAAATAGCTTTCGAGTACAAATTTTCCTGCAGAGAACTGCTATGAAATATCAAGATCACAAAAGAGGGTACTTAAGCCACAGCCAAGTTGAGACCACGTCGATACTCCAGGAGAGGCAAACAAGATCTGGGGTTTTGGGCGTGGTGCATCCTGGGATATAGGGTCGGCCCAGCCAATGAGAGACTTCGTGCTAGTCAGAATGGCAGAGTCGGAGCCAATTCTCGGCTCCGAGCCCATCAGTATTGAATGTAGGCGAGATAGGATCACATTACATCACACACTTCCCTAAGTCTATCACCCGGGGACTCTTTGTTGGGTGGATGGACAGTTTGGCTCTCTTCTGCCAAATCCTTCTTAGTTGCAGCTGCCACTACCATAGCATCTACTGGAGGACCTCGTGACCAATGTGGGTGCTCAGCTGGGGGTGATAATATTTATCCGGTCTCCTTGGTATCGCTTCCAGGGTGTCAGGAGCCTTCCATGCATGCTGGATGATGAGCTGAATGAGTTCATCGGCCAGTGGGGTGACCCAGGGGACGAAAATCTGCAGGGACTCCTAGCTTTCACTTTAGGGTCAAACAAAGAACCGGCCTCGATGGGGCGTTCATGAGCAAACCTTAAAGGAGACTGCAAAGTCACAAAGGAGCATCCAGGCATGTGGTCTGGTGACTATACCTGCATCTGCCACTCTAGCCAGTCCTTCCGTTGCATGAGAAATAAGACGCATGGAAGAATTGGAAATGGACTCTAGGGAGGCTATCTGAGAAGCCACATTGTCACGGACCTTGTCAGAAACAGCTCCTGCCAAGGTTTCAGAGAGCTGGTTGATAAGATCCCTCTGAAGCCTGGTAAAGTTTGCCAAATACTTCAAAAACCTCACGGCAAAGGTAGATGAAGCAAACTCTTAGTTATGTACTTACCATAACGATAAGATGTATGTGATCCATCTCGCCCACATTCAATACTGATGGACTCGGAGCCGAGAATCAGCTCTGACTCGGCCGTTCTGACTAGCACAAAGTCTCTCATTGGCTGGGCCGACCCTATATCCCAGGATGCACCACGCCCAAAACCCCAGATCTAGTTTGCCCCCAACACATTCTTCCACTGACAGAACCCACAAAGAGACAAGTGTACAAGGAGAGAAAAAATAATATCCTCATGGGAATCGAACAATACTTGTCTCCTCCAAATCCAACAGGAAGGGGGAAGGAGGGCGGGTACGTAAGAATATAGGTGAGATGGATCACATACATCTATCGTTATGGTAAGTACATAACTAAGAGATGTAATGTGATCCTATCTCGCCTACATTCAATACTGATGGGACAGCGTCCCTAGCACCTACATCCTGGGAGGCTCACTGGAAAACACTTCTGAGCACTGTGGAACCAAAGGAAGCATGACCTCTAGATGCCATGTCCAATTTGTAATGAGAAATAAAGGTATGTGGAGAAGTCCAAGTAGCCACCGCACAAATCTCATCCGTGGACAGCCTAGCGTGAAAGGCCACTGAAGTTGCCATAGCCCTGGTAGAATGCGCCTTCACTGGAAAGGGAAGATTCCTACCCGTCAATGCATAAATGAATGAGATGCAATCCCTAATCCACTTAGCAATGGTGGCCTTGGTTACAGATCCGCCAATTCTGTTGTCCGAAAAGGACACAAACAACTGGTCTGATTTTCTCTCCTGTTGTGTCCTATTCAAATAAAACCTCAATTGTCTATGTACATCCATCTGGTGAAATATGTATTCTGCTTTGTTGGAGAATTGTGGAAAAAAGACTGGTAGCTCAATAGACTGTTGGAGACAAAATGCAGAAGACACCTTAGGGAGAAAGGAAGGATTTAGTCGTAGAGATATCCTGTCCTTGTGAAAAATCAAATAAGGAGGTTTGACAGAAAGGGCTTGAAGCTCCGATACCCTTCTGGCTGAAGTAATGGCTACCAAAAATGCAGTCTTCCATGATAAGAATTTTAATTCGCAAGTGGCTGCAGGTTCGAAGGGAGGGGACGTCAAAGCTCCGAGCACCATATTTAAGTCCCATGGTAGAACGGGTTGCGAAATCGGGGGGGGGCGAATTAACCAGGCTCCTTTTAGAAAGGCTTTACACAGCTTATGACCCATGAGGGAAGGCTCATGAGCTACGTGATAACTAGAGATCGCTGCCAATTGAACCTTTATAGTGGAGACAGTGGAACCCTGTCTAAAAAGTGTCACCACGAAATCTAACACCGCTGACACAGGGGCTGTGAGGGGATTTAAGGTCACGCTGCTCAGCCCAAATAGCAAATCTCTTTCATTTACTAGAGTAAATCTTTCTAGTAGAAGACTTATGAGAAGAGGGCAGAATCTGTAGTACCTCCGGGGTAAGGTTATGCTGTCTGACTAAGGAAGGAAGTGGAGTAGCCAAGCAGCGAGTCTGAGAGTTCGGAGGGATGGATGAGGCTGTCCCGACTGATAAGTCAACAGGTCTGGAGCTGGGTCCAGGATCCCAGGCCCATCCACCGCATATTTCCGAAGGAAGGGGAACCAAACTTGACGGGGCCAGTGTGGTGCTATCAAAATCATGCTGCTTCCCGCGTAGATTGCCTTCTGAATCACTCTTGGCAAGAGAGGGACCGGAGGGAAGGTGTAGAGCAGACCGGAGGGCCAATCGTGGATTAAAGCACCCCTGGGCGGCTCCCTTTGAGGAGGGATTAGAGTGAAATAATTTGTGCACTTCGCATTGAGGGGACTGGCAAAGAGGTCGCAGCAGGGAAGACCCCACCTGGAGAATATCTGAGCTGCCACTCGATCGTTCAGGGACCACTCGTGAGGCATCAGAATAGCTCTGCTCAGCCTGTCTGCAATCACGTTGGACTTCCCCAGAATGTGCGTTGCCACTAGAAAGCGCTGGGAAGCGATCGCCCAGCTCTACACTCTCATGGCTTCCCTGCAAAGGGGATAGGACTTGGTTCCCCCCTGTTTGTTCAGATACCAGACCACCGACATACTGTCGGAAAGAACTGCAATAGTTCCCTGGGGAAGAAAGCTGTGGAGTGCCTGCAACGCTAGAAGCACCGCTCTCATCTCCAGAACATTGATATGCAAGTGAGTCTCGTGATCTTGCCACGTACCTTGAACCGTCCTGCCCAGGTAATGTCCCCCCCACCCTATCTGGGAGGCGTCCGTGGTTACCGTGGCAACGGGGGACGGGGGGATGAACGATCTTCCTTGATTCAGATTTGAGGGAAGAAGCCACCAACGAAGATCTTGTCGGCATCTCTCCGTAATGAAAATAGGATGGGACAAGGGCAGATCCTGATATGACCACTGGGCCGAAAGGAGCCATTGAAGTATTCGCATGTGCAAACTGGCAAGAGGGACTAGAAGGATGGTAGCCGCCATTGTTCCCAACAATTGCAGAACCGTTCTGGCTTGGGCTTTTCTCTTTGAACAATAAGGCTAGAACTTGAACCTGTAACACCTTTATTCTGTCTAAGGGTAGGAATGCTCACATCTCTGCAGAGTCTAGCTCTGCGCCGATAAAGGCAACAAGCTGTGATGGCACCAATACAGATTTTGCCCAATTGAAGGGAATTCCTAACAGATGTCCCAATTTGAAGGTAGTCCTCATGGCTTGAAGAAGTAGATGCCTGGTGGGGGCGGTGAGGAGCCAGTCATCTAGATAAGGAAACACCTGGAATCCTAGACGTCTCAGGTGAACCGTCACCACTGCCAAATACTTGGTAAACACCCTGGGGGCTGTGGTGAGACCAAAGGGCAGGGCCCGGAATTGAAAATGACTGGCCCCCAGCCGGAAGCGTAAATGATGCCTGGAGGCCTCGTTTATCTTGATGTGATAATAGGTGTCCTTGAGATCTATGGAGCACATCCATACTCCTTTCTCCAGCAAGGGGAGAATGGATTGTAACGTGACCATTCGGAACTTGGACTTTTCACAAAGCGGTTTAACGGCTGAGATCCAGAATGGGTCTCAAGTCCCCTGTTCTTTTTGGCACCAAAAATAAACTTGAGTAAGTTCCTGATCCGATCTGGTCTGCGGGGACTGATTGGATGGCTCCTTTTCTTATCAGCTTTGAGATTTCTAGTGCTGCTTGATCCCGTTGACTGGATGGAATGTCTGGGATTCTTTTTGATGGTGGGGGACAATGGATGAAGGGAATGGTATAACCCTCCGGCGATGATTCGAAGCACCCATCGATCCTGAGTGATGGACTCCCAGGCCTGAAGATGCTCTGGCGACCCCGACTGGCTCGGAGAAGCACGTTCGGGTAATCCCCCAGGGACACTGGAAGGAGGAACCACGAAAGGATTCGCGGTCTTCTGTATTGTGGGGGCCACCGCCACCTCTGGGACGACGTCTTCCGGAGTAATTTCCCCCTCCTCTGCCTCTGGAGGGGGGGGGGGGTTCACTCTGATGGGCAGCGGAAGACTTTTGAGACTTTCTGAACCACATTTTCCCTCCCCTCTGAGCCTTGGAATAAGGTCTAGTGGGGAGAGAAAAACAGGCCCCAACGGCAGACAAAGTCTTATCCTTCTGCTCACATCTCGTGAGGGTGTCTTTCACTTTGGGTCCAAAAAGGGAGGACCAGTTGAAAGGGGCGTCTGTGAAAGAAGACTTGAAAGCCTCCGCAAAATGACACAAGCGCATCCAAGCTTGCCTCCCGAGGGCTATGCCTGAACTCGCTGCTCTACTCGCCCCCTCGGCTGCATAAAATATGAGCCTCATGGACGAGTTGACGATGGAAGAAAGGGTAGACAGCTGGGCGTTAACAGACTGGGTCAACGCCTCAGGCACGTTACCCGCCAGGGTATATCCTAACTCTTTAATGAGCTCCCTTTGGAGCCACGTAAAATGACACAAATTCAACGACCGCAAAGTAAAGGTCGCTAAAGACAGGGTATGCTTCCCATACCTATCCATGCTCCTAGACTCCTTATTAGGAGGATGGATGGAAGTAGATGCCTCTGCCACGTCCTGCTGAGTGGCAGACGCCACCACCATGGTATCCACAGGAACTCCCTTGGTCAAAAACTCTTTCCCAGGAGGTGCAGATAAGAATTTATTGGGGCGGCTAGGAACTGGCTCCACAGAGTCAGGGTGTTCTCACACCCTTCGACAAATAAGATCCAAGACACCCAAGAGGCGGAAGGCTGGGCTCCGAATGCCTTGAGAAAGACCGACTTCTCCTCAGAAGGGTTTTTGGATGGCCAGTCACCCCGCTGTCTCAAGATCTCCAGGATATCGGAGAAGGAGACATCATCAGAGGACGACTTCGGGGACCCTTCTGCATCATCGAGGTCGGTGTCCGAGGTGACAGACTCATCTGGGGAGTCTAGGTGCTTCCTCTTACACAGCTTCTTTCTGGGAGGCTCTTCAGGCACGGACTCTGAAGGGCATACAGAAAGCAGGGGACCACACATGGAGGTATCCTCAGGCCTTGGAGCCCCGCTGTCGAGAGATAGGGGGGCGCCAGAAACTCCAGTCGTAGTGTCCAGGGAGGGAGATGCTGATTCGGGTGAAGTCACTAAGGACTTGGCCAGCGCGCTCCTCATAGCTTTGAAGGCGGGTCCCCCCGAATCGGAGGAAGGGCCTGTCTCCGAAACCATGACCGGAGTCGGGGTTCCCCTAGCCGAAGCACCAAGGGGGAGACTCGGAACCGAAGTCAGTGGCCCCAATGTATCACCCTCTGGCCCGACTGAGGACCCCCCCGAGTACCGAAACCTGCAGAGAAGGTTGGAGCCGAGGTCGGAACCGAAAGACTAGCGGGGGGTCTTGGAACCGACCCAAGGACTTCACTCAACTCGGCACTCTCCGACAACACCAGGGTTGTTGGAGGAGGAAGGAATGGAACCGATACTATGGTGGGCTCCGGAGCCGACTGGGCTGGAGCCGAGAATAATTTAGATAACACTGGCGACTGGAGGAGCCTCTGGACTACACTATCTACGTCCGAATCAGATAACCTGGAGGACCTGGAGGAGACAGAAGGGGGTCGTGAAACCTTTCCCATCGGATACGAGACACTACTAGGAGAACGGCTCCGAATCGGCTCCAAGAGGATCGAGCCGAAGCAGGCTCGAAAAGCACCGAAACCTCCTTCGGCGCCAAAAGCTGTGTAACCGAATAAGCCGGCTCTGAAATGGGAAGTATTTCCTGCGGCTCCGAAACCAGTGGAACCGATACAGTGGACCCAGCTGTCGACCCTGAATCCTGCGGCTCCGAGACCAATGGAGCCGAGGAAGGAGACACAGCTTTTAGACCCCATAGCCAACGGCTCCGAGACCAGTGGAGCCGAGGAAGGGGACATCGACCTGGATCTTTTCTCCGGTGGCTCTGAAGAAAAGGACGGAGCCGGGGACTTCTTTTTAGACTTAACCCTGGACTTTTCTGAGGGAGAAGAAAGAGCTTCCTCAAAGGAGGGTTTAATTAAACCCTTCAGGATAAGTTTATTTTTTCTCTCCTGCAAAACTCTCGAAGAGAAAGCATGACAGACACTGCAAGATTCTTGCAAGTGTTTGGTGCCTAAGCAGTATACACAAATCGCGTGACCGTCTGTCAAAGACATTTTATAGCTACACTTTGCACATTTTTTAAAGCCCGATGGCTTATGTTCTTTTTCTTTGGTAGACATGATACACAAACACAAGTCAACCCACTCAAACAACAAGTCAATTACAACAACGTAGCTATGAAAATAGCTTTCGAGTACAAATTTTCCTGCAGAGAACTGCTATGAAATATCAAGATCACAAAAGAGGGTACTTAAGCCACAGCCAAGTTGAGACCACGTCGATACTCCAGGAGAGGCAAACGAGATCTGGGGTTTTGGGCGTGGTGCATCCTGGGATATAGGGTCGGCCCAGCCAATGAGAGACTTCGTGCTAGTCAGAATGGCAGAGTCGGAGCCAATTCTCGGCTCCGAGCCCATCAGTATTGAATGTAGGCGAGATAGGATCACATTACATCACACACTTCCCTAGTCTATCACCCGGGGACTCTTTGTTGGGTGGATGGACAGTTTGGCTCTCTTCTGCCAAATCCTTCTTAGTTGCAGCTGCCACTACCATAGCATCTACTGGAGGACCTCGTGACCAATGTGGGTGCTCAGCTGGGGGTGATAATATTTATCCGGTCTCCTTGGTATCGCTTCCAGGGTGTCAGGAGCCTTCCATGCATGCTGGACGATGAGCTGAATGAGTTCATCGGCCAGTGGGGTGACCCAGGAGGCAGGGGGCAGGGCAAGAAAAGTCTGCAGGAATACGGACTCCTCAGAGGAAGGATTAGAGGACTTCCAGTTACCCCTCTGTCTAAGGATCTCGAGGATGTCACCAAAGAACACCTCATCAGAAGGTGACCATGGGGACCATTCCCAGTCATCAAAATACTTATCTTCAGTTAACGACTCCTCAGTGGAGTTCATGTGCTTCCACTTGCACAACGCTTTGCGGGGTACCTCCTTAGTGGGAGGTTCTGGGGAAGACTGCAAAGAGGGGGTCTCCTGAGGAGGAGAAATCTGAGGCCCTTGTGCCTAGTGGTTGTGGCGTGTGACAGTTACGGCACAGAGGGGGGGAGAGGACTCTGACATGTGGATTTTGCCAGCGGAGGCAAGCGTCCTCTCCATGGCCTGGAAGGCTGGCCTTCCCAAGGAGGGATGGGAGCCTGGAACCCAAGCACAACAACCACGGAATTGGGGTCACACCCCACCCCGACAAGCTGACCCCCCCAGAACTGGAGTCTCAAGAGGACTGTGAACCATAAGAGAGAGAGAGAGAGAAAGAGAGGGGATTCTTGGAGGGTGCCATAGAAAAAATCAGTGTGGAACCAGGAATGCCCTTTCCCCATGGCATAGCCACTGTCCTGAGAAGAGCCTGATGCCCAGTGCACCAAGGGCCACAAGGATGACTCTGGATGCAAAGTGAGATCCACTATTGGAGTTGGAGGAAGGGAAGCTGCTGTCGGAGTAATAGGCTTCGAAACATGGGTAGAAGTTGAAGGAGGAGTGTACGTTGGAGTCTGAGGAGATATACATTCACCTGAAGGAGGGAATGTGGACTTCGATGGGTGAGAGAGACGTTTGGCCACAAGTCGCAACACATCTTGCTCAGAGAGGCTCTTGCTTGACCTCATAGAGAGAGCTGATGGCGATTCTGGCTTTTCTAGAAAAGGACTATACTGACAATCAGTAAATGGATCCAAGGAAGGAGAATACTTGGTCCTTGCTAATTCAAGAAGTGCAGAGCCCGGGACCGAGGACGTCTGCACCGAAGAAAACAGTGTGGAAGTAGTCTGCGCAGACAATGTCAGCAACATAGAAGTTGAAGGTGTCTGCACCATAAAGGCAAAAGTCTGCCCTGATGGGTACGGAGAACATGTTGGTGCCAAAAATGTCTGCACCGTGGTGGACAGAAACGTCATATCCGGAGCCGAAGGGGATTGTACCAACGGTGCCAAAGGGGACTGTACTTGCATGGACGGTGCTGGTAAGGGCTGCGATGGAACTGTCGGAGCCACAGCTGTCTGCAGCGGGAACTCCGATGCCGATGTCGATAAGGAAGCCATGGTTGGAGCCAGAATCATTTGGGGGTGGTGCCAGGCCTGGAGCCCACAGGGTCACAGGTGGTCGCTCTGAAGTAGTAATCAATTTCACCTTCTTATGAGTCGACTCCCTATGATCTCCAGAGGGAGAAGAAGGGAGCGACCTTGATGAGGAAGAACTCCTCTTACATGGTTTAACAGGAGGGGGTGATCCCTCCAACCCAGAAATAGCCTCAGAGAAAGGGGATTTGAGAAGACCTTTCAATATTAATTTATTCTTCCTCTTGTTAAGAGTCCTGGTCGAAATTTTTTTACAAATCCCTCACGAGGGATTCACAGTAAGGTGGGAGACATTCAGACAGTAGACACATAAGTCATGGCCATCTGAAAGCGGCGACTTACGGACGCAATCCTTACACAGCTTAAAACCAATGCTACTTTTCTTATCCGACATGATGTGGAGAAGAAGAACAGTACCAAAAAAAAGAGGAAAGGCTACCCAAATGGGTAAGAAGAGAAAAGGAAGGATTACCAACGATGGTAATGAAGAATCACCTCAGAGGTAAGAAAAGGGTAATAAAGGGAAAAAGACTAAAGGTAGAGAGTCTAAAGTATACAATAGGGTAGGAAAATATTAGCAGAACTGGAAAACCGACCCAAGAAGCGACACCAGAAACTCGAAATAAATCCTTTATTAGGTACAGGCACTTCACTTAAAAACAAGCGCTTTCGCTCGGTATAATACCGAGCTTTTTCAAGTTGTTCTAATAACCAAGTGGTCTGGGTTATATACATACGCTAAAAACCACGTGGTTAAATCAATCAATTAGCTTGTAAAGCTCACTCCAACAATTAAAAAATTTTTAGAATTTTGAAATTTTTAAAACTCATCCACAGGACAATAAAAACATATAATAAATAATAACATCATAAACACAACCATAAATAAAACAGAACAATCATTAAGAATGTATGTACATATATAATAAAAATGTGTTAATAAATACACTAGTGCCTGTTATTAAAATACCACTATTAATTCACAAAAAAAAAAAAAAAAATTATTGAAATAGTTGATGAATAAATCCATGAAAGTATATATGTGCGCAAATGCTGCAATAATCCCTTTTATGGTCTTCTACATTCATCAAACCCAAAAACACAAGTGGCAAAAAACAGTAAAATAATCTTAAGCAATACTAAAACATTAAATTTCATGCTCCAACAAAACTAAACCAGTGTGATGGTAATAAATTAGGTGTGGTAGGAAATGTATAAGTAGATAAAAAACATGATTCTACTTGGTGTAAATAAAACCACATCTAGTGTGTACATGTGTGTAGATCTAACGTGGAATGGAACACTACAATCGAGCCATCCTGAGCTTAAGAACACTGCTGATAATAATGTTGTCGTTAAGCCCGGGTGGCTTACCAGCATTTAGTCTCAACTGTCACAACAACTCACAATATTCTAGTGTCATCTCCCAGTCACCACCCCTAGCATCTGGTGTTACCTGTTCTAACACCATGAATTTTATCTGCATATTAGGACAGAATAAGGAATGTTTAAAAAAAGCATTAGATTCTTTGGCTTTAGATACCTCATAAAAGTGTTCGTAGATCCTTTTTCTAAGAGGTCTCTCAGTCTTTCCTATATAGAAACTTGAACATACTGTACATAAACCTAGGTAAACAACCCCCTTAGTTGAACAATTGAAATGACAACTAGCTTTGTAAAGGAATTTTCTAGATGGGATGAATAAAGTCGAATCATTATAAATGGCCAAACATTGTTTGCAGGCACCACATTTAAATGTGCCTGGTTTGTGGTTATCTAATCCAGTTTTAACTAAAATTTTCTTTTCAAACCATTGTTTAATACTGACATCCCTTTTTCTTACAAAGCCTGGGTGTGCATCAACAAAATTGTTCAGTTCATCATGTAAAGTAACGGCCAATGCTTACGTATCACATTCTCCATTTCAGAAGAACCCAAAGAATAAGTCTATATAAAATTATTATGTGGTCTTAAATTGGGTTCAACTTCATGCTCGGGGGTCTGTAAGGTGGATATTTAATGTCCCTGTTTAGTGCCACTTCTTCTGCCAGACCAGTTACTAATGAAACTGGATAACCTCTTTCTAAAAATAATATCTTCAAGGTTTCCAGTTCTTCCATGAAATCTTTAACAGTACTACACATTCTAGAGGCCCGAATAAACTGACCTTTTATAATACCCCTCTTTTGAAAGAAGGGGTGCCCACTCTCAAAGTGAAGATAGGAATTAGAAAAACTTGGTTTCCTAAAGAGCTTAGATTGAAACAACTCCTTGGAAGTGTCTTTATATAGGGTCACATCAAGGTAGTGCAGTTCATTAAGACTAATACAATGTGTGAAGGATAAAAAAGTAGTAGTAGAGTTTAAATATTTAAAAAACTCATGGAACTGCTCCAACGAACTGTTCCATAAAATACAAATGTCATCTAAATATCTCTTGTAGTGGGTAATAAATTTATTCCAGTCAGTTGAAAAAATAAAATTCTGTTCCCATCTATGTAGAACTAGGCTGGCATAGAGTGAAGCACATGAGGCACCCATGGCAACCCCCTTCTTTTGTCTGTAAAACTCACCGTTAAAGTAAATAAAATTATTTTCTAGTACAATTTCCATAAGTTCTGTTACCAAGTTAGTAACTTTGCTTCCCAGATGAGCCTCAGAACTCAGTACCTCATTAAACCATTTTACCCCTGTACTGTGGGGGATACTAGGGAATAATTCCACTATATCTATAGTGATCATGAGTAAATTCACTTTACAAAACTCAGGCTGAATGCCTCTAAGAAAGTCCCATGAGTCTTTACAGATGTTTGTAAGAGTGGAAACAAAGTTTTTTGTTATAAAATCAATAAACTTACCAAGGGGTTCAGTAACACTACCTGCACCGGAAACAATGGGTCTAAATTTTAAGGGGTGAACCCCTTTCTGCGTTTTCGGAATTCCAAAAATAACAGGAATTTTAGGTTTAATTACATGCAAGTAGTTGAATAATTTCTCATTAATCACACCCTGCAATAAATGGTCAGTGAGCAAAAAATTTATTTTGGATGTGGCATTTCTTGAGACCACTTCGTATTGTTTAGAGTCTTGCAACATCCCAAAAAGATGTGTGTCATAATCTGTGTTAAACATAAGAACAACCCCACCACCCTTGTCAGGTTTCATAACCCTAATCTTTTTGTCTTTAAGGTCGTTAACTAGGAGAGCTTCATCTTCTTTCAAATTGCTATAAGGTGCATATGCATTCTGGTAGTGCAAAGCCCTGAAATCTCTCTCTACTAACTCCTCAAATACTTTAATAGATGGATGGGTGGGGGGGGGGGGTTGAATGTGCTAGTTCGGGTGAGTTCCTTCTTAGCCTGTACTTGCCCTCTGAAATATAAGCTTAAATTTAACTGTCTTGCAAAGAGTTTTAAATCAACAAGAGCTTGGGTTAGATTAAAAGGGCGTGTAGGAACAAAATGGAAACCTCGAGTAAATAACCCAAAAGCACAATAATTCACCTCCATATCTGTGTAGTTATAAATGACAAATTTGTCTTTCCTGACTATAATGCAGTCTTCTGTGATCTCGTAACAAAATTCATCATACCTTCTTAAATCTAAACTGGTATTGTGTGGAACTAATTGTGTCTGTTGTTCCAACCTTGTTGGTAATGTCTCTGTCCCCTCCCCCCCTATTCTGTCTGGGGGTTGTTGAAAATCCTGATAAGAATTTTTCCTTTCTTTTTCTGCCAATCTTTCACTCCTACGTAATGGTTGAACAAAAGTACCAGAGTGCTTGTCAAAAACAGGACTGTGATTCACAAATTCATGCATTTGATTGTTAACTCGACGCGGTTTTCCAGGTACGGGGTATGCCACACCTTCTCTATACTCTATTAAATCTCTCTCTAACTTGCGCATTTTTCAGTTTAAAATCTTCACACAAAATTGGTCTACCTCTTTAAAAACATTGTCATAATTAATTTTGACAGATACAAAATTAGAATCTTTCACCAAGGAATTGTTTAACACAGTAAGCTCATTAAGCAAAGTATCGGCTTTCGCCTCATACTCTGTAATCATAACATTCAAAACCTCCAAGCCAGCATTATCGAAAATTTCACATAATTTATTGTAGTATGAAGTTCCCTGCTGTACATTGTTAGGGAACTTAAAAAAGCGTAAACCCTTCGGTACACGCTTAACTGAAACACATTCCTTAAGGTAATTTATCTCCAATTGGTTACTTTTAAAGGCATAAAGTTTGTCTCTTAAAATGCCAAAATCTTTCTCAATGCTGTTTGTGATACTAGGTATAACAGTACCTTTGTTAAAAGTAAATTGGCGTTCAGTCCAACTGTTGAAATTGAAACTCTGTGATGGTAAATCCATAAACTCTGTCTGTAGTCCTTGTATGCTCGTTCCCATTTCGCGACTAGCAGTCAAACCATGTGCTGAGTGACCCGGAAGGTTAAGCGATGAGGCCAATGTTCTTCCTGCTGTGATGCTGGGAGGACGCTTTTTCCTCTGTTCTAATGCTTGTTGCTGGTTGCCAGGCAACGCTGAAGGTGTATTTGCTTTCATTGCATTAAGAGTGTCAGTGAGCTGCGTAAGCGTAGCCAAAACCTGGTTAAATTCCAAACGGGTAATCGGACCATCCTCACTGTGATTCCTCAAAAGTTGAGGAGTATCAACAAAGTCCGTTGTATCCATAGTGTCAGCTCCCTTGGCCATAAAACTTTACCAAGAAAACCAAAAACAGGAAAGGAAACCAATAACCGAGAACTGGAAAACCGACCCAAGAAGCGACACCAGAAACTCAAAATAAATCCTTTATTAGGTACAGGCACTTCACTTAAAAACAAGCGCTTTCGCTCGGTATAATACCGAGTTTTTCAAGTTGTTCTAATAACCAAGTGGTCTGGGTTATATACATACGCTAAAAACCACGTGGTTAAATCAATCAATTAGCTTGTAAAGCTCACTCCAACAATTAAAAAATTTTAGAATTTTGAAATTTTTAAAACTTATCCACAGGACAATAAAAAAATATAATAAATAACATCATAAACACAACCATAAATAAAATAGAACAATCATCAAGAATGTATGTGCATATATAATAAAAATGTGTTAATAAATACACTGGTGCCTGTTATTAAAATGCCACTATTAATTCGAGTTTCTGGTGTCGCTTCTTGGGTCGGTTTTCCAGTTCTCGGTTATTGGTTTCCTTTTCTGTTTTTGGTTTTCTTGGTAAAATATTAGCAGAAACTGTCTGAAAATCTTTAAAGTAAGAACAATGTATAAAACTTTCAAAAGATTAGACACTTAGCTGAGAGAGTGGCTTGACACGGCTGTACAGTAAAGTGGCAAACGAGATCTGGGGTAACAGGGAGCAGAGCATTCTGGGTAGGACCTTGGCTCGAGAGTTTTTGGCTGACACGAGCTTGATATTTGGCCGGCTCAGTTCCGAGGATGGAACCAATAACCCATCAGTAAGGAATGAACAAAGATTAACAACATCAGATTCTGACCTTTGACAATCATGGAGCTAAGGTAGTAAGAAAATCATTCTATATCGCCTGGCATCCAGATCCAAGGAACTTATACCACTTTATTCTGCCTTTATCAGACCCATCATTGAGTACAATGCCCCCTTTGGCATGTACTTGACAAGGCACAGGCAGTAGTTAAATGTCCATGGAGGTTTCGCACCAAGAGAATCCAGGGTATTAATACACTGTCCTATACCAATCATGTTAAAGGTCTCTCTATACTCAATCACCTTCAGGTTACTGAAAGGCGAGCTATGTCTGGCATGTAAGGTATCCTCAGATCCAGTCCTGCAGGAACTTTTGCACATCTGCAAAATGACTACCACCAGAAACATTAGATTCAAGGATTTAAGCTTTGCTTGCAACATAAATAGAACATGCTCTGGAATAGGCTCCCCATCCAAGTGAAGCAGAGTTCATCTGTAACCCTACTCAAAAGGCATTTATATCACGCTATCGAAAGATGAAAATAGCGAACGCTATTTCATCAAACCTAAAATATCTAAACCACATAATATCGAACATTCAGAACAGCACATTTTTTCCTTGGGAAAAAACTTGCTATTCCGAAACACACACACACACACACACAACACAAGCACACCTAAAAAACATCAATACACACACACACACTTATAATCCTACAACTAACCCTACACTAAACTATACATACACTACTATCTATCCACTTACCTTAACACAAACCCTAACCCAAAGGTCCGTCACTATTGCACACTCACCTAACCCGCGCCCTAACCCTAACTCACTTAACCCGCCCCTAACCCCATTTCACCTAACCCGCACCCTAACTCACTTAAGCAGCCCCTAACCCTAACTCACCTAACCCACGCCCTAATCCTAACAACCACACAATCGCACACTTACCTGAACCGACCTGTAAATTTCCACCACAGCGCTGAAAACAGCGAAGCCACAGAACTGGCCAACCAAATTCTTTCCCTAGGAATGAATTCGGTGTTTTGCAGCTATTTTTAGCATTTGCTCAAAACGGGTAGATATTAGAACATTCAAAGTTTTAAAACTTCGATGTTCTGATACAGACCCACTCAAAAGTAACCCTGACCACTGGATGGGAAAAAGGAAATTCACCCCTGGTCTGGTCTCCATATCTCTGATAGAGGCCAACAGTAAATGTACGCTAACACCCCACCCCCCACACTAAACCTTTAGCGACCTCCTAACTAACATACCCCTCCCAACAGATGCCCATGTTACACTGGGACACAATTTGGTTGCATTGTGTGGCTAGGCTTTTAAAAGCCCTGGTGTTTATTAGCCTAGTGTATACCTACAAACCTGATGTCCAGCCTGTGTACCAAAGTGAAAAACCTTCCATAAGCTCATATGCCCAGCTTATGACCCAAGTCCATGGGTGAAGGGGTATATAAGCAGATGCAGGAGCATACAATCCTCAGACTATCCGAAGCCAGGAGCCCCTGAACAAGTCTGAGTAAAATAACAAAGAAAAAAAAAAAACAAGGTTAGCTAAAACTATGGGAAAAGGGACTGCTACCCCTTTGACCTGCAGAGTGTAGACAGAAATGTAAACAAAACAAAGTAAAGTAGGAAGGGATGCAATACTGCAACAGTGATCAGCAGGACAGCTACTGTTATGGTCAAAAATCCAAGCTGATGTTTCTACAAAAAAAAATAAGGTCAAAAGTCCAAGCTGATGTTTCTACAAAAAAACAAAGTATAATTTACTCTGCTAACACCATATTTGCTATTTAAATACATGATAACGGACCACTTTGCATATTACCTCCACCCTCTCAGTGTCATTTGGAATAATGAGACAGTGGTGGTGATGGTGTGTTTGTGGGGTTGGATGCGTGTGGGTATATCTATATATCTCTCTCTACATATATATATATATATATAGATATAGATATAGATATATATAGATATAGATATAGATATATATATATATATATATATATATATACACACACATATATATATATATATATATATATATATATACATATGGGTATTTGGAGGTACAATGGGCAGAAATGTAAAGCAGGTATATTCTGTAGCCTATGCACTGAACATGAAAACAATTTGGGTGATATTCTGTAGAGATGTTTACAGTTTTGGACAAAATTAGCATTCTTAAATTGGAATGTGAGTGTTTGTGTGCATGCATGTGTATGTGTGCATAGGGGGAGGCAGCTGGTTTTATTTACACTTTACCACTTTTATAAGTTCCCACCTTATGGTTTTCGATCCAACTACGGTATGCAATAATTACTCTTTGTTTAACACAAAAACGAGTGCGTGGGGGCTTTGGCAGAGATTCACATTAATTACTACTCTGTCTTAACCTACTGTTATTAAACAGTCCAGCCATAATGTTTTCTATTGGACTATACTTAAGTGTGAACTGCAAATTGTTCTGACATTCCTTGCCACCGAGTTGCTGAAACACTAAACAGGTATATTCAGTGGAAAGTGTTCTAGTTAACGTGGTGGTTCCTCGTAAATCTGAAGTCAGACTTTACCGGTACTATGTTTAAATGACTTATTACTGACCTTTAATGTGCATGCATGTTGTTTTGTACCAGTTACAGTTTTATCTGTGGGCACCCAGTCAAATGGTTCGGCTTTCAAAGTAACAGAATTATGAGCCTGCATCCTTAATCTTTTACCGCAAGAATTCTGGACAAAGCTAAAAATAATTTGGATGGGGGGATACTGCCCTTATTCAGAGAAGTTGCTAGAATCGCGGGTTTTGCTTTAGCATGGGCTTTCTGAAGGATATTAAGTCTAAAATCAAAAGAATGTCCTTATTAACGGACTTCAACCCTTAATAATTTGCCAGAAAAAAAAACACATTTTATGAGACAGACCAAAAATATGATGCAAAAAATCTAGACATTTGAAAATTCTGGATAATTGAGAATTACATGTACTGCCTATTCCCAGAACTCTCCTGCAAGGCTCAGTGTCATATGTCCCTGATTTTCCCCTCCCATTTTTGACAAGTCATGCCAGAGATTAAATGTTCATAACTTACTGTGCAGAAAATGCATGTTGATGAAATCCCACAATTCCAATGGAGTGGGCTGGGTTACTTAAATTATGTATGCAAACTTTATGTTAATCAGCATCCTGATTTTTTGGCTGGTTGCACCTACTTTTCATGGGCCTTTGTCCAGATTTTTGATGTTTCTAAGTTGAGAGGTATGGACCCTTAACTGTACAGCTTTTAAGTATCCCCTTCAAATCAGGTAATCCTAAACCACTTTGTTTTACATGGAATGGTGCAAATGACCTGAGATGTACCTCCCTGGACTACATGAAAAGAGACATGGAGGAGCTGTCCGATCTTGTAGCCCAGGCAGATATAACCCTAGCCCTGAGTAGTATCCTGCCATCACCGAGAATACCACCACAGTACAAGGACAAAATGACTCACTTCAACAATTGGCTAAGCTTCTGGTGTCATTCTAAGGGGATCCAGTATCTGACTGCCTGGGATGACATGATCGACAGGCCATGATGCTTTGCCAGAGATGGCCTGCACCTGTCACCCTTGGGATTCTGGATACTGGCTAAGGCTCCTGCCACCCCTATAGTCCCTTTTTTAGGCAAGGTTCAAATGACAACTTCACCACCGTAACAGGTACAAGCAAGCAAAATCTGAGGGTAATGCTACTCAATGCTAGAAGTCTAAACATCAAAATGCACTCACTCGAGGCACTCCTTAAAATGAAGAACATCGACATCTGTGCAGTGACAGAGACCTGGTTCAAGGCTCCAGAGAGCACTCCTGCATTACCAGGCTATAATTCATACCACACCTTTCGGTCAACTAACCTGGACTGAAACACAAAAGGTGGAGGTGTGTCCATATTCATTAAGGATATCCACACCTCCAGGCTAGTTGCTCAGCATAATGCAACCGAAATTACCCAAGTGCAACTAACTCTGGGCAAGACCGCAATCCAAATTGTAGCTTGCTACAAATCCCCCACCATGCCCCAGGATTCCCACTCCTCATTCCTTGATACACTGGAAAATATTAGGGTACAACCTAATACTCTAATAATGGGCAATTTCAACTACCCCACCATTAACTGGGAAAACTACTCATGCACCAACTCTTTTGCTCAACGTTTTCTGGAATTCATAAATTCCAATGCCTTAGATCAACTTATCCACAACCCCACCGGGGGGGGGGGGGGCACTATCCTAGACCTGGTCATTGCCAACATGGGCCACCGGTGTTCCACACCAGAAGTCAATTCCTCGTTGGTCAGATCCGACCACAAGCTAATCACCCTTGACATCCACATCCTGCCCCCACCGCTCATTAGGGAAACCACAGTAAAAAATTTCTCCAAAGCCAACTTCACACTTCTTTAGACAGAAGTGGTAAACTTCATGACACCCATGCTGACGGACAGTAGAGGTACGACTGCTGAATCCTACACAAATTCACTTCATAAGCACTAATACGAGTGCATGGATCATGCAATCCCTAACAGAACCAAGATGCTATCCTCCAAAAAAGGAAACCAATCTGGTGGTCCCCTGCCATAAACAAACTCTACAACAGAAGAAAGAAACTGTTGCAAAAAAAGAGTAAAATCCCATGACTGGAGGAACTCCCTGGTAAGCCTCAGTAAGAAGCTGAGATCCCTCATAAAATCCTCCAAAGCTAGTTATGAAAAAATTGCCACTGATTCTAAAGACAGCCACAAAGAGTTCTACAGCTATGTCAAGAATCTCAATGGGAACACTCATATCTGCTCTGAGTTACAGCACAATGGTACTAAATACACAGAACCAACTGATACTGCCAACATCCTGGCAGATAGGTTCAGTGCTAACTTTACCCCCCCCCAACCCCCTAAAGGACCCATATCTATACCGGAAGTTGTTCTTTTAATCACGGCTGCAGAGGTAAAAACCACACTCTCCAAACCTAAGAAAACAGCATCTATAGGACCTGACAACATCCCAGGCTGCATTCTACACAAACTACAGAACGAACTGGCACCCCACCTAAGTACAATGTTCAATCATAGCCACACCTCAGGGTTTGTTCCCACGGAATGGTGAACAGCGATGGTTATCCCACTCCAAGGGGGAGCCACCACAGACCCTGTGAACTACTGTCCCATTAGCCTGATGAGCCTTACAAACAATGATATTGGTAATCTCCAAACTCTGGACCCCACCCAGCTCGGGTTTGTAAAAGGCAGACCATGTCTCCTAAACCTGACAGACTTCTTTGAAGCGGTCACCAAAGCCGTAGATGAGGGTAAGGTGGTTCATATAGCCTATCTAGATCTCGCCAAGGCTTTCAACAACATCCCCCTCTCTGGAATTATAGATAAACTCACTAAACTAGGTAGAAATCTCTATGTCACAAGATGGGTTGCCAACTGGTTCACTGACAGAACCCACACTGTGAAAGCAGCAGACTCCAAATCTGACTTGAGACCAGTGACAAGTGGAGTACCACAGGGTTCAGTCCTGGGTCCTTTCCTGTTTGGTATCTACTTCTCTGGAGTACAGGCTGACACAGAAGGTCTTTAGCTAATGAAGTTCGTAGATGACTGCAAACTAGGAGCCATAATTGAAGCTCCTAACGATGTGGACACCCTACAAAAGGGCCCTACTGAGACAGATGCCTGGTGTCAAAGCCATGGCCTGAAGCTCAATGCCAAAAAGTGCATCGTCATTCCTTTTGGTAAAAACTCTGTACCCATGAACTACCACATAGGCAGTAGTCTACTTAACACCGAAAGTGTGATAAGAGACCTTGGGACACAGGTGGACAGTAGTCTCTCCTTTGATAATTACATCGCTACAGTAGTCAGGAAATCCTTCTACGTGGCACACCTCATCACAAAAGGTTTCTCATCCAGGAAAAAAGATGTCATTGTTCCCCTCTACTCATCACGCATTAGACCCACTATAGAATACAGTGCCCCTTTTGGTATGTACCTCACAAGACATCTACAATTGGAAAGGCTGCAGAAATACCTCACAAAGAGGATTACCAGCCTCAAACAAATGCCCTACGCAGACAGTCTAAAAAAACTCCAGCTTTACTCCATTGCATATCGCCTACTCAGAGGCGATCTCTGCCTAACATACAAAGCTATGTCAACCCCAGAGCTGTTGGACATGCTCCACTTAAAGAAATCCCAATCCCTCCGAGCTACAAGCTCTAGGGACCTAAACCTTGTCACCACAATAAACAGAATATGCTGGAGGGATAGATTCCTGTTCCAGAGACTTCCCATACTCTGAAACAAACTACCTATCTATATCAAACAAAGCTCCTCATTAGCGCTCTTCAAGAAAAATCTTGATTGAATGGGAGGTAGAAAATTCACCCTGGGGATCACTTCTCTCTTCTTCTACTTCTGTGGCTCTGCTCGACAGGGGCACAGGAAAATAATTTTCTTGGGTGGCGAAAGCCAGGGTACCCTTTTGGCTAGGCTTATATAGGCTGTTGGGCCAACAGCCTAGTACCTACCTATGAGAAACAACTTGGCTACACTTTACTTGCCCTCTTTCCTTCCTAAATACACTTCTTCAGCTCCTTATTAACTATGATCCACAACTTCTCCTCTGGTTGATAAAAAATATGTTTGACCTGTACATAAAACTAAAGGGTTTAGAAACATTTTCAGTGCTTGTACTCTACTATCCATATCCATAGTCAAAGGCTTCCAACTTCACAATTTTTTTTTATCTTTTGTTTAGTTTCTTCACAGACATCCTTAGTTGCTGTTGAAAAACAAAAAGACAGCTTGGAAACACCAAAGCAAATTCAGAATTTTTTACAACATAAAAAAAACACCCCACAGTGGAAGTGTGGCATGTATAAATGCCAAATGTGTAACTACTGTAAATACAGGAGTACAGGACAAAACATTGAAGTTAAAAATATTAGTTTTAAAATCAAATTGAAGTATACTTGTCAGTCCAAGTTTGTGGTTTATGTAGCTCAGTATCAATGCTGTGCGGCGTTTTACATAGGTAAAACGGATAGAAGGTTAAAAGAACGAGTATACGAACATCTATATAAAATAAAGACCCTTAACAGAGACAATGCACTGGCTAGACACATTATTTCCTATCCACAACATTCATTTTTGTTCAAAGCAATTGATTCAGTTGTTGATGATAGTCGGGGGGGGTCCGCTTACACTTTTACTTGAGCAACTTGAGTTAAGTTGGCAAATACGCACTGGGGCAATGTTTTACCCGGGTTTGAATGAGACAATATCTTTAAACAGTATACTGAAGTTGAAAAATCTTAAACGTTAATGTGTGTATACATTTTTATAAAATGCGTTCATATTTGTGATATTTGACTTCATTTGACTCGGATATGTAAGTTTCTGACTTCTTAGCTAACTAAGTAATATCATATTTTGAGCGTCAACACAATAATTTGAGATATAGTATTGTTAGTATATGTATGTTTGTATATATATTTCTATCACCATTATAGGTAAAAATTCTGAAGGAAGGGAAGGGTTGAGATGTTCTAAAATATTGTCAGTCATATTTGTTTTTAAAAAATGCTTTAAGTAGCAATAATGTGGATGTGCCTTTAAGACACAAGATTTTAATTAGAAGTGTCATGTGACAAAAAGGGTGTGTATATATTGCTTGCGTTGAAGTTTGTTCAGTTTCTGATGAAGTCTTGCCATATGTGCAAGACGAAAAGCGCTTCATTAAACAGAGAGAATTAAACTGAGAGAGAATTTGCTTTGGTGTTTCCAAGCTGTCTTTTTGTTTTTCGCTAGTTTGTCTTACTTTGGTTCCTGTCTGTTGGAGATCCTTAGTTGCTGTAATAGAATACTTTTTAATTCAGACACCTACATGTCAACTTGTAATGTCCTCATAAGTACAGGTGTTACTGAACCATTTCATGCATTGGGTACATGGTTTACCAATAAAAACGTTATCTTAATTTATTTTACATAACCTGAATCTGTCTCAGAAAGTTCTACAACAATGAAATGTACTTTCTGGGATTTATCAAATATACCATCTGCAAATAAAGCTAACTTTTCTAGATAACCATATCAGTTACATCCTTGAATTTATAATTTCCTTATTTTCTTTGCCAATGGTTCCGAGTTTAAAGCAAATAAACAAAACTACAATGATCAATTCAGCAGTTTGGGCAACATCTTTGCCATTCTCTTAGCTAGTAGAGACAAACATTTTAAAATCATGGTTTAAAATTGAACTTAATCCATATGATGCTGGTTCTGAAAAGGTCTTTACCCTGCTTGAGTAATACGTCTACCACTTTCTTCCAAAATGTTGTCCGTGCCCCTCCTTTTAAAATATTGTTAAACAAACCCTTCCAGAGCTTTATCACTTTTTCCCAGCCACATTTGCAATCTTCACATTAAAATAGTAGTATGGGATATGAATACAAACCAGCTAAACCTCACCACTATTTTTTCTTTATCCAGCTTATATCTCCATGGTTTTAACCAACTTATATTTACCCCAACATTTCAATAAATCTAAGGAAAAGGCACAATATTAGACTGGATATCGATAATGGATACCATAAAATACACCTTCTCTGGAACACACTCAGATTCCATCAGTGACCACATCCCAACATACAGAAATAGGGCTATTTCCCATAAGACAAAAACTAACTTTATATGACTCAAGCTCTCTAAATTCCTCTCTGATACCTTTACAAACATACTGAAAATCCCTCAACTGCCCATCTGACAACTCGCCCGTTAGACAATGCTGCTTAAAAATGTAACATACGATTCCTAAATGCACATAATCATTTTGTCCACTAAGAAAGAGGAAAATAAAATCCAGCCATGCTCCTTTAGCTATCCAGTACCAGTAGAATCCTCATGCATAAAAGAGACAAGGCTTGGAAGGAATGACAAACTAGAAATTCATCAACCTCTACAGCACTTTAAAGAATTCTGCAATCTTACAAAAAAAGTTAATTTTGACAACAAAAAATATTATGACTACTTACAAATCAACCATAGACATAATCCCCAGAAAATGCTGGTCCAAATACTATATCCAGGCACAAAAAAAATTCTAATCCCTCTCCCAAAAGCCCTTCTCATGAAATACCAACCCAATTCAATTTGTACTTCACTGAAAGCACAGCAGCCCTAACTAAAGATGCTTCTCCTATTCTTCTTGACAATAACCACCTCCTGCCATCTCCTCAAACTTCACCATACAACCTGTTCTAACTTCCTTCATTAAACATCTACTTCTAAACCTTAAACTCAGAACATAAGCTTCTGACAACCTCCCAGTAGAATACTTTAAATGATGGCAGATACCATACTCTGGTCATTCTCTGGTCTCATTAGGTTAATCCTTCAATCTTGCCCTCCCTTAGTGTGGAAAATGCACCACATTATTCCACATCATAAAGGCAGACAATCCACTGAATTCTCCAGTTTCAGACCTACTGCTATATTATCTCAGCTTTCAAAAATCCTGAAAAAATGGATTCAGAAACAATTTCTTCAATACCTCATAAAAGAACTCATAACCGCTACACAACATGGTTTTCATCCAACTCGTAGCACAACTATAGCTCTATGAACATTCTTAGAAAGTTATGTATCTACCATAATGCTAAATCCATGCAGTCTTCTTTCAGCTTCCACAGCTGATGAGTTATGAGATTTGTATGGATCTGATGTTAGCAGCTCTCAGACATTTGGATCCAAAATTCAGGCTCCTCCCTAGTCCATAACTTTCTAGCATAACAGTACCTCAGATCAAATTTTCTTGCTTGCAAGCAGTGAGGTTCCCTAACAACAAAAAACTAAACATATGGACAGCAGTAAAGGGAAAAATTACAGCGACATACTGTAAATAAGACAAAGCTCTGGGAAGGTCCAATGAGGTCAACTGCCAGCCCAAGAACAGTGAATCTGGTAGGGGATGGAGGGAGGGAAAATTAAGGAGAATGGAAGAAGACAACACAACTCTAGCGTTATGGTAAGTACATAACCTTTGTATATGATGTTCAGTTCCATCTGCCTGCACTGGTGGGACACAGTACCCAGTTACCAAACCTCAGGAGGTCTCATGGACAGATATTCTGGAGGATGGTGGAGCCAAATGAAGCCTGAGACCTGGACTCCACATCCAATTTGTAATGGGATATAAACATGTACAGTGGGGCTGTGAAGAGACCAAAGGGCAGTGTGCTGAACTAAAAATGCCTGGCTCCAAGCCAGAAGGGGAAGTACCTCCTGGACTACCTGGCTTTCTTTATGTGATAGCAGGCATCCTTGTAGTTCCACCAAGCACATTCACTCATTTTTCCCTCAGAAGAGGCAAAATGGACTGAAACATGAAGATCTGGAATTTTGTCTGTACCACATACTTATTCAGGTGAATGATCTTCCCATTCTTCTTTGGAACCAAAAGGAATCTTGAGCAGACTTTAGATCTTTGCTGGTCAGGTGGGTCCTCCTGGATGACTCATTTGTCTAGCAGGTTTTTTTTTCTTTTCTTGATCTGCTGTGGTGGTAGAGAAGTGGGAAGTCTTCTAGAGCAGTCTGGGATTTTGGGAAAGTAGTAAGCTCTGGTTATTATTCTCTGCAGATGTCAGGGCTCTGAGTAAAACAGTCTTCCAATTAATGACCCATAGATCAGGTCAAAAGGAGGTAAGGTCAATTTTTCAAAAACAAAGTTGAGATCTCAGGGAGGAGGAATTTGCCTTCAAGGGTGTCTCAGGTTCAACATTCTTTTCATAAGCTGTTTGACCACAAAAAGAGACGAAAGAGTGGGATCCATGGGCTGAGAAACTGGGATGGCCACAAGATGTACTTTCATAGAAGCAAATAACAAACCATCTCTATGTAGTTCACATAAACATCAAAGCCAGAGGGGTCGAAACCCTTTCATGTCCTCCATTACTGACTAAGCATCACCAAGAAAACCTCTTACAGTTGTATACGTAAGATCTCACAGACTTTCTTGCCTCCTTATAAACCTGCTACACATCCTCATGGAATAAGTGCCTAAAAGGTATCAAAATAGAATCAATGACGCTGTCAGTTGCAGTCACTATAAGCTGGGGTATGCCATTCCCCTGATGAGGTGTGTGTAGATCCAGTCTGTGAGGAAGTTTTTGATAACTGTCCTTAGCCAATTCCATTTAAAGGGAGAACCAACTTTGCCTGGGCCACACTGAGGTTACCACAATGATCTTTGGTAATTATTTTTAAATCTTTAGAAGTATCTTGGGAATCGCTGGAAAGAATGGAAATTTATACAGAAACACATTTGACCATGGGAATGATACAGTCTGTTTTCAAGCAAGGCTGCATGAATGTCTTGAACATAATTTTTTCAATTGTCTGTTCTGAAAGAAGGCAAATTGATCTATTCGAAGTGATGGTCTGTCCTGGATCAGCTTAGTCTGTCTGCCACTGTGTTTTGCTCCCATCGAATACACAAGACTTGAAGGGTCAAAGAATGCTGTAGAGCCAGCTCCCAGGCCATCATTACCAACTGGCAAAGAGTGGATGACTTTGTACCCCTTGATTGTTTAGGTACCACATCACAGTAATACTGTCTGTGACCACTAGAAGAGGACCCAGATTTCATAAGTTGTGAAGAACTTTTATGGCATGAATCACTGCCAGTATCGCTTTCTCACTAATATGCTTTGGCATGTCCTGAGGACACCATAAGCCTTGCAGTTGAACTCCCATGGATAATGCTTCCCATGCAAAATCTGAAGTGTCTGTCTAGAAAAACTGGACTGGGGTCTGAAGAGAGAAAGGAGTCCTGAATTCAGAGACAGTTGATCCCTCCACCACTGCAGCTCCTGTATCACAAATGCTATTACCAGTATCTGGAAATCCAAGAGATGAAGGTGCTGGTTCAACAGTTCTTCAAGTACTACAGAATTTTTCTCAAGTGTAGCGAGGCTAGTGGTAGTCTGAAGTTCACTGATGCCATGGGGTCTACAATTTTTTAAACACTTTTACTGAATTATGACTTGTGATACAGTTTTCATTTATATAAATGCAGGTTTGCCTAACCATATTAACATGTTCACAGTTACAAACACTACACATTGCATACATTCTTCTGTATAATATACTCAATCCAACATTATTTAAGTTGGTCAATTCCTGCCTTTCCTTAAACTGCACTCCTCCTCCAAAACATTTCTTCTGCATGTATTGCTCCCAATATTTCCATTTTTTTTCTATGTAATTGCTTCTACCCTTTTCTAAAGATCCCACTTCCAGTTCTTTTATCCCTGTTACAATCTTCATTACTTCAAATATGGTTGGTTTAGACTTCTGATTTCCATTTTCTAGTAATTGCTTTACTGGCAGTCAGCAGACTTAAATTTAACAAGTCCTTGCTATGTCTAGCAACTTGGATCCTGTATCCCACTACAGAAAATCAATTCCTTAGCTAACACTCATTTGTTCACTCAGCATTTCTGACAGAGTACTCCGTATGGAATTTTTAAAGTCTGCTGACTCATTACACACCCAAAACATATGTTTTCAGTTACTTCTTTCTTACCCACCACAACTCCAACATTTGGCATCTACTTGAGGAAATATTCTTTGGAGTCTGCTTGGGATATAAAAGTACCTATGCAAACACGCCCAAGCAAAAATCCTAAATCTTTTAGAATTAGTTGCAAGTTTGGAAAACATATATATCCTCTCATTATTTCTTTGTGAACTGCTTATCCAATCTCTCTTCTCAATCTTTTCTAACCTCCTCTGATTGATTCCTGTAGTTATCGTGCAATATTTTATATGCTCTACTAATTATCCCTTTTTAACATCAGCTTCTATTCTAGATTCAGCTAAAAACTCTACCAGTGCAGGTCTTTCACTAAGGATTTCACTAAGTCCCTTTTTCTTTGCCTGTACTTAGATATCAATCCCTGATAAAGAAAACAGTCTCTAGTTTAAGTCCAAATGTCATCTTGGCCTCTTCCCATTCTATTACCGTTCTCTCTCAAATTATTTATTCCCAGTACCATGGTTTCTTTGCCAGTTTCCGCCAGTAAATTCCAGCCCCCTCTTTATACCTCTAACTGCAGTCATCCCTATTGGCAGAATTTCCTTTCTCCATTCCTGTGTTGGCTTAGTTCTTAAAATACTTTCTGCTACTTTATGAATAAAGACGTTATGTACTCTCCGTAATGTTCAATCTGTGTTGTCCATTTTCATTCTTCCTCACTGATTGGTCTCAGATCCGACTCAGCCGCTTTTCCAAGACTTTGGATCCTAATTTGGAGCTCCTCCCTCTTCCCACAATGCACTACAGCATTCCTAACTCCTCAGATCAAGTTTGCTGCCTACTGATTTTTAAAAATAGGAAAGATAAAGAAAAATATTAAGGTTCCAACCGGGAACATGGAAATTCCTATATCATCGAATATCCTTCTACAAATGACAAGGCCGTCGGGATGGCTGGGAGGGAAGGTGAGAAGAATGAAAGTGGACAACACAGATTGAACATTATGGTGAGTACATAACCTCTTTATCTGATGTTGTCCTTTTCATTCTTCCTCACTGATGGGTCAGAATCCTCAGCAACTTGTCTCTTGGGAGGTCCTCAAGAAGAACATGCCCACAGCACTGTCAAACCAAAGGAAGCTCTGTTTCTGGAGACAATGCCCAACTTGTAATGTGTCACAAACGTATGAGTCTTTGACCAATTGAGTGCAGCATTGGATGACCTTGAGAGTAGCTCTAGGAAAAAAACAGATGCCGTAGCCATAAATATAGCAGAATGGCACTAGGATGACAAGGCAATTCCAAACCATTTTGGTAATAAAACTGTCAGTAATCCATTTGCTTCGGGTAATTTTGGTGACTGCTCAACCTAAGCAGTTTTAAGTAAAGGAAATAAACAGCTGGTCAGGCTTTCTGTACTGGCTGGTTCCATGAAGCATAAACATAATCATATTTATTTATTTATTTAACATTTGTTTACTGTGAAAGTCCAACTTGTAACAAAGCCAATTTTCACCAGAGGCCTGGGGAGAAATGCTCCAGACGCATGTCTTTGTAATATATGAACATCGAGCAGGTGAAACAAATATTAACCAGAATTAGAAAAGAAAAATTGGTAAGAATAAGTGGCAATTGTATCGATGATTAATTTTTGCCTCTGTCTACTTTGGTTATAAAAGGAGAGAAGGTGTGGAGGGGCACCCTTTTTTAAGGAAAATAATGCAATGATGCATGGCAAACAAGACCTGAAGCTCAGAAATTCAGTTTGTCAATTTAAGTGCTATCAAAAAGAATGTTTTTGTTTAAATTACTCGCTGGATAAAGGGTCTCTGTCATTCTCTGAAGAATAACCGTGAGGTCCGATGGAGGAGAGGGGCCTTTCATGGACTCCTTAAAAGGGTTGGCAAGAAGGAGAAGGATGGCAGAAGTAGAAGCTGTGGAAAGGCTGTTATTATGACTGGAAGCCCATATGGGTAATTTTTCCTATTTCCTTCTATAGACTTTCTTAAAAGAATAATTATGGGAAGCCAAATAACATCCCAAACAAGGGAAGCAATGCTGGACTACCACTGGAAACAGAGAAACCATGCAGTTAAGCTACAAGATATGGAAAAACAGATACTTGATCTCTATTGAGTGATTTAGGAGATCCAGACTGAGCTCTAAAATTTGTGGCGAATTTTTCAGATGAAACCAAAAGGGAGTGGCATACCTGACAATGCAGAATAGGCAAGGAGATAACAGAGGTCCTGACCCTGCTGGCTTTATGCAGAAACTTTGGGATTAAAGGAAGATGGGGAGTTGGCCTACAGGAGGCTTTCCTGAAAGTCTAGCAACATTAGAAGAACCGCACTTGTGTCTGGGGCAATGACAAGAGATTTTAGTCTCTGAGGGGGGACCATGTGGTTGGATCATCTCTCACTTAATATGAGCACCCACCATAGCTGGGGAGCATCTGAGGATACTGCACCAAATACAAGAGGAGAGAGAATGGTTTGCTCAAAAAATACCCTCTGAATGGGTCCAGCAACGAATACAACGTTTGCGAATTTGGATGCGTTTTAGATGAGAAGATAGAGGCTGGTAAGGAGTACACCACTGTCTTGTCAAGTCTATTGAAAGACATGCAAGATACATTGTAGAAGAGCTAGAGAAATTGAAAAACTGATGTTAACTCAATGGTTAACAGTGGCAGTTTGGCTTAAAGCGACATACAAAAAACAGAAGATCCTATAACTGGTTTATCCAGTAGGGACAAACATGAGTAGTAGTACTCAACTGCGTTTCTATGAAAATCTTCACTCTGAGAGAATTGGTTTTCATTTGGCTATATTTTCCATAATGCCCAAGGATTTGGAGGATGTACAAAGGAAACAAGTAAACCCGGTTTGTAGAAGTTCACATCTGGTTGGGGTAGTGAGAAGGCAGTCATTCTAAAAAGCTGAACTCATACTAGTCACATGTGCCCTAAACAGAAACCAGTAAAAATTTTAAAATGTATGACGAGAGCTGCCTCAAACTCCTCTGCAACAGCATGCAAAAGGTTTTGTGTTACCATCCATGTTCTAAAAGATACAAAGTCTAAAACGTAAAGCCTGACACTATTTAGTGAATTCACTCCTCACTGATTGCCACAAAAACAAATTTTATGAGGAACAAAAGGTATGAGAAAAAAGGTCTGTGTGCAATTCACAGTTCCAACACATTCACAGCACTAGCTTAGAAAGTTGACAGAATTAACAGATTTCGCACCAGCATGAATTTGAATTTTAAGGGCATGAGTCTGAAATGCAAAGGTCTGTCCCTACCTTGCTGCTTTAACTACCATGAACTGTAACCACCTAACCACTGAGGCAGAATTTGCATTAAAAGAATCTTTTTGAAAAGTGATTAATGCATACATGGATGCAGTAGTTGTGCAGAGGTTAGCATTACTGGTTTAATTTAGTTCAATTAATATCTGGAGTGCTATTTTTGTAGAATTAGGAGGCCTTGTCCATGTTTATGTGGGTTTTTTCCACTGGGATCACAGTTCCCTTCAACAAGATACAAGTATGTGGTTAGGTGAATTGACAAAGTATACACTGTCCATAAGTGTGTCAAGAATGTACCAAAAGCATATTAATGCACTGCAATGGACAAGTAAAAACTAACCAAAAATATGAAGCATTAGTCAGGACACACTGTGAAAATCTGTACAGCAGAGGGGCAAGAATCCCTGACATACAATGCAATCTCCTGTAAGAATGAAAATTACTACCTAGAAAGGTGCACTTACCTCCGATAAACAGCGAGCTACAAAAATTCAACAGACCGGAAGTAAGCCCGACATCACCAAGCAAACTAGCAAAAGGCCAACCAGAAATCAACATTTGCATCTGCAAAGCAGCCACAGAGGGAGGAAAGAAGCATCAAGAAACAACAGATTTAAGCCTGATGTCATCAAGCAAACTAGCAAAAGGCCAACCAGAAATCAACATGTCCATCTGCAAAGCAGCTACAGAGGGAGGAAAGAAGCATCAAGAAACAACAGATCAAGAATTCAGAGAAAACAATTTTTGAAAATAAAAACTTCTTACAGCTCGAGACTCTGAATCCTCCGTCTAACCACTGCAGCATCAAATGAGATCTGAGGAGTTAGGGATGATGTAGTGCATTATGGGAAGAGGGAGGAGCTTGAGATTAGGATCCAAAGTCTTGGAAAAGTGGCAGAGTGGGATCAGAGGATCGGATGCAAAAATCATCAGTCAGGAAGAATGAATTTGACATCAGATATAACTAAGACTGTTGCTATTCTCCTTAAGGATCAGGATCCAAAATCCCACTCTCTTATTTCTTGAATTCCCCCCTCCTCCAGCTTCATCATTCCTTTCCACTCTGAAATGTAGCTTTCTGCATGTGTTCCTGTCTTAACTGTGTGGTTCTAAAATATCTCTTCACATCAGATAACCCTAAACCACCTTGTTTTATTGAAAGAATCAACTTATCCCATTTGACTCTTGCTCTCATCCCCTCGCAGATAAAATCCTTCAACTCTCAATTACTGTCCAGAATTTCTCTTCTGGTTGATAAAAATATACCAAACGTGTGTACAAATGTAAAGAGACTGAAAACATTTTTACTCTTGTAACTTGCTATCCATATTCATAAGCAAGAATTTCCAGTTTCTATGTTTTTGCATTATCTTTTGTTCCGTCTCTTCCCAGATATCCTTAGCTGCCACAACAGAATCCTTTTTAACACATACTCCTAAATAACTTTTTTACTGTGTCCCTATAAATATGGGTATTGCTGAACCAATTTGTATGTGGGCACTCAGTTTATAGCTACAGCCTTTGTTTTATCTTCATTAATTTTATATCCCAAACAAAAAAAACTGATAGTGTCTCAGAACATTCCACAACACTGAGATGTCCTTTCCTGTTTTTATCAGATAAAAAATAAAACTGCCTGCAAATAAAGCCAACTTTTCTTTACTACCATGCCAATTACATCCCTGAACTTCTGAGTCCCTTATTTTCTTTGCGAATGGTTCTAAATACAATGCAAATTAAGGAGAAAGACGACACTTCTGCCTGGTTCCTCTGTTCTGACAAAATGTATCAGAAGGAACTCTCCCAGTTAGGTTTCTGCCTGACCCCTCATATATCCTCTTCATTAACCTTACTATTGTATTAGGGGTTACAAATGCTTCTACTGCCTACTCAAAATCCCAGCTTACTCAATCAAATGGTTTCTCTGCATCAAGACCCACCATAAGCAGCAGTGTTTTCTTACATTCTGCTTCCCTCTGGATCATGACTGTTCTATTAATGTTGTCAAATGTTTCTCTCTCCTCCACAAAACCACACTGATCCATATCTATCAATCTATCCATTTTTGGCAACACCTTTGCCAATCTTTTTGCCATTACAGACAAACACTTTATAATCATAGTTTAAAATTAAAATGCCTGGATCTGTTGTTGTGGCTGTAAAAACTAAAGATGGTAAAGACCCAACTTTCTTTCCATGATGGTGTTTCCCCCTTCTTTTAAAACACTCAAACAAACCCTTCCAGATCTTTATTGCTTTCTTTCCCTCCTAGCTTCCAAGCTTCCAGCAGAACACCATCTACTCCTGGATGCTTTCCCGCATATTGGTTATACACCACTCTTTTTATCTCATCTTCTCCTATCTTAACTAACTGCTGAGTCTCATCTACCTCTAACCTTGCATCATCTTCCATATATTTTCATTTGTGCTTTTTTTTGATTTCCACATTCTTTGCTTTAAACAAATTTTCATAAAATGTCCTTAATATCTCAAATACCCCTCCAGGATCTCTTGTTCTTATTCTTGTTATATGCTCCCTAAGTTGGCAACAACCCTTTCTACTTTTTGTTGGCTATGCTGTTGTGCTAAACGTTTTTGTGCTCTGAAGTTATCAAAAAAACAGCTGCTTAACAAAAAATGTTTCTATACCCCAGGTGCTCCATTATCTTCCCTTTAGAACTCTTGCAGTTGTCTCTCTTCTTGTTCTTGGAGATTACCCTTATTCTACAATATTTTAACCTTTGTCAGACCCTCCGAATAATTCCTGTTACTTCTTAACCACATGTCTAGTTTATATCTACCCTGTTTTTAAATTCCACTTTCATTTTATCCCACTCACTAGCTATAACTTCTGAACAAACTTTCTATCTTACAGAACAACTCCTGGATAATTTCTGCTACCCATTCCTTAAATTCTTTAACAGATAGGTGGGGAAACAACAGTGTTTCTCACTATTATATCATTACCCTTCATTTTTACCTTCATTATTGTCGTCACATGATCTGAAAGTTATTGGATGTATGTCAAAGCTCTAAATTAAATGCATATGTTCTTGTGAAATACAATTTCTGCCTAGTCTACCCTAGTTATTGCACCTTTGGGAAAAAATGCAAATTCTCTCAGCATTCCAACTATTAAATTCACATCTTCCATATCAAATATTTTCAGAAATTTCTTCAGAAGTCTACCCTCTTTATTGTATTTTCTCTTCTAGTCTCTGCAGACATATCCTCACTGTTGCAAATCAAATTCTAGTCCTCATATACAAGTAGTATTCCCTGCTGAAAGCAGATTATTCCTTCCCAAATTTTTTTAAGCTCCATAATAGCAGTTTTAGGTGGAATATAAATACATGCCATAATAATCCTCCTTCCTTGCCAGTAGCCCTTACTACCACAACCACAAATCTATAGCTATCTTTTTTCCTCTTCTATAATTATTGGAGCTCCTCTTTTCCTCTGTCCTTGATACTCTGCTGAAAATCAAAAATGAAATATTTTTTCTTATCAAACTCACATGCTCAAGTTCTTTCCAAATTTATCACCTCTAGCATTGCTATTTGCACTCTGCATTTCTTAATTCATTAACCTCTTCTTGTCTGTCTACACCTGTGTGACCCTTCACATTCCAAGACAATTCATTCCAAGACAATATGAAAAGTTTAGTCATTTTGATAAAAGGTTATTATTCCACCTATTTTAAGGACAGCTTTTTAGATATCTCTTTCCAGCTTTTGTGCTGCATTCATCCACTAATGTTTGGTAGGTTAATATTTTATACAATTGTTTCTTGTCCTCTCCATCTAAAACCTGTGTCACATTTTACAGGACTTTTTGTTTTTATGAAAACCCTCAAAAAACAAAAAAAAAAACAAAAAAAAAAACCCACACATGCACGCGCACACACAAACGCACAATAACCTAGTAACCAAGTGCAAACATACAAAACTATGTTAATCTTTAAATAATGAAGTTTAACCTTCCTAAAATTACTGCCATGCTCCTACTTACACTAATTATCTGTTCTTGTTTTATCTTCATTCCCTTCCCAGATGTGACAAAAAAAATAATTTTCAGCCTCAAAGGAACCAGTGCTCTGGCTTTTTATTGCCCAATAATCAGCTTGTCTCCATGGAATCATAACAAAAAATGTAGGACTCAGGTTCTAAAGTCATGTTGAACATTTATTGTTGAAGAAAAGCTTTTCATTACATTCATTGTTTTCTTATTTACATGCTTCAACTTAAAACTTATTAAATTAGACGAAGGGTCTTAATCCAGGCATTCACCTATGCAAAAGTAAGAGAAAAAGTACAGTTGTGTACACTTACCAGATGTTCGAGTGTATTCACTGTTGCAGTCATTACATTTGGGTAATCTGCTGGCAGGTTGCCCTCAGTCGGCCTGAATTCCAAAGTCTTGGGTCCTGCATCGGTTGCGGTCTCCTCTTCCATGATGTCAGGGGTATAAAACATGCAGCTGACACCATTTCCTTTAGTTTTTCTTGCCCCCAATGTCAGGTGCCCCCAAAAAGGTAGCAATATTATATATATAGATCTATATACATGCATCAATAAAATTTTACTTTCATCTACAAGCAAATACACCACATAGGTTGTAGAAAATAGAGAAGGAAAGATAAACTGTAGAATGACAGGGGGATGGCGGGAGGGTAACCTGGACTGCAACAGTGAATACAGTCGAACATCTACATTTATGGTAAGTGTACACAACTGTACTATGTTCTTCATGTTTCACTGTTGCAGTCATTACATTTGGGTAGAATCCCAAAGCTATGGTTGGGAGGCTGGAGCTAAACAGCATTAGGTGCGGCTATAAGGCTCTGCAGCACTGCAGTGGCAAAGCCTGCCCTGGACTTAGAGTAGAGAGGCAAATGGTAATGCTTTGTAAAGGTGTGAACAGACCTCCAAGTAGCAGCCTCTAAAATGTCTTTGGTTGGTACTCCTCTGAGAAAGGCTGCTGAAATAGCTGCAGCTCTGGTGAAATGAGACCTAATGCCCTTGGGCACAGGTTTACCATGGTGCAAGTAGCAGAAACTGATGCAGTGGCTTATCCACTTTGAAACTGTCTGCTTTGAAATTGCTTTCCTTCTGATCCTGCAGCATATGACACTAGTAATTGCTCAGTTTTTCTTAGAGCTTTTGTCCTGCTCAAGTAGAATCTTAGCTGACTGTGCACGTCCAGGGAATGCAGAATTCTCTCTACTTTGTTCTGTGGATTTGGATAAAAAGTTAGCAGATGAATTGTTTGGTTAAGAGCCACAGTGGAAACCACCTTAGGCATAAAAGTAGGATTTGTCCTCAGAGACACCCTGTCTGGGTAAAATATGATAAAAGGCTCTACAGCCATGAGGGCCTGTAACTCTGAAACTCTTCTTGCTGAAGTAATTGCTAGTAGCAGAGCTGTCTTACATGATAAGAACTTTATATCAGTGGTAGTGGCTGGTTCAAATGGAGGCAGGGTGAGTTTTGCCAACACATAATTGAGGTCCCATGCAGGTAATGGTGATCTTCTAGGAGGTCTTAGGTTTTTGGCTCCTCTGAGGTACTGCTTTAGTAAAGGATGAGAAAAGTTTGGTGGCTCTGTATTGTAATGAGCCGAAATGGCAGAGGCATGGATTTTGATTGATGAGAAAGATAGGCCTTTGTCAATCATCTCAGTTAAGTATTGTAATATCTGAGGAATATGTGGTTCTGCTGTATCAGTTCATTGTGCTTGATTCCAAGCACAGACTCTCTTCCATTTGTCAGCATAAGATTTTCTAGTACTAGGCCTTCTGGTTTCCAAAATGACATCCATCACAGCTTTACTGAGAGGTGTCGTTTGTATGATTACATGATTAGCCATGCTACCAGGTTCAGAGTCTGTAGTTGATTGTGCAGGATCTGATTGTTTTGCTGGGACAGTAGTTGTGGTCTTTGAGGCAAGGCCCAAGCTGGGTATTGAGACAAGTTCCTTAGAATTGGGTACCAGTATTGGCGGGGCCAGTCCGGGGCAATTAATATCATCTTTGGCTTCTCTAGCCTGACTTTTAGGAGGACCTTGGGTAGAAGAGACAATGGAGGAAAGGCGTAAACTGACAGGTTTTTCCAACTGAAGGAGAGGGCGTCCACTTTCCATGCTGGTCTGTGATAAGTCCTTGTGCAGAATCTTTTCAATTGATAATTTTGTGGAGAGGCAAATAGATCTATGTCTGGGCTCCCCCATTTCTCCGTTATCATGCTGAATACTTGTGGATTTAGTTTCCACTCGTGAGGATCCATAAGGTTTCTGCTTAAGTCGTCTGCCAGAGTGTTCTGTTTTCCTGGCAGGAATTGAGCCTGAAGATTTATTTGGTAGGTCAAAGCTGTGTCCCACAATGCCATGACTAATCTGCAAAGGGGGTATGAGTGTGTGCCCCCTTGCTTGTTTATATACCACATGACTGTGGTGTTGTCCGTCTTTATCAGTAGTTGTCCTGGATGAAGTCCTTGAAGGCTGTTAGGGCATTTTGAACAGCTAGCATCTCTTTCTGGTTGATACGCAGATGCATTTGATTTGGTGCCTATATGCCCTGAATGCATCTTCCTGCCTTGTGGGCACCCAGGCATAATCTGATGAGTCTGTTGTTAAGGTTTGGCTGGCATGGGGTAGAGTGAAGGGCTGTCCCATGTTTTGGTGACAGGCCTTTGCCCACCATAGAAACTCCTGTTGCAGGCAGGGGATGAGAGGAATCATTGTTTCCAGACTGTGTGAATGTTGACTCCATAAGTTTTTTAGGTACCACTGAAGTTTCCTCATATGCAGTCTTGCATATGGAATTAGTAGGATGCAGGATGCCATGAAGCCCACAGCCTGCAGAATTTGTCTTGCAGAAGACTTGGGTTTTTGTTGCCATCAGTTTGAAGTAATTAGTCAGTTGCCTTTGTTTGTCTGGCATGAGGTAAGCCATCTGGGCAGTTGTATGCAAGCTTGCACCCAGGAATGTTATTTTTTGAGAGGGTACCAGTTGTGATTTCTTTTAGTTTATTGTGTGCCCTAGGCATGCTAGAAGCCTTTTCACAAACGCCAGGTGTCGTAGAAGAGTTTTCTTGTTTTTTGCTTGAATGAGACAGTCCAAGTAAGGATATATTTGAATACTTCTTTGACTGCAAAATACAATTACTGGTGCCAGGAACTTTGTAAAGACCATGGGCGCAGTAGATAAGCCAAAGGGCAGTGCAGAGAATTGGTAATGCATTAAGCCAGCCTTGAATCTGAGGTATCTTCTGCACAACTGTCTTATTGGGACATGCAGGTATGCCTCCTTTAAGTCTAAAGTCACCAGCCAAGCATTCTTGCCCAGCATGGGCAGAAGCTGTTGCAAAGTGAACATTTTGAATTTTGGAATGTTCAGGTATGTGTTCAAAATCGATAAATGCAGTATTGGCCGCCAGGCCTTATCCTTTCTGGGTACCAAGAACAGTCTTGAGTAAAAACCTTGTCCTTTTTCCTGTTCTGGTACTGTCTGAATGGCCCCCATATCCATGAGGGACGTAACCTGTTTGAGCCTCTGCCCATTGTTTTTTTGGCAGCTCTGGCCAACCATTTGTCATTGGCAGAGTGTGGAAATGGAATCTGTATCCCTGTGATACAATGTTCAGTACCCACTTGTCCTGGGTTATTAACTGCCAATTCTGAGCAAAAAGTGCCAATTTTCCCCCTATGGGTGCTGCCAAAAGATAAGTGCTTGGTGTAGGCAGAGAGAAGTAATTGGGAATGCTTTCTGAAGGTTTGCGCTTCATCTCCTCCAGATTTGGAGGTGGATGCACCCCATTGCTTTGACCTGTATGAGTCTTGAGCATGGTACCTGGAACCCTTAGGGTGTCTGGATTTGCCCCTTTGAGCTCTGTCTGACACAGAAAAGGATCAATTTTTTGTAAGCCAGTGTCTACTGAATCTAGGTGGCTGCACTTGTAAGAAATCTTTAACAGTTTGCAAAGACTTAGCTTTGTCTTCCATTTTCTTTAAAACCTCCTCTGCCTTAATACCAAACAGAGGATCATACTGTAAAGGTGCATCTAGCAATTTAGCTTTAACATGATCAGGCAAATTTTGTTCCTTTAATCAGGCATGCCTACTAATCACAGATCCAGTAACTGCGGCCCTGCAGGAGGTCTCTAAAGAATCAAAACCACATTGCAAAGTATGCTTTCCAACTTGTTCAGCTGCATGCAATAATTCCTGCAGTTCCTTATTTTCTGCACATTCTGGAATCAACATCATTTTCTGTTTCAGCAATCCCATAACATGTTGTTGGTACTTAAGCATATGAAATCGACAGTTTAAGGCCCTGATTGCCAAGGTTGCAGATGTATAAACCTTTTTTCCCCCATCTGTCCAGCGCCCTTGAATCTCTGTCAGAGGGGGTAGGGTTTTTTGCTGTTGAGGCCCTAACTCCCTTTGGGCCCTGTGAAATAGTTTCAGGTTCAGCAGCAGGGTTTCTAAATAAAAATTTATGAGAGACAGGGACCCTGTAATACCAGTCAGGCTTACTGGGAGCCGGAGGTAAAGAGTCAGGGGTCAGGCTTGACTCCGAAAAAACATCATACACAATGTCTAACACAAGGGGAATGGCTAAAGGCTTGTGCTGAGGGAAAAGGAGGAAATCCCTGAGCCTCTTTTTTGATTCTGAGAAGTCTTGACTCTCCCAGTGAAAATGCTCCCTCAAAGTATGCAAGGTTTCCCCAAATGAGTAATCCTCAGGAGGAGATGTAGATAGAATAGACTCCTCAGCATCAGAATCCTCATAGGGAGGTAAAGATAATTCCTGGTCAGAAGAGGAATCAGAAGAAATAGAAACCTGATCTGAAGATTCATAATCAGTGTCTTGTCTAGGCCTCTTATCTGGAGGGGGATGGGTACCCCTGATCAAGGTAATAAGGTATTCAGCCATTTTGATCATCTGTTTTTTTAGGCACAGAGGCCTGTGCACATGGCTCAGGCGTCGTTTTTTTAGTTTGTGAAGGTGTCTTTGCCTTTGCAACTTTCGTCGGTTTGATATAAAAATGTTGAGGTCTGAATACACCCTCAGAAGCCGGTGCCTGCTCAGCGGCTCTGGACCCATCCAAGGGAGATACATCCGTCGGCCCAATACCTTGGGTATCTTGCGGCATGCTGGACTCCACATGGGTGTTGGTAGAGGCCTGCGACTGAAAGGTAGCGGGTATCAGGGGCTACGAAAGCACCTCACTGAGTACCGGCGAACTGGCGACTGGCTAAGGAGAAGCTTCATCGTTGGTTTTGGATCTTGACTGCCTTTCTCTGTCCTTTTCTTTGCGTTTTTTATGTACTCCGACAACATCTCTGGGTAGTTAAATCTGTTTCCAAAATACTTAGATGCAAAAATATACAGACGCTTAATAGTGCGTTGGTTAAATCTAGCACAAAACCGACAGCCAGGCACGTTGTGATCAGGGCCTAGGCAAGGAATACAGTATAAATGGAAATCCTTATGAAGTATTTGCTTCCCACAAGTAATACAATTATTAACTTTTTCTGACATCGGTAAAAAGCAAGAAAAAGTTTCTAACGGGTACTTAGTTTTATTGAAGACTTCGGTTCTGAAACTCAAACTCGAATATTTCAGTAGTCAGCCGACCGGCACTTGCAAAATGCTTCTGCTTCGGGCACCGCATGGCAAGAAAGACTAAAGAAAATGGCGTCGGCTGCATGTTTTATACCCCTGACGTCATGGAAGAGGAGACAGCAACCGACGCAGGACCCAAGACTTTGGAATTCAGGCCAACTGAGGGCAATCTGCCAGCAGATTACCCAAATGTAATGACTGCAACAGTGAACCATGAAGAACATCACATAAGATCTAAACATATTATGATCGGTGTACTTTTACACCTCACCCCCTACCTCAACAACCCCAAATTACAGCCTATTAACTTAAACATGCTTCTTTCTGTCCAGCCTTTTCTTCTCTTTTGCACTGTAATACCTACATTTCTTAATACTAAAAAGGAAGTAAAAAAGGCCTGTTTACTTTAGTATCTTTATCACATACAATACATAAAAATGCTTTACTATATAACATGTAATTTATACCTTGAAAAGTTTTATAGAAATACTGCTAAAAACAGAAATTGTCTTACTTATTTCCTTTTTCCTCCCTCTTGCCTTCCCATTTGTGTCCTTTCAAACATTAATGAAATGAAGTGGGGCAAAAGCCTTTCAGTCCCCCACAACTTTAACAAAGTTAACAAAAGTCCTTTCTTCCCACTTTTTCTTGAATACTCATATTTCACAAATGTTTTTGAGGCTTTGTAACCTCAATTTACTCAGTAATTTCTGTGTTGCTGGTCTTATCCCTGTTCATCTACATCGCCTAATTCCTAACTCTGGTTCAATTCCAAGGTACTTTTGATTCTTGTAGTCAATTATGTTCTTTTCTCTGTTACTCAAGCATTTTCCTTTGGAACACCGGCAAAGGTTTCACTGGCAAAGTCAGAAGAATAAGAGGCTGAGCACCTTTTGACTTGATGGACAATTTGTGCTGTTCAAACTTTTACATTTCCTCCTTAGCTTGTTCGGCATCAAAAATGGCTTTGATCCTACAGGAAAAAATATTATGAAGACAGCTGGATACAGCAGCTTGAATCCCACACCCGACTCTCAACATTCCCTGACTGCTGGAATAAATTTGCTTCCCTTCTGCCTAGTGTACAATGAATTTTTCTGCAAACACTCAACATTTTTAACTTTTAATACTTTGACTGAACTTCTGCCACAGTTTGATTGGGATTAACTCATTCTGCTGGAAGGACTGCATCTTTACTAATACAGGTCTTGGATGTTTTCTCATGGCTTGGTTTGGAGCATGCACATGATGTGCCCTTTTGATTACAAATCTTGTTGGGGAATTCCAGTCCTGGTGCTTTTATAAATTTAATACAGTCTATTTCTTCCACCTTCTCTGGTTCAGCAAAAATCTCAGGTTTTCCCTGCATGCCCTGTCCTCTAATTCTACCATTTTTGGAAACATTTCTTCTTGAGCAGAAACTACTCAGTCAGCCTTTTCTTCATTTCGGCCTCTGAGTTTTGCAGTTTTATCTGATCATCTGAATGTAAGAGTGGTACAGGATATGTACAAGGTTAGTGTGACAGTGGTGAGGTCTGTGGTGGGAATGATGGATGCGTTTAAGGTGGAGGTGGGATTAGGAATCAGTATGTTAGAGGGTCAGCTCAGGTTGGACGGTTTAGAGACAAAGCCAGAGAGGTGAGATTGCGTTGGTTTGGACATGTGCTGAGGAGGGATGCTGGGTATATTGGGAAAAGGATGCTAAGGATGGAGCTGCTAGGTAAAAGGAAAAGAGGAAGGCCTAAGATAAGGTTTATGGATGTGGTGAGTGAGGACATGCAGGTGGTTGGTGTGACACCAGCAAGATGCAGAGGACAGGAAGAAATGGAAACAGATGATCTGCTGTGGCGACCCCTAACAGGAACAACAGAAAGAGAAGAAGATCTGATCATCTGAATATGTGTTTAAAGCTTTTTCCACTTTCCCAAGATTTTATTGGGCTCTGAGCACATTTGACTTACATTTTCCTCTACATTACTGGAAGCCATGTCTTGCACCAAAGCTGGAGCTTGAACTTCTTTTAGTTGAACAACTTAGGGATTCTTCCTGGTCAGTGTTTTCTCCACACCTTTTCTAGTTGATTTTCTTTCAGGCTCTCTTAGTTTCTTCTTTGCTGGCATCCAGGCAACATACTTACTAGTCAGTAATTGAATTTATTAAAAGTGGCAGAGCGCCTAGCCCTTATCTCTCAGAAAGGCCATTCTTTTACAATGTCTATCCAACACCACAAGAAAAAATATCGTTGACAGGGCGTGAAAGACTTTTGAAGGTTCAATTTGAAGTCCAGGTGGGAAAGAAGGGATGTGACATTGTCTAAGGACTCCAAGCACCTGGATACAGAATCTGCACAAATCAGTAAGTTGTCTAAAAGTACAGTTTTGTACCTACCATAAATGTAGATGTTCAAGTGCTCATACAGCTGCAGTCATTACAGATGTGTTATCCTGCCGTCAGGCGGGTCCTCGGTCGGCCGAATTCCAAAGTCTAGGTCCGGCGTCGGTTGTCGTCACTTCTTCCCTGACATCAGTGCGGCAGGGGTATAAAAGAGGCAGCCGACGCCATTTTCTTCAGTTTTTCTTGCCCCAGATGTCAGGTGCCCCCAGAAGGAAGGCAAAACATAATGTTATGCAAACATGCAATATAGATAAATCAAAAAACAGTAGTTGCAAGCAAATACACCATAAAAGAATACCCCAAATAGGTTGTATGATAAAGGTGTTTATCATAAGGCCTGTCCTAAGAGGGGACGGAGGGGGGGGTAACCTGGACTGCAGCTGTATGAGCACTCGAACATCTACATTTATGGTAGGTACAAAACTGTACTATGTTCATCGTGCATACAGCTGCAGTCATTATAGATGGGAAGAATCCCAAAGCTAAGTAAGGGTGGTAGGCACCAAGTGGAACTAGGAGGAGCGAGGATGCCCTGCAAGACTGCTGTGGCAAAGCCTGCTCTAGATTTAGAGTATAGTGGAAGGTGATAGTGCTTGGAGAAAGTGTGCACTGAACTCCAAGTAGCTGCTTCCAAAATGTCCTTAGTAGGGACCCCCCTGAGGAAAGCTGCAGAGGTAGCTGTGGCCCTGGTGGAGTGGGATCTGATGTATGCAGGCACAGTTTTTCCATGAAATGAGTAACAAAAGCGTATGCAGTGGGCTATCCATTTTGAAATTGTCTGTTTGGAAATGTCCTTTCCTTGAGCACCTGTAGCATAGGACACAAAGAGTTGCTCAGATTTCCTGAATGGCTTTGTTCTGTCCAAATAATAACGAAGTTGTCTGTGAATGTCCAAGGAATGTAGTAGTCTTTCCCCTTTGTTCTGTGGATTTGGATAAAAGGTAGTTAAGTGGATAGTCTGATTCAAAGCTACACTGGATACTACCTTTGGCATAAAGGTAGGGTTGGTTCGTAAGGAAACTCCGTCCTGATGGAAAATGATGAATGGTTGCACATTCATGAGGGCCTGTAGCTCCGAAACCCTGCGTGCTGAGGTGATAGCCAGAAGGAAGGCTGTTTTCCATGACAAGTACTGTAGCTCTGTTGAAGAAGCTGGCTCAAAGGGGGGAAGGGTCAGCGGGTCAGCTTTTCCAATACGAAGTTGAGGTCCCAAGCTGGAACTGGTGGTTTCCTTGGGGGTTTTATATTTTTTGCCCCTCTGAGGAACTGCCTTAAGAGAGGATGTGAGAATAAAGGAGGGTCTGTGTTGTATTGTGCAGAAAAGGCTGAAGCGTGGATCTTGATGGAGGAGAAGGGAAGTCCACTGTTCAACATCTCAGCTAGGTACTGTAAAATTTGAGGTATATTTATTACCCAAGGATTCTGGCCCTTTTCTTGATTCCAGGAACAAAATCGTTTCCATTTGGCGGAGTAGGCTTTTCTAGCAGAAGGTCTTCTGGCCTCCAAGATGACATCCTGCACCTCCTTGGAGAGGAGAGTCTGTTGGGAAATTAAGGAATTCTCCATGCAGCTAGATTTAGGGTTTTGAGCTGGCTGTGAAGGGTTTTGTAGTTGTGCTGGGACAACAGAAGAGGGACTAGAGGTAGGATCCATGGTGGGAAGTGTGTCAGGCACTTTAGGAGCGGATACCAGTGTTGTCTTGGCCAGTCTGGAGCAATGAGAATCATTTGTGGCCTCTCTGCTCTGGCTTTTAATAGAACTTTGGTCAGTAGAGGAAGAGGCGGGAAGGCATAGACTGTCAATGTTGTCCAATTGAAAGAGAGTGCGTCCACTTTCCAGGCCTGTGGATGATAGGTCCTTGAACAACATTTTTTCAACTGGTAATTTCTGTGGGTAGCAAATAGATCGATGTCTGGCTGTCCCCATGCCTGAGTTATCTTTGTGAAAACTTGAGGATGCAACTTCCATTCGTGTGGATCTGTCATATTTCTGCTTAGGTTGTCTGCCAGTGTTTTTCCTTCCCTGGCAGGAATTGTGCCTGTAGTTGAATTTGCAATTCCAGTGCTGTGTTCCATAGGGTCATGGCTTGCCTGCACAGGGGGTATGAATGAGTTCCCCCTGTTTGTTTATGTACCACATGACTGTGGTGTTGTCTGTCCTTATCAATAACTGGCCTGGATGCAGTAGGTCTTTGAAGGTCATAAGAGCATTTTGCACGGCTAGCATCTCCTTTTGGTTGATGTGTAGGTGCTTCTCTTTTTGGGACCATTTTCCCTGAATGCACTGATCTGCCATGTGTGCTCCCCAGGCGTAGTCTGTGGCGTCTGTTGTGACGATTTGAGTTGCTTGAGGTACACAGAAAGGGAGACCTGTGTTTCTTTGGCATGCTTGAGCCCACCACAAAAATTCCTTTTGAAAGCATGGAATGAGTGGTATAATTGTTTCCAAGCTGTGGCTGTGTTGAGACCATAAGTTTTTTAGGTACCATTGAAGTTTCCTCATATGCAGCTTTGCACATGGGATTAGTAGGATGCAAGATGCCATGAATCCAACAGCCTGCAGGACTTTCCTTGCAGTTAGCCTGGTGAAAGTTGCCATTTTGCTGAAGTATTGACACAGTTGCCCTTGTTTGTCTGGCATGAGGTAGGCCATCTGGGTGATTGTATTCAAGCTGGCACCCAGGAAAATTATCTGTTGAGAAGGTATTAGTTTTGATTTCTTTTTGTTCACTGTGTATCCCAGGAAGTTTAACAGTTTTATTACAAACGCCAGATGCTGCAATAGAGTGTCCTTGCTGTCCGCTTGGATCAGGCAGTCGTCCAGATATGGGTAGATTTGTATTCCTTGTAGTCTGCAGAAGGCAATTACGGATGCCAGGCATTTCGTAAACACTCTGGGCGCAGTAGATAAGCCAAAGGGCAATGCAGAGAATTGGTAATGGGTTGAACCTGCAAGAAATCTGAGGTATCTTCTGCAATCTTGTCTGATAGGGACATGCAGGTATGCCTCCTTGAGGTCCAATGTTACCAGCCAAGACTCCTTGCCCAGCATGGGAAGAAGCTGCTGTAATGTGAGCATCTTGAATTTTGGCACCTGTAGATATATGTTTAGGATGGATAGGTCTAAGATAGGTCTCCAATCTTTGCCTTTCCTTGGTACCAGGAATAGTCTGGAATAAAAACCTTGACCTTGTTCTTTTGCAGGTACCTCTTGAATCGCTTTCATATCCATGAGAGCGGAAATTTGTCTTTGTGCCTCTGCCCTTTGATTTTGTGGCAGGTTTGGCATGCCTCTCATTTTTGGAAGGGTGTGAAAGTGGAACCTGTAGCCTCTGTCTATAATGTCCAGAATACATTTGTCTTTTGTAACAATATGCCAATTTTTTGAAAATAATGTCAGTTTTCCGCCGAAAGGTGCTGCCATTAAAGCTTTGCTTGGCAGGTATAGGGGGAAGTCATTGTGTCTGTTTTCTAAATGACTGTGATCTATCTTCTCCACCTCTTGGGGTTGGTGCTTGCCACTGTCTTGCTCTGTAAGATCCTTGAGGTTGCCCTCTACCCCTTGGGCGTCTGTATCTGCCCCTTTGAGGTCTGTCCGTGGCTGGAAAGGACCAATTTTCTGAAGGCCAGTTTCTGCTGAAGCGTGGAGGTTGTACCTGCAGGAAATCTTTCACTGTTTGCATTGATTTCACTTTTTCCTCCATTTTCTTTAGTACCTCCTCAGCTTTAACACCAAACAATACATCTTTTTGAAGTGGTGCATCTAATAATTTTGCTTTGACATGATCTGGTAAGGTTTGCTCTTTGAGCCAAGCATGTCTACGTATAACAGACCCCGTAACAGCAGCTCTACATGAGGCCTCTAAAGCATCAAAACCACACTGCAAGGTATGTTTACCCACTTGCTCTGCACCATGCAACAAATCCTGCAACTCTTTCAAATCTGGTTGTTCTGTTTGTGTCATTTTGCTTTTCAGCTGAGATAACAAAAACTGTTGGTACTTTAACATATGGAATTGACAGTTTAATGCCCTCATGGTTAAAGTGGCAGAGGTATACACCTTTTTCCCCCACCTTTCTAATGCTCTGGAATCTCTCTCTGAAGGTAAAGGGTTTTTAGCAGTAGAGGCCTTAATTCCCTTGGGACCCTGTGAAATTGTTTCTGGGTCAGCAGTATGGCTTTTATAAAGGAACTGGTGAGAATCAGGAACCCGGTAATACCTGTCTGGTTTAACAGGGGCTGGAGGTAAAGAATCTGGATTAAGGCTGGCTTCTGTGTACACATCATCCAAAATATCTAAAACAGGAGGGATAGCCAGGGGCCTATGCTGGGGGAGCAGTAGAAATTCTCTGAGCCTTTTCTTGGAATCTGAGTAATCTTGGCCTTCCCAGTTAAAGTGTTCCCTCAATGTATGCAGTGTTTCCCCAAAAGAGCAGTCCTCAGTGGTGGGAGACCCAAGGGAATAGACTCCTTAGCATCAGAGTCTTCGAAAGGGAAATAGGCGTAATCCTGGTCCTCAGAGTGTTCTGAGGTAATAGAAGCCTGGTCTGAGGAAGGGTAGTCTTCCTCTAGTCTGGGTGTTTTGTCAGAGGGGGGTTGAGAACCCCTGATGAGAGTAATCAAATCCTCAGCCATTTTAAGCATCTGCTTTTTAGGCATGGGGCCTTGAGAGGAGGTCTGAGGACCCTGTTTTTTAGTTTTCAAGGCTGCTTTAGATTTAGTGAAGGATTTAATAGAGAAGGTGGAAGGCCTGAAGATGCCTTCAGAAATGGCAGGCCTGACTAAATTTTGAGTTTCCCCACCAAGAGTGGCGTCGGTATCTGCAGTAGGAATAGAGACCGAGGAGCCTGCAACCTCGGGTACTGAAGTCACCGGTAATGTAGTTTCATCGGTACTCCGGGGCTGCGTAGGCACCTCGCTGAGAACCGGAGAACCGGTAGTCGGCCTAAGAGTGGTCTCAGTACTCAGTGCGGACCTCGGATGTCAGTCCTTACCTTTGCATCTTTTGCTCAAAACTGGTGTTGATGTATCCGACGACATGATATAATTAAATTTTTTGCCAAAATAATGAAGGGCGAACTCCGCCCGGCGCTTAATAGTGCGCTTGTTGAATCTAGCACAAAAACGGCAGGCCGAGACGTCGTGGTCTGGGCCTAAGCAAGGTATACAAAAAGAGTGGAAATCCTTATGCGGTATTTGCTTCCCACAAGAAATGCAATTATTAACTTTGTCTGACGTCGGTCTGAGGCAAGAAAAGTTTCCCCAACCGGGTACTTAGCTTTAAAGAAGACTTCGGCTGAAATACTTTCGTAAATCTCAGGAGCTGGCCGACCAGCACTTGTGAACTGCTTCTGCTTCGGGCACCGCGCGGCAAGAAAGACTGGGGAAAATGGCGTCGGCTGCCTCTTTTATACCCCTGCCGCACTGATGTCAGGGAAGAAGCGACGACAACCGACGCTGGACCTAGACTTTGGAATTCGGCCGACCGAGGACCCGCCTGACGGCAGGATAACCCATCTGTAATGACTGCAGCTGTATGCACGATGAACATCAAGGAAAAACATGTCGATGTCTAGAGTTCTGCAATAAGCAACCAGTGGGGTCAGACATTTTGCAAACACTCAAGGTGCAGTAGATAATTAAGAGTGCAATACAGAAAGTGGATAACGCAAACCACACACAGCAAATCTCAAAAATTTTCTGAAATTGGGAGCAAGAGGAATATGATAAGTGTCCTTGAGATCTAGAATCACCCTGACATACTGGTCTGGAAGCAAAGCTAGTACTGAAAGTAAGGTGAGAATTTTGAATTGTGGAACTTTTACACAGGTGTTTAGAAAGAACACATCTATGATGGGTCTTTATTGGTACCAAAAAAATATTCTGGAGTAAAATCCTTTGCCTTTTTGTATTTCTGGCACTAGTGCTATGACCCCTGCTTCTACCACATGGAGGATTGGAGAAAACCACTATGTCTGGTCTGGTGGATGTGGGGGAATTCCCCTGAAAGAGGGAGGATTTTCAATCCACTACCAAGTACATCCTCTCTGAATTATTCACAGAACCCATTTGTCTGAGACTATTTCCGGACAGACTGCAAGGCTGAGGCACAGCCTGGGAGGAAAACAAGAGAAAGAATGGCAAGAGGTAGTAGGATTGCTCGGCAACTCTGCATAGTCCTTTGCAGGTGTTTGATCTTTTTCTGGAAAGTAACCCCTTGTATTTGGTTTTGAAGAATTATTCTCCTGCCATTACCTTTTGGCTCTCTGACTTTTTTGGAAGGGATTTTTGTTTGCTCTGCTTCCTACAAGGAATATGCCTCGTTTGGGGTGAACTTGGGTACATGAAACATCCTAAATACTCCATGTACTAATTTGCCTCTATCATTCTTCTATTTGAGAACATGAGTAATGTTGGGCCCAGACAACAGTCCAGAAATTACAGGTGCATTCAAAATGTCACCTTTTACATCACTACAAAAGTTCTGACGATGTAACCAAGCATACAGTCTTGATACAAAAGCAGCAGTATTTTTTTGAAACTGTATCTGCATAGTCATACACACCTCTCAAATCATGTTTTGAAACCCAAGTCAAATTAGAACATTTCATTCATTTAAGACTTTGCTCTGCATATAAGGATGTAGAAAAATCACACAAACTGTATGCATACTGTGAAATAAATTTCCACATATAGCCTTGATAATTTAACATTCAAACAGCTAGATAATTACTAGAAAGAGATGTACTTTTGTCCTAAAGATCTAACCATTTCTCCTATTTATCAGGGGGTGTTGGAATAGATGAAGCCAAGTACTTTTTATCACAGCAGGCAACTTGGGAGACTACAGCTGGGTTAACAGTCAAATGAGAAAAAAGACCTGTCATATCAGAAGAGACCCTGTATTTTCTCTCAGCCTTTTTAGGAACTGCTGGAATACATACTGGTGTCCTGCAGGCAGCTTTATAAACACCTTGCAAGAATGGTAAGGCAAGGAGGATAGCCACAGAATTGGGCATCTCACTCTCTATAAGTTCATATACCCTGCCTAGCTCTGGTGTAGTTCCCACCTATTCCCAAGAGAAAAAGAAAAATCACTAAATCTAGCATTCATTCGAGAAGTGAACACTTGTTTGGACTTAAGCTCAGGTTCACCTTCAGAAGCATTAGACTGACTGCACTCAGTGTCTATGAAGAAACCACAATCGTACTCATCAGATTCTTAATCATTCTCTGAAACAGAAAGGTCTGTAGCCAAACTGGCACTAAAACAATGTATGGGAACACAACCACCACAATTAGCTGTCTGCATAGCATACTTTGCCAAGGAAACCACATCAGCTTTATAAACAGCTACAATCTGTATGATAAAATTTCTGTTTCTTTTTCTTCTGAATTACACTACTCGATAAAACAGAATACATAGAATAGAACAGGATAGAAGCCGTCCAGCTTGCAAAGCTTTAGGGCTCCTTCCACATGCCCAAACCATCAGTAAGCCCGAGATGAGCTGACAAAGCAAGTTTGGGATCAAAGCCCTTCAGAGATTTCATGTCAACAAAAAGAGGGAGGTTGAGACCTGAAAGGACAATGCTAGAAACAAAAATAAGTATTCACCCTGGCTTAAACACCACACAAGGAAATGGGGGGGTGGGGTATTTAGAATCACTGGCAAAGAAAATAAAGGACTCAGAAATTTAAGGAAATAATTAATATAGTAATCAAAAAAAGATGGCTTTATTTGCAGATGACAATTTGTACCTGATAAACCAGAAAAGGACATTTCAATGTTGTGGAACTTTCTGAAACAGCTTCAAGTCTTTCTGGAATACATTAAGGAAGACAAAACAAAGGGAATTGCTGTTGACTATGTACCTACCCTTCACACAAATTGGTTCAGCAATACCCACACTTATGGGATCACGATAAAATGAAATACTTGGCAGTATGGGTAAAAAAAGATTTCTGCTATGGCAGCTAAGAATATGTGGGAATAGACTAAACAAAAGATGTAATACAAAAATTGAAAAACTGGAAGCTCTGTTTCACAGATATGGATAGCAAGACACAAGCAGTGAAAATGTTTTTAGTCCCTTTAGTTTTATAAACATGTCATGCATATTTTTATCGACCAGAGGAATAAGTTGTGGACAGCTATTTAAAAAAGAGTCGAAGGATTTATCTGGGAGGGGAAGACGGCAAGAGTGAAGCAGGATAAGTTGAATCTTCCAACAGAACAATGTAGTTTGGGATTACCTGATTTGAACGGGTATTTCAGAGCTACACATTAATTTGAGGCTCCAATACACAGCACAAGCAGAAAGCTATAAAGTGGAAAGGGTTGATGATGAAACTGGCAGGAAGCTCAAGAAATAAGGAGAGACAGGGAATTTGGATACAGATCCTTAAAGAGAATAACAGTAACCATACAGATTATCATATTCATAATGTAACAAAGTATTCTAAGACCTAAGCCAATACAGGACTGAAGAAAGAAGATTCTGATGATAGGGATGACTGCAATTAGGGATACAGAGAATGGGCAAGAGGAGCATGGAATTTACTGGACAAAACTGTCAAAGGAACCAAGGTCTTGGGAGCAAATAATTAAGACAGGGAAAGGTAACAGACTGGAAAAAGGTCAAGAATCCATTTGGAATGCAGGCTAGAGATTGCCTTCTCTATCAAGGATTGATATCAGAGTATAAGCAAAGAGAAAGGAAAAGACCAGCACTGGTAGAGTTTCAGCAGAATCTAGAACAGAAGCTGCTTTTAAAAAAGAGATAATTAGTAGGGCATATAAAAATTACATGGCAATTACAGGAATCAATCAGAGGAGGTTAGAAAAGACTGGGAAGAGAGATTGGATAAGCAAGTCACACGGAAATAATGGCAGAATATATATATATATATATATATATATATATATATACACACACACACACACACACACACACACACACACACACACACACACACACACATACACACACACATAAATACGCAACAAAGTCTAAAAAATTTAGGATTTTTCTTTGGAAGTGTTTGCACAAGTATTTATATCCCAAGAAGACTCCAAACAAATTTTCCTCAGGTAGATTGCAAATGTTGGAGGTATGAAGGGGAAGAAAAAGAGGTAAATGGGAATATATTTTTTGGGAGCGTAATGAGTTGGTAGACTTTAAAAATTCCCTGCAGACAACTGTCAGAAATACTGAGTACGCAAATTGGTGTAACTAAGGAAATTATTTTTGACCTGTGATAAAGAACCGAACTGCCAAAACATAGTAAGACTTTACTGAGTTTAATTCTGGTGGCTGCTGAAATAGCAATTACTAGAAAATGGAAATCAAATTCTAAACCATCCATATTATAAGTACTGAGCATAGTAAAAGACAGAAAACTGAAGTTGGATCTTTAGAAAAAGGGAGGAGCAAATTACATACAAAATATGGGAACTGTGGGAACAATACATGCAGAATATAAAGTTCTGGAGGAAGAATGAGGTTTAAGGGAAGACAAAACTAATTATTTGAATGTCTACTGTTCTGGTAAGTTATTTACACAACTGTACTATTTCATTATATTGACGACTGCTGCATTAATGTTAGCTATATTGGTAGATTACACTAGCATGCTGCATTTGGTAGTTGGATGAGGAAGGATCCAAAAGCCCCTGCAGAATGGTTCTAGCAAAGCCTGATCTAGACCCAGAGGAGGAATCAAGCTTGTAATACATTGTAAATATATGTCCAGAGGACCACGTTGCTGCTTCTAGAATACTTCTAGAAACCAAACCATTCTAAAAAGCCACAGATGAAGCCAAGACCCTGACATTGTGGACCTTGACCCTCTGCCTGGAACAGTTTTGTTGTAATGAGTATAACAGAAGGAAATAGCCTGAGAGAACCATTTGAAAAGATTCTGTTTTGACACAGGTTGTCCCTTCTTATCCTCACAAGAAATGACAACTGATCCAAAGATCTTAAAGATTTAGTTCTGTCAGGATACTACTGGAATTGTCAGTGGATATCAAAGGCATGCAGCATCCTTTCTCCCTCATTTCAGATTCAGGGAAGAAAATGGAGAGATGAATAGTGTCGCTTAAAGAAAACTCTGATATCACTTTAGAAATAACAGAAGGATTCGTTTTCATTGAAACCCGGACTCTGTGGAAAATGAGATAGGGTTAACTCACCATAAGAGCTTGCGACTCAGACATCCTTCTTGCAGAGGTAAGCAATCGGTAAAGCAGTTTTCCAAATTAAGAACCTCAAAGACAACTAGATTAGCTGGCGCAAATTAATTAATTAGCTTCTCTAACATAAAATTAAGATCCCAAAGAAGGGCCACTAATTTTCTCATAGGTCTCTTATGCAAAATCCCATTCAAAAGCATTTTGACATGAGAATGCATTGAAAGAGGCAGAGTTGGATTATGGTCAAACAGGGCCATAAGCAGGGTAATGGCTCAGGGCTCCATTCTGGCTGCCATTCCAGTGTCCCATTACTTGGCTATCGCACCCCAGTTGACAAACACTGCTCACACCTGTCAGTGTGCATACTACTGAATACAGATATTTGGATTTAATTTAAAACTTTTATTTCATATTTTATAAGGGCAGCCGCGGTGGTGCAGCAGTTAGCGTTGCCGCCTCACAGCAAGAGGTTCTCCAGTTCGATCCTCGGCTGGGGTGCCTTCTGTGCGGAGACTGCATGTCCTCCCTGTGGTCGCATGGGTTTTCTCCGGGTGCTCCTGTTTCCTCCCACATCCCAAAGACATGCTGTAAGTGGACTGGACACTGTAAATTGGCCCTAGGTGTGAGTGTGTGCATGTGTGTGCCTTCTGTGGAAGGTTGGGCATCGGGCTGGCAACTCGACACTGTAAAACTCCAGTACCAATCATGAGCAGACAGGTGATCTGCTGTGGCGACCCCTAACCGGGAAAAGCCGAAAGAAGATGAGTTCATATTTTATAACACAAACACTGATAGCCATTTGCTAAACAAAACAATACAGTCTTCACAATGAAAACAGAGTTAGTATGAGCAACAGTAAACTTTTCTGTCCTTGAAACTCACATTAACTGAAAATACATCTGGCCAGTGTCCGTTTTCAAACCATGGACCACCTGCACAGATTTTTAAGACCATGCATAAATGCATGCGTTCTTTGATTCACATCCCTGACTGTATTAAACTATAATTCTTGTTTAAAAAAAAAAAAAACACTTGTTAGATTATGTTTTAAATTTGTAGTTTTCAACATTTTTTCCAGTAAACAGTGAAATGGTACAAACCAATAATGACAAAACCTACCTGTTTTAGAACATTTCAACCATAAAAGGCCATTCAAACTGATGTCATTATAATCTACCTATATCAGTCAATATACACAACCTCTGCAGAAGTAAAAGTGATTTGAATAATTACACATTAAAGAGAACCATTACTAATGTAGAAGTTGCTGCTGGAAAACAGCTTTGCATTTCAATGCTTCATCTGCAAGTTCAATGTCTGCTGCCCTTGAATAATTGTGTGTGTTACACTAAGAAAATAAATGGTATGCTGGTGATATGCAGTACAGAATGACTGGCAAACCAACAAGTTCACAGAGTGCAGCACCCCCCCCTCCCTTATGCTGTATTGACGTGTCAGCATTCTACTTGTTGTGGGAAGTGAACTCATAGCCTTCCTCACCAAAAGCAAGTGTGTGCCACCTGTTGCATCACTGACACTGACAATGGACAGCACAACTATGACTGACATTGACAGACTGTAAGCCTGAAGGCTTTCGTACGATGTAAACAGAATCTTAACAGACAGTGAACATCTAGTAAGTGCAAAGTGTATTCACCTTTGTTTAAAAAAGTTTGGGAAAAATGCAGGGAGATTTACAGATTGGTTTATAGAAGACTCAGAAGCCACCTTTGGCAGAAAAGAAAGATTAGTTATCAAACAAACACTGTCTTTGTGAAATACTGTGTATGGAGGTTTTGCAGACAAAGGTATGGAGTTCAGAAATTCTTCTAGCAGAAAACAGCTGCTAAGAACATTTTTATCATGGAAAACTCTAAATCAACTTTGGCAGCAGGTTTAAATGGAGGACTAGTTGGACTTTGCAGTAAAATGGCAATATCCCAGGGTGGAACTGGATCCATACGCAGGGGCTGTAACAGAAACATTTCTCTAAGAAAGGCATTAGATAGTCTTAAATGGAATGATAGATTTTCAACTATGTGAAAGGAAGATATGGCTGCTAACTGTACTTTGACAGTGGAATAGCTGGCTTAATTCAGAAAAAGACCAGAAAATCCAAGATTGCTGGAAGAGAAGTAAAAAAGGATCAAGAAATTTAAAACTGTCTATGTGGGGAACCTTTTCTATTTGCTTCTGTAAATCTTACAAGTAGAAGGATTCTGGGAAGAAGTCAAAATTACAACACAGGATAAAAACCTGAACTGTCTAGCCATCGCTGGAATTGCAGAAATCATGCCATCAACTTCAGGGAATTAATGTCTAGGTGAGGCGACCCAGACGGGGTGAGACAGTTGATATGAAGCAGAGCCCAGCACCCAGGGAGAGTGAATTAAAAGAGGCCAAAGGAAGAGAACCATACTTACCGAGGACAGTAGGGGGCTATGAGGATGACTGTGATCATCTTCTCCAGTGCAGTCTTTAAAAATTTTGGAATCAAAGGAATGTGAGGAATAAATGAGTCCTGTAGACCATTCATAGATCACAGTATCCCTATGTGATTTCTCATCCTTGGGGAAATCAGAGCAAAGAAATTACTGCACTTGGTGTTGTGGGGAGATGCAGAGAGACTGCAGCAAGGTCAGCCCCAGTGGCCGAATATCGGACTACTGGATTAAGAGGCTACTCGTGAAGAAGAAAGATGGACATACTCAACCTGTTCGCTAACATACTGGACTTCCCTAGGATACGAAATGCTATTAGAAAGCCGTGAGAAGATATCACCCATTGCCACAGTCTCAAGGCCTCTTAACATAAAGGACAAGATAAGGTTCTTCCCCTTTTCTTGATATACCCGATGACTGCCATGTTGTCTGTCTTGACAGATATCACAAACAGGGGAAGAGTGTCCGGAAAGGCTTGCAATGCAAGGAGGGCCACTCTCATCCCCAATACACTGAAGTAAAGACTGCCTTCTGATTGTGACTACTTATCTTGGACAGTCCTTCCCAGGTAATGCACCCCACCCACCCCAAGTCGGAGGAGTCTGTGGTCACTATGGCCTGGGAGAGGAAAGGTTGAAGGGACTTTCTTGTGAAACGTGGTGAGTCCAACCATCAGATATGTGTTATGTAAATCATCATTAAAAATACTTGGAAAGACATGGGTTGCTGTCTTATCGACTAGTGGACTGCAAGACTCCATCCTAGAACTTGGATGTTGTACTTGGTGAAGGGAACCAGGACAATCAATGCTGTCATGAAGCCTAAAAGATGGAGAATCATTCTTGCTGGTCACTTCTGACAGGACAAAACAGTTACAGCTCGATGATGAATAGATATGATCCTTGCTTGGAGAAAATTTGAGGTTTGGAGCCTTTTGTCCAACTGAACTCCTACGAACTCAAGATTGAGCTGGGTGAAGTTTGGACTTTGTTAGATTCATTAACTGTTTAGGTCTCAGCACAGATGGAGTAAAGAGTACATAAGCTTGGATGAGCAGATCCCTTGTAGGGGCGGTGACAAGCCAGTCATCCAAATAAGGGAACACCCAGAACCCATGCAGTCAGATAAAAGCTGCTTTTACTGCCATGCATTTCGTGAATACCCAGGGGGCTGCAGTGAGACCGAAGGTCAGAGCTCTGAACTGAAAATGACTGTCTCCTAGCCGGAAGAGAAGATACACCCTGGAGCATCTGTCCATCTTTTTGTGGTAGTACGCATCCTGAAGATCTATCAAGCACTTACAGTCATTCTCTTTCAGAAGGGAAAGAACAGACTATACCATGACCATCTGGAATTTTTTTTCTTACAAATCTGTTCAAGTAGCTTAGGCCCAGAACTGGCTTTGGGTCCCCATTTTTCTTTGGCACTAAAAAGAACCTCGAGCAAATTCTGGATCCTCTTTGGTCTAGTGGGACCTCTTGGATGAGCTGATTGATTAAAGCTTCCTTACTTCTGAAGTGGCTGCTTCCCTCTGACAGGTTAGAAAATTGGGAAGTATTTTGGGGGCTAAGGGGGGTAGAAGGGAATGAAGTAGCCTCAAGTTAAAATCATCCACACCCGTTTGCCTTGAGTGATGGAGGTCCATGTTGTTGGATGCAGGGATAAGTGCTCCAACTGTCTCCAGAGTGCAGCAGTTCAGCAACTGTTAAGGAGTGCTGAAAAGGAAAGTGAATAGCAAGGGGAAAAAAAAGACAAAGATAAACAAAGTACAGTTTTGTACCTACCATAAATGTAGATGTCCGAACTGGATAGCATCTGCAGTCATAACAAGTGGGTTGTCCTGTCGTCAGGCAGCCCTGCAGTCGGCCGGATTCCAAAGTCCGGGTCCGGCTTCGGCTGATGTCGCACTCCACCCGACGTCATCTCTGTTGGTCTTCGGGTATAAAAGCATCAGCCGACGCCATTTTCCTCAGTGTTTCTTGCCCCAGATGCCAGTAGCCCTCTTGCAGGCTAAAATTTGGATAGATGCCAATGTTTCCAAATAGATAGAGGTAAACACAAAAATAAGCATATATGTACATATATACAAACAAATACACCATAAAAGACTCCCCCCCAACAGCTAGCTATTAGGAGGGTAAACACCCTAGGAGTACCACAGAGGGAAGGCGGAGGGTAATCCTGACTGCAGATGCTATCCAGTTCGGACATCTACATTTATGGTAGGTACAAAACTGTACTATGTCCTTCATGGATGCATCTGCAGTCATAACAATGGGTAGAATACCATAGCCAACTAGGGAGGAGGATAAAAGTAGATTATGGTGTGTTTAGGATCCCTTGCAGTACAGCAGTGGCAAATCCTGCTCGGGATCTGGAATATAGAGGCAAATTATAATGCTTGGCAAATGTATGCACGGAGGTCCAAGTAGCCACCTCAATAATGTCTTTGGTTGCCACTCCTCGTAAGAAGGCTGTGGTAGTGGCTGTTGCCCTTGTAGAATGAGGTCTTATGTTCTGTGGAATTGGTTTTCCATGGAAGGAGTAACAGTATCGTATGCAATTTCCTATCCATTTGGAGATTGTCTGTTTGGAAATAGCTTTTCCTTCCCTTCCTGTTGCATAGGCTACAAAAGTTGGTCAGTCTTTCTGCTATTTTTGTTCTGTCCAAGTAGTAGCGTAGCTGTCTATGTACATCCAAGGTATGCAGTATTCTTTCCCTCTGTTTTGTGGGTTGGGAAAGAAGGTAGGTAGGTGGATTGCCTGGTTTAAAGATACTCTGGATACCACCTTGGGCATAAATGTAGGATTAGTCCTCATGGACACTCTATCTTGGTGGAAGATTAGGAAGGGTTGCACTGCCATTAAGGCCTGTAGTTCTGAAACCCTCCTTGCTGAAGTAATTGCCAGTAGGAAAGCAGTTTTCCATGACAGGTGTTGTAGGTCTGCTGTTGCTGCTGGTTCAAAGGGTGATAGTGTCAACTTTTCTAGCACAAAGTTTAAATCCCAAGCTGGTAATGGTGGTTTCCTTGGAGGTTTTACATTCTTGATTCCTCTGAGGAACTGCCTGAGCAAAGGTGCGAAAAACAGGTGGATCAAAGCTGTATTCTGCTAAAATAGCTGATGCATGTATCTTGATGGAGGAGTAGGACAGGCCTGAATGAAAAGTTCGCCAGATACTCCAGAATGTTAGGCATATCTATGTTTGACACATCTTTTCCTCTTTCCGTACTCCAAATGACAAACCTTTTCCATTTTCCAGCATAGTTCCTTCTTGTTGAAGGTCTGCGTGCTTCAAGAATAATGTATTTAACTCTTTGGGAAAGTTCTGGATTAGCTGCTGCTATGTGATGTTCCATGCAGTCAGTTGCAGCGTTTTAGGTTTGGATGTATGATGCTGTAGTTGTTCTGAGTTAACATCAAAGGCATCAGGGTATTGGCCACATATTGTTCGAGACATGCTCTTCAGTAGTGGGTACCAGTGTTGTCTTGGCCAGTTTGGAGCTATCAGGATTATCCTTGGACGTTCTTCCTTGATTTTTAGTAGTACCTTGTGTATCAAAGGAAGAGGTGGGAATGCATATGCTGTTAGGCCTTTCCAGTTGAAGGAGAGTGAATCCACTTTCCATGCTAGTGGGTGGAATGTCCTTGTGCACAATTTTTTGAGCTGGTGATTGAGAGGTGATGCGAATAGGTCTATCTGTGGCATTCCCCATTTCTTTGAGATGGTCTTGAAGATGTCCGGGTGCAGCTTCCATTCGTGAGCATCCGAAGTGGTTCTGCTTAATATGTCTGCTAGAGTATTGTCTTTCCCGGTACAAATATTGCCTGTAACTGAATGTTGTAGCTGAGTGCCAGGGTCCACAGCTCCAAGGTCATTCTGCATAGAGGGTATGAATGAGTGCCTCCCTGTTTGTTGATGTACCACATGACTGTGGTGTTGTCTGTCTTTATCATCAACTGGCCCTCTTTGAGGAATGGTTTGAACTTTTGGATTGCCAGTTTTACTGCCAGCATTTCTTTTAGATTGATGTGTAGGTGAAGTTGATCCTGTGTCCACAATCCTTGCAAGCATTTGTCCAGCATGTGGGCCCCCCATCCTAGGTCTGAAGCGTCTGTTGTGATGGTCTGGCTTGGTTGACATCTGCGAAAGGGTAGGCCTGGGTTTGACTGGCATGCCTGAGCCCACCATAGGAACTCCTGTTTTAAGCATGGAATTAGTGGGATTTCTGTTTCTAGACTGTGTCTGTGTTGGGACCATAAATTCTTTAGGTACCACTGTAGTTTCCTCATATGTAGTCTGGCAAATGGGACCAAGATTATGCATGATGCCATGAAGCCCAAGGCCTGCAGAACTTTTCTTGCTGTTAACTTGTTCAGTTTTGTTAGTGCCAAGAAGTAAAGAGGAAGTTCTTTTGTTTTTCTGTAGTCAGGAATGCCATTTGTTGTACTGTGTCCAATTCAGCCCAAGAATGTCCTTGTTTGGGATGGTATCAGCCTTGACTTTTGTAAATTGACTGTGTATCCCAGTCCTTGTAGCAAGTAAATGACCCTTTGTAAATCTGTTGTCAGCTTGCTTTTGTTGTCCCCTTGTAGTAGGCAGTCGTCCAGGTATGGGTAAATTTGAATTCCTGTAGTCTGCAATGGGCGATTACTGATGCCAGGCATTTTGTGAATACTCTGGGCAGTAGATAAGCCAAAGGGCAATGCTGAGAATTGATAGTGCTCTGATCCTGCAAGAAATCTGAGGTATCTTCTGCAGATTGGTCGAATGGGGACGTGCAGGTATGCCTCCTTGAGATCTAGAGTTACCAGCCAAGACTCCTTGCCCAGCATGGGAAGAAGTTGCTGTAGGGTCAGCATTTTGAATTTTGGGACAATGATGTATGTATTTAAGGTGGACAGGTCGAGAATTGGTCTCCAACTTTTTTCCTTTCTTGGAACTAGGAATAGTCTGGAATAGAACCCCTTTCCTTGTTCTGCTGTTGGCACTCTTTCCACAGCTCTCATGTTTGCTAACTCCATTATCTGGCGTAGAGCCTCTGTTTTTGATTTGGAGGTAGATTTGGCATTCCTTCTTTGACTGGTAAAGTGTGGAAGTGAAACCGGTAACCTTGATCTATGGTTTGTAAAATCCACTTGTCTTTTGTTATCTAGTGCCAGTTCTTTGAAAATAAGGTTAACTTTCCGCCTAGAGGAGCTGCTATTTGTTCCCTGGTAGGCGGAGTTAGGATTAAGTCACTGTGGTTGTGCTGATGTAGTGGCAGTGGCTGTGTCTGTGCCTCTGTTGTTACCTTGCCACTGTCGTCCTCTGTAGGCCCCTCCTCTGGATTGGTTTCTGCCTCTGGAACGTCTATTCCTGCCCCTTTGAAATTTTGTGGAGTCAGGAAAGGACCAATTTTTGGCAGGCCAGTTCCTGCTAAACCTTGGGGGTTGAACATGCAAGAAATCTTTGACAGTTTGAACAGATTTTGCCTTTTCTTCCATTTTCTTCATGACCTGCTGGGCAGGTGTACCAAACAAACTTGTCTTGTCCATAGGAGCATCTAGCAACTTAGCTTAAACATGATCCGGTAAAGCTTGTTCCTTTAGCCATGCATGCCTTCTTATCACTGTGCCTGTCATGGCTGATCTAAATGAAGCCTCCAGTGCATCATAGCCACATTTTAAGGAATGGTTGCTAACTTGTTGTATGTTATTTACCATCTCTAATACATATTTCTTATCAAGAGATTCATCAGTGGTTAGTTTTTAGTTAACTGATCAAGCATAAACTCTTGGTATTGTATCATGTGAAACTGACAGTTTAAAGCTCTAGCTGAGAGAGTAGCTGAAGTGTAGACCATTTTGCACCATCTGTCTAATGACCTTGCTTCCCTTTCAGAAGGAATAGGGTTTTAGCTGTGGTGTGACTACTGCCTTGGGACCCTGGGATATAGTTTCTGGGTCTGCAAGAGGGGCCTTGTAAAGGTGGTGATGAGTATCTGGCACCCTGTAAAATCTGTCTGGTTTGGCAGGGGCTGGGGTAAAGAATCTGGAGCGGAGCAAACATCATTGAAAGCATCATCCACCACAGAGAACAGGAGGTATAGCCAAGGGCCTGTGCTGTGGGAGGTGCAGAAAGGTCCTAAGTCTTTTCTGGAGTCTGAAAATCCTGTTGCTGCCATTGGAACTGTTCTCGCATGGCATGCAAGGTTTCCCCAAAGGAGAATTCTTCTGGTGGGAAGCAGCTGGAATGGATTCTTCAGCATCAGAATCTTCAAAATTGGAGAAGGGAGCCTCTGGCTGGTCAGTTATGTCTGATTCATCAGCAGAATCATCAGAAGACACTGGCTCAGTTGGCTCTGCCCTAGGTCTCTTCTCTGGGGCTGAGAGGCCCTGTCTGGGTGAGATTGAGATCCTCTAATTAAAGAAATTAAATCTTCTGCCAAAGAAAGCATTTGAGAACTAGAAGAGGGCCTGGATGTGGGGGTTTAACAGGCACTGATTTAGTAGTCTTGGCTGCTTTAGCCCTGGCGAAGGCCTTAATGGACATGGCTGCTGGAGGCCTAGCAGCACCACGTGCTGGGGTAGAGACATCCAAGGGATGGTGTCTGATAAGTCAACCACCGTAGTGGGTACAATTTCTGAGGTCGATTCAAGAGTTGTAGCAGGGGCCTCAGTTGTAAGAATAGGTTCAGCTGTACTTTGATCAGTTTTTCGGTTTGGCGAAACCGAGACACTCGCTGTTTGCTTTACCGTGGTTTCGGCGAAACGCGGACGCGAGTGTCGGTCTTTATCTTTGCGTTTTTGGTAGATTGGGTAGTCGGAGGATCCGGCGGCATAATGTACGCAAAATCAGTACCGAAAAACTGTTCTGCAAACTCCGACCGACGCCTAAGCGTTTCGGTTGAAAGAGGCACAGGCGAACAGGCTGCTACGTCGGGCTGGGCCTAAACAAGGCAGACAGTAAGAGTGGAAATCTTTATGAGGTATTTGTTTCCCACAGGTTAAACAATTGTTAACTTTTTCTGACATCGGCTGAGGCAAGAAAGAGTCCCCAGCGGGTACTTAGCTTTAGAAGTCTTCGAAGTAGTATTCGGTAGAAGTAACCTCTGGATCCGACCGACCGGCACTTGCGAACAGCTTCTGCTTCGGGCGCCGCGCGGCAAGAAAGACTGGGGAAAATGGCGTCGGCTGATGCTTTTATACCCGAAGACCAACAGAGATGACGTCGGGTGGAGTGCGACATCAGCCGGACCCGGACTTTGGAATCCGGCCGACTGCAGGGCTGCCTGACGACAGGACAACCCACTTGTTATGACTGCAGATGCATCCATGAAGGACATCAAAAAACTTATTCAAAGGTTATATAAAGCTTTTAAAATATATACTATATAAACTTATCCCACCAATGAAAGCCAACAGATCACGTCTATGCTTATGGCAGCAAACAAATTCTGAAAAAGCAGGGTCAACACTGGGAATTATGGGGGAAGAGCCTGAGCACTGTATCTAAAGCTTGAAAATGGCTGAAGTCAGATTCTACTTGAATCTGAACAGGCATACATCAAAGAATGCATGGAAAAGACATTATCAGATCTGGAACTAGACAATTTGTGAATACTCCTGGTGGAGCAGATAGTCCAAAGTGTAAGGCAGAGATCTGATAATGTGATCCAAACATTCAGAAAGTACAGTTTTGTACCTACCATAAATGTAGATGTCCGAACAGGTTAGCATCTGCAGTCATAACAAATGGGTTGTCCTGTCGTCAGGCAGCCCTTCGGTCAGCCGGATTCCAAAGTCTGGGTCCGGCTTCGGCTGATGTCGCACTTCACCCGACGTCATCTCTGCTGGTCTTCGGGTATAAAGGCATCAGCCGACGCCATTTTCCTCAGTGTTTCTTGCCCCAGATGCCAGTTGCCCTCTTGGAAAGCTAAATTTTGGATAAATGCCAATGTTTCCAAAAAGTAGAAGGCAAACAAAAAATAAGCATGTATGTACATATATACAAACAAATACACCATAAGAGACTCCCCCCCAGCTAGCTAATAGGAGGGTAAATACCCTAGGAGTACCACAGAGGGGAAGGAGGGTGGGTAATCCTGACTGCAGATGCTAACCTGTTCGGACATCTACATTTATGGTAGGTACAAAACTGTACTATGTCCTTCAAGGTAGCATCTGCAGTCATAACAAATGGGTAGAATACCATAGCCAACTAGGGGTGGAGGAAGAAAAATTATGGTGTAGTTAGGATCCCTTGCAGTACAGCAGTGGCAAACCCTGCTCGGGATCTAGAGTATAGAGGTAAATTATAATGCTTGGCAAATGTATGCACGGAGGTCCAAGTAGCCGCCTCAATAATGTCCTTGGTTGCCACTCCTCGTAAGAAAGCTGTGGTAGTGGCTGTAGCCCTTGTAGAATGAGGTCTTATGTTCTGTGGAATTGGTTTTCCATGGTAGGAGTAACAGAATCTTATGCAATTTCCTATCCATTTGGAGATTGTCTGTTTGGAAACTGCTTTTCCTTCCCTTCCTGTTGCATAGGCTACTAAAAGCTGGTCAGTTTTTCTGTTACCTTTGGTTCTGTCCAGGTAGTAGCATAACTGTCTATGTACATCCAAGGTATGCAGCAGTCTTTCCCCCCTGTTCTGTGGATTGGGGAAGAAGGTAGGTAGGTGGATTGCCTGGTTTAAAGACACTCTGGATACCACCTTAGGCATAAATGTAGGATTAGTTCTCATGGAGACCCTATCTTGATGGAAGATTAGGAAGGGTTGTACTGCCATTAAGACCTGTAGTTCCGAAACCCTCCTTGCTGAAGTAATTGCCAGTAGGAAAGCAGTTTTCCATGGTAGGTGTTGAAGATCTGCTGTTGCTGCTGGTTCAAATGGAGGGAGTATAAATTTTTCTAGCACAAAGTTCAAGTCCCATGCTGGTAATGGTGGAGGTTTTACATTCTTGATCCCTCTGAGGAACTGCCTGAGTAGAGGATGCGAAAAGACAGGTGGATCGAAGCTGTATTCTGCTGAAATAGCTGATGTATGTATCTTGATGGAGGAATAAGACAGGCCTGTATGTAGAAGCTCTGCCAAGTACTCCAGGATGTTAGCAATATCTATGTTCGACACATCTTTTCCTCTTTCAGTACTCCAAATGACAAACCTTTTCCATTTTCCTGCATAGTTCCTTCTTGTTGAAGGTCTGCGGGCTTCAAGGATAATGTCTTTAACCCTTTGGGATAGGTCTGGGTTAGTTGCGGCTATGTGATGTTCCAGGCAGTCAGTTGCAATGTTTTTAGGTTTGGGTGCATGATGTTGTAGTTGTTCTGAGTTAACATCAAAGGCATCAGGGGTATTGACCACATTCTCCCCCGAGATATGCTCCTCAGCAATGGGTACCAGTGTTGCCTTGGCCAATTCGGAGCTATCAGGATTATCCTTGGACGTTCCGCTTTGATTTTCAGTAGTACCTTGTGCATCAAAGGAAGAGGTGGAAATGCATATGCTGTCAGGCCTTTCCAACTGAAGGATAGAGAGTCCACCTTCCATGCAAGTGGGTGGCATGTCCTTGTGCAGAATTTTTTGAGCTGGTGATTGAGTGGGGATGCGAATAGGTCTATTTGTGGCATCCCCCATTTCTTTGTGATGGCCTTGAAGATGTCCGGGTGTAGCATCCATTCGTGAGCATCCGAGGTGGTTCTGCTTAACATGTCTGCTAGGGTGTTTTCTTTTCCCGGCACAAACATTGCCTGAAACTGGATGTTGTAGCTCAGAGCCATATTCCAAAGGTCCAGAGTCATTCTGCATAGGGGGTATGAATGAGTGCCTCCTTGTTTGTTGATGTACCACATGACTGTGGTGTTGTCTGTCCTTATCATTAAATGGCCTTCTTTGAGGAATGGTCTGAATTTCTGTATTGCTAGTTTTACTGCCAGCATTTCTTTTGGTTTATGTGCAGCTGCAGCTGGTCTTGAGTCTACAATCCTTGTATGCATTTGTCCAACATGTGCGCCCCCCAGCCTAGGTCTGAGGCGTCCGTTGTGATGGTTTGGCTTGCTTGAACGTTGTGGAAGGGTAAGCCTGGGTTTGACTGGCATGTTTGAGCCCACCATAGGAACTCCTGTTTCAGGCATGGGATTAGTGGGATTTCGGTTTCTAAGCTGTGCCTGTGTTGAGACCATAAATTCTTTAGGTACCACTGTAGCTTTCTCATATGCAGTCTGGCATGTGGGACCAAGATTATGCATGATGCCATGAAGCCCAAGGCCTGCAGTACTTTTCTTGCTGTTAGTTTGTTTTGCTTTGTTAATGCCAAGAAGTAAAGAGGGAGTTGTTTTTGTTTTTCTGCAGTTAGGAATGCCATTTGTTTTACTGTATCCAAATCCGCACCCAAGAATGTTCTTGTTTGGGATGGTATCAGTCTTGACTTTTGTAAATTGACTGTGTATCCCAGGGCTTGTAGCAAGCAAATGACTCTTTGTAGATCTGTTGTCAGCTTGCTTTTGTTGTCCGCTTGTAACAGGCAGTCGTCCAGGTATGGATAAATTTGTATTCCCTGTAGCCTGCAGTGAGCGATTACTGATGCCAGGCATTTTGTAAATACTCTGGGCGCAGTAGATAAGCCAAAGGGCAATGCTGAGAATTGATAATGCTCTGATCCTGCAAGAAATCTGAGGTATCTTCTGCAATTTGGTCGTATGGGGACGTGCAGGTATGCCTCCTTGAGATCTAGAGTTACCAGCCAACACTCCTTGCCCAGCATGGGAAGAAGTTGCTGTAGGGTCAGCATTTTGAATTTTGGGACAATGATGTATGTGTTTAAGACGGACAGGTCGAGAATAGGTCTCCAACTTTTCTCTCTTCTTGGTACTAGGAAGAGTCTGGAGTAGAATCCTTTGCCCTGTTCTGTTATTGGTACTCTTTCCACAGCTCTCATCTTTGTTAATTCTGCTATCTGCTTTAGAGCTTCTGTTTTTGATTTGGAGGTAGGTTTGGCATTCCTCTTTTTACTGGTAAGGTGTGGAAGTGGAACCTGTAGCCTTGGTCTATGGTTTGCAAAATCCACTTGCCTTTTGTGATACAGTGCCAATTTTTCGAAAATAAGGCTAACTTTCCGCCTAAAGGTGCTGCTATTTGCTCCCTGGTAGGCGGTGTTAGAGCCAAGTCACTGTGATTGTCCTGTTGTAGTGGCAGTGGTTGTGTCTGTGCTTCGGTTATTGCCTTGCTACTGTCGTCCTCTGTAGGCACCTCCTCTGGATTGATTTCTGCCTCTAGAGCGTCTATTCCTGCCTCTTTGAGATTTTGAGGAGTCTGGAAAGGACCAATTTTCGGCAGGCCAGTTCCTGCTAAACCTTGGGGGCTGAACCTGTAAGAAATCCTTAACTGTTTGTACAGATTTTGCCTTTTCTTCCATTTTCTTCATCACTTGCTGAGCAGGTGTACCAAATAGACTGGCCTTATCTATAGGAGCATCTAACAGCTTAGCTTTAACATGATCCGGCAAGACCTGTTCTTTCAACCATGCATGTCTTCTTATCACTGTGCCAGTCATGGCTGATCTAAATGAAGCCTCCAGTGCATCATAGCCACATTTTAAAGAATGGTTACTAACCTGTTGGATGTTATTCACCATTTCTAAAACATATTTCTTATCTAAGGAGTCATCAGAGGACAGCTTCTTAGTTAACTGATCAAGCATAAACTTTTGGTATTGGATCATATGAAACTGACAGTTTAAAGCTCTAGCTGAGAGAGTAGCAGAGGTGTAAACTTTTTTCCCCCATCTCTCTAAGGACCTGGATTCCCTTTCAGAAGGAGTAGGGTTTTGCTGAGGTCGAGGCTACTGCCTTAGGCCCCTGGGATATAGTCTCAGGATCTGCAAGTGGGGCCTTGTATAGGTGGTGATGAGTGTCTGGCACCCTGTAAAATCTATCTGGTTTGGCAGGGGCAGGAGGTAAAGTATCAGGAGCAGTGCAAACATCATTAAATGCATCATCCACAACAGGCAGTACTGGAGGTATAGCTAAGGGCCTATGTTGTGGTAAGTGCAGAAATGTCCTAAGCTTTTTCTTGAATCTGAGAAATCTTGTCCCTGCCATTGGAATTGTTCTCTCATGGCATGTAAGGTTTCCCCAAAGGAAAATTCCTCTGGCGGAGAGGCAGATGGAATGGATTCTTCAGCATCGGAATCTTCATATGTAGACAAAGGAGCCTCTGGCTGGTCTGTAATGTCTGAGTCATCCGCAGAATCATCAGAGGACACTGGCTCGGGGGCCTCTGCTCTAGATCTCGTTTCTGGTGGCTGAGAGGCCCTGTCTGGGTGAGATTGGGATCCCCTAATTAAGGATATTAAATCCTCTGCCAGAGTAAGCATTTGTGAACTAGAAGTGGTCCTGTGTGAGGGGGGCTTAACAGGCACTGATGTAACAGTTTTGGCTGCTTTAGCCCTGGCAAAGGCCTTAATAGACATGGCTGCAGGAGGCCTAGCAGCACCACGTGCTGGGGTAGAGACATCCAAAGGAATGGTGTCTGATAAATCACTAGGAACCACAGTAGTAGGCAAAACTTCTGAGGCCGATTCAACTAAGGTAGCAGGAGCCTCAGTAGTAGTCATGGATTCGGCTGAAGATTGACCGGTATTCTCGGTTTCGGCTGAAACCGAGACACTCGCGGCTTGCTTAACCGTGGTTTCGGCCGAAACCGCGGACCGCGAGTGTCGGTCTTTTTCTTTGCGTTTTTTAACAATTTGGGAAGTCGGAGGATCCGATGGCATAATGTACGCAAAATCTGAGCCGAAAAACTGTTCAGCAAACTCAGACCGATGCCTAAGCGTTCATCGGTTGAAGGAAGCACAGGCCGAACAGGCTGCTACGTCGTGGTTTGGGCCTAAGCAAGGCAGACAGTAAGAGTGGAAATCTTTATGAGGTATTTGTTTCCCACAAGTTAAACAGTTATTGACTTTTTCTGACATCGGCTGAGGCAAGAAAGAGTCCCCAACGGGGTACTTAGCTTTTTAGAAGTCTTCGAAGTAGTATTCGGTAGTAGTAATCTCTGGATCTGACCGACCGGCACTTGCGAACAGCTTCTGCTACGGGCGCCATGCGGCAAGAAAGACTGAGGAAAATGGCGTCGGCTGATGCCTTTATACCCGAAGACCAGCAGAGATGACGTCGGGTGAAGTGCGACATCAGCCGAAGCCGGACCCAGACTTTGGAATCCGGCCGACCGAAGGGCTGCCTGACGACAGGACAACCCATTTGTTATGACTGCAGATGCTACCTTGAAGGACATCTTGAACCTGAAGTCTGGATGAACAGGGACATGGTGATAAGCATCTTTTAAATCTAGTGTTACCAAGAAACTTAAATGAGGAAGAAGAGGTAACAGGTTGTGTAGTGAAAGCATTTTGATCCTGGGCACTATCACAATCAGATTTAGGAAAGAAAGATCCAGAACTGATCTCCGAACATCATCTTTCTTTGGCACTAAAGCATCCTTGAATAAAAACCTTTCCTACCCCAGAACCCATCTGTTTGAAACTGTCTGTTGCCAAAGAGAAAAGTGGAGACTCAGACTTTTTAGAAGGGAAATGGGACTGCCAGGGTCTCTTAAATAACTGTCCATGGGGGGAGGGGTGCTGAATCATTTTTGGACCCTCCACCCACCATTTCTTTTCAAATCTGTTTACCAACATCTTGTTGAGACAGTTTATTTTGTTTTTTGACAAAATTGGATGAGGGGTTAGACAATCCAGTCTTAGAGAACATACCCCTTCCATCACACTTTTTGATAATCTCTGCTTTAAAGGAACCGAAAAAGTACAGTTGTGGACACTTACCATAAATGTAGACGTTCGAGTGTATTCACTGTTGCAGTCATCACATTTGGGTTATCTGCTTGCAGTAGCCCTCGATTATCAAAGTTTTGGGTCCTTGCGTCTGTTGCTGTCTCATCTTCCATGACGTCAGGTAGTCAGGGGTATAAAGCATGCAGCCGATGCCATTACATCAGTTTTTCTTGCCCCAGATGTCAGGTGCCCCCATAATGGAAAGCAACTGTATACAAGGTTACACATCCAACAAAAAAGCAAATACACCAAAAAGCTTTATGCATAGTAATCAAGAATAGAGCTATAGTCAATAGAAGTCAGGGGGCTGGAGGGCGGGTAAGCAGGACTTCAACAGTGAATACACTCGAACATCTACATTTATGGTATGTGTACACAACTGTACTATGCTCTTCGTGTTTCACTGTTGCAGTCATCACATTTGGGTAGATTCCCAAAGCTAAGGATGATAGGAGGTAATTAGATAGCATTAGGACCAGCTATAAGGCCCTGCAAGACTGCAGTGGCAAAACCAGCTCTGGATTTAGAAAAAATTGGCAAGTGGTAATGCTTGGTGAAGGTATGTACAGAACTCCAGGTAGCAGCTTCTAGGATGCCCTGGTAGGGACACCTCTGAGAAAGGCTGTAGAGGTAGATGCAGCCCTGGTTGAATGTGGTCTAATCCCCTGTGGGGTAGGTTTTCCATGGTGCTTATAGCAGAAATGAATGCAGTGGCCTATTCACTTAGAAATGGTTTGTTTTAAAATGGCCTTCCCCTCTGCCCCTGCAGCAAATGCAACCAGCAGCTGTTCAGATTTCCTGAGAGGTTTAGTTCTGTCCAAGTAAAATCTAATTACCTTGCACGTCCAATGAGTGTAGTATTTGTTCCCCTTTGTTCTGTGGATTAGAAAAAAAGGTTGGCAAATGAATGGACTGATTAAAGACCACATTGGATACCACCTTGGGCATGAAGAGGGATTGGTCCTGATGGACACCCTGTCTGCATGAAAGATGATGAAAGGCTCCACTGCCATGACGGCCTGTAATTCAGACACTCTTCTTGTTGAAGTGATGGCTTGTTTTCCAAGAAAGGAATTTCAACTCTGCATTTGCAGCTGGCTCAAAGGGAGGTAGAGTGAGGTTTTTCCAATACAAGGTTGAGGTCCAAGGCTGGAGTAGGAGCACTCCTGGATGGTCTTAGGTTTTTGGCCCCTCTGAGGAACTGCTTCAACAGTGGGTGAGAGATGAGGGGCGGTTCTGTATTGTAATGAGCTGAAATAGCTGAGGCATGAATTTTGATGGAGGAAAAGGAAAGGCCCTTGTGAAGCATCTCAGTTAAGTATTGAAGAATCTGAGGTAAATTCGGTGCTGCTGTGCCCACCCCCTGAGTTTAGCTCCAGGAACAGAATCTTTTCCATTTTCCAGTATAGGATTTTCTGGCACTAGGCCCTCTTGCCTCCAGAATGACATCAATCACTTGTTTACTGAGGGATGGTAACGGAGAGATCAGGTAATTAGCCAGGCTGCCAGGTTCAAAGTTTGAAGCTGTGGGTGCAGAATCTGGCCCTCCTGCTGGGACAGCAGGGTAGGGGTCTGAGGCAGGTGCCATGGTGCCAGCAGTGACACACTGCGCAAGAGGGGGTAACCAGTGTTGGCGTGGCTAGTCTGGTGCAATTAGTATTGTCCTTGGTTTGTCCTGTTTGATTCTTTAGTAGTACCTTGGAGAGGAGAGCCAGAGGGGGAAAGGCATAAACTGATAGGTTTTTCTAGGTAAAGGACAGGGTATCCACTTTCCAAGCTTGTTTGTGGGGAGTCCTTGTGGAGAATTTGTCCAATTGGTAGTTCTGGGGGGGGGGGGGAGGCAAACAGGTCTATTTCTGTGCTCCCCCATTTGTTTCCCAACATGTTGAATATCTTTGGTTCCAGTTTCCACTCGTGTGGGTCCATGAGATTTCTGCTTAGGTCGTCTGCCAGTGTATTTAGCTCTCCTGGCAGGAAATGAGCCTGTAGGTGCACTTGGTAGCTCAAGGTTGTGTTCCACAGAGCCATGGCTAGTCTGCAGAGAGGGTATGAGTGGGTTCCTCCCTGATTGTTTATGTACCACATAACAGTGGTATTGTCCATCTTTACCAATAATTGTCCTGGAAGAATGTGGTCCTTGAAGGCTGTCAGAGCATTCTGTACAGCTAACATTTCTTTTTGATTGATATGCAGGTGCATTTGATTTGGATTCCATTTGCCCTGAATGCACTTCCCTGCCAAGTGAGCCCCCCATGCATAGTCTGATGCGTCTGTTGTTAGGGTTTGGGCGGCAGGGGGTAGAGTGAAAGGCAGTCCCTTGTTTTGGTGGCAGGCCTCTGCCCACCAAAGGAACTCTATCTGTAGACAAGGTATGATAGGAATAGTCGATTCTAGATCCTGAGAATGTTGAAATCATAGGCTTTTTAGATACCGTTGCAGTTTCCTCATATGCAGTCTTGCACATGGAATTAGTAGAATGCAGGAGGCCATGAACTCGAGGGCTTGCAGTATTTTTCTTGCAGATAGGTGAGTCTTTGTGGCCAGTAGCTTGAAGGAGGCTGTCAAGTGTAACAGTATGTCCTGGCTTTCTGCCTGAATTAGACAATCGTCCAGGTACGGGTATATCTGAATATTTCTTTGCCTGCAAAAAGCAATGAGTGGAGCTAGGCACTTTGTGAATACCCTGGGTACAGTAGATAAGCCAAAGGGCAGTGCACAGAACCGATAGTGCATGTAGCCTGCTTTGAAGCATAGGTATCTTCTGCAAGATTCCCTTATTGGGATGTGCAGGTAGGCTTCCTTTAAATCCAGTGTTGCCAACCAGGCATCTTTGCCTAGCATAGGAAGCAGCTGATGAAGATTTAGCATCTTGAATTTTTGGATTACCAAAAATGTGTTTAGGATAGACAGGTCCAGGATAGGACGCCAGGAATAGTCTTTTCTGGGTACCAGAAAACGTCTTGAGTAGAAACCTTGTCCCCATTCTTCTTCTGGGGAAGGTTGAACAGCCCTGATGCTTAAAAGAGAGAGAACTTGCTTTTGAGCCTCTGCCCACTGATTTGGGGGCAGGATCTGGGCAACCGTTTGGGGTTGGTAAGGAGTGGAAGTGGAATCTATTTAAAACCCATTTGTCCTGGGTAATGAGTTCCCAATGTTTTGCCTGCAGGGCAATCTCGCTCCCTAAAGGAACAGTCAGTTGAGCAGGGCTTGGTAGATTTAAAGTTAAGTCATTCAAACAGTTTACCATAGGGGGGAGTCTTACATACTTCCTGCTTTGGAAGTGGAAGCCCCCCACTGCTTAGTCCTGTGAGTCCCTTGGGACTGCAGCCTGGGTGTTCTGCTGGTTCTGGGTTTGGACTGAGAAGGCCTGCTAGAGGCAGGAAAGGACCAATTCTTAGAGGGCCAATGTCTACTAAATCTGGGAGGCTGTACTTGCAGGAAATCTTTAACAGTTTGCATAGATTTAGCTTTTTCCTCCATCTTGCAGTTTGCATAGATTTAGCTTTTTCCTCCATCTTTTTAAGTATTTCTGTTTTGCTGCCAAACAGGCAGTCTTGGTTTAAGGGAGCATCCAGCAATTTAGCCTTAACATGATCTGGCAAAGATTGCTCCTTAAGCCAAGCAAGCCTTCTAAGTACCGACTCTGTTGACAGGAGCCCTGCAAGATGCCTCTAATGAATCAAAACCACATTGCAAAGTATGTTTTCCAACTTGTTCTGCAGAATGCATTAAATCCTGCAAATCTTTATTTTTAGCACAGTCAGGAATCAACATAATTTTCTGTTTAAGCAATCCAATAATATGCTGCTGATACTTTAACATATGAAACTGGCAGGTTAAGGCCCTAATGGCCAAGGTTGCAGAAGTGTATACCTTCTTACCCCATCTATCCAGCGCCCTGGAATCTCTATCAGAGGGGGTAGGATTTTTGGCAGTAGTAGCCTTAATGCCCTTGGGTCCCTGTAAAATGGTCTCAGGATCCGCAGTAGGATTTTTAAAAAGGAACTCGTGAAAGTCAGGAAAGTACAGTTGTGTACACTCACCATAAATGTAGATGTTAGAGTGTATTCACTGTTGCAGTCATTACATTTGGGTAATCTGCTGGCAGGTTGCCCTCAGTTGGCCTGAATAACAAAGTCTTGGACCCTGCGTCAGTTGCTGTCTCCTCTTCCATGACGTCAGGTCGTCAGGGGTATAAAACATGCAGCAGACGCCATTTTAATAAGTTTTTCTTGCCCCAGATGTCAGGTGCCCCCCAAATGGGGAGCAAAAAAATATATAAATAAACTGTAAATATATAAATGCACTCTTAGAAACATAAACTTTACCTTCAACTAAAAGCAAATACACCACAAAGGATTTTGAGTATAGTGAAGGAAAGAAAAGGTATAGAATGGGGGATGGCGGGTGGGTAATCCAGACTGCAACAGTGAATGCACTCGAACATCTACATTTATGGTAAGTGTACACAACTGTACTAAGTTCTTCGTGTTTCACTGTTGCGGTCATTACATTTGGGTAGAATCCCAAAGCTGTGGATGGAACTAAACAGCATTAGGAGCGGCTATAAGGACCTGCAGGACTGCAGTGGCAAAGCCTGCCCTGGATTTAGAGAAGAGAGGTAAATGATAATGCATTGTGAAGGTATGAACAGAGCTCCAAGTAGCAGCTTCTAGAATGTCTTTGGTTGGAACCCCTCTGAGAAAAGCTGCTGAAGTAGAGGCAGCCCTGGTGAAATGTGATTTGATCCCCTTGGGCACAGGTCTACCATGGTGCAAATAGCAGAAACAAATGCAGTGGCTTATCCATTTAGAAATAGTCTGCTTTGATATAGCCTTCCCCTCTGATCCTGCAGCAAATGCTACCAGTAGTTGCTCAGACTTTCTTAGAGATTTGGTCCTGTTTAAGTAGAATCTTAGTTGTCTGTGTACATCCAATGAATGCAGAAGCCGCTCCCCCTTGTTCTGCGGATTTGGGTAAAATGTTGGCAGGTGAATGGTCTGGTTAAGAGCCACACTGGATACCACCTTAGGCATAAAAGAAGGATTGGTCCTGAGGGCCACCCTGTCCGGGTAAAAAATAATAAAAAATAATGAAAGGCTCCACTGCCATGAGAGCCTGTAGTTCTGAAACCCTTCTTGCTGAAGTGACTGCCAAAAGAAAAGCTGTCTTCCAAGACAGAAATTTTATATCCGCAGTAGCTGCTGGTTCAAAAGGAGGCAAGGTGAGTTTTTCCAGCACAAAACTGAGGTCCCATGCAGGAGTTGGTGCTCTCCTGGGAGGACTTACATTTTTGGCCCTTCTGAGATAATATTTAAGCAGTGGATGAGAAAAGAGGGGAGGCTCTGTGTTGTAATGAGCCGAGATGGCAGAGGCATGGATTTTTATTGAAGAAAAGGATAGGCCCTTGTCAAGCATCTCAGTTAAGTATTGTTAAAATCTGAGGAATATTGGGCTTTGCTGTGTCTATTCCTTGTGCTTGGTTCCAGGCACAGAATCTTTTCCATTTATCAGCATAAAATTTTCTAGTACTAGGCCTTCTGGCTTCCAAAATGACATCCATCACAGGTTTACTGAGAGATGTGGTTTGAATAATTAGTTGATTAGCCATGCTGCAAGATTCAGAGTTTGGAGCTGAGTGTGCAGAATTTGACAGTTCTGCTGAGACAGTAGATGAGGTGTTTGAGGCAAGTACCACGAAGGAAGGTGTGACATATTCCTTAGAAGTGGGTAACAGTGCTGGCGAGGCCAGTCCAGAGCAATTAGGACCATTTTTGTTTTTTCCTGTCTGAATTTTAGTAAGACCTTGGAGAGTACAGGCAGAGGGAGAAAGGCATAGACTGATAGGTTTTTCCAGATGATGGATATAACATCCACTTTCCATGCTTTTTTTTGTGATGAGTTCTTGTGCAGAATTTGTCCAACTGATGGTTTTGGGGAGAGGCAAATAGATCTATGTCTGGGCTCCCCCATTTCTGTGTTAACATGCTGAACATTTGTGGATCCAGTGGGGGTCCATAAGATTTCTGCTTAGGTCGTCTGCCAGAGTATTTTGCTTTCCTGGCAGGAATTGAGCTTGAAGATGTATTTGGTAAGTCAAGGTTGTGTTCCACAAGGCCATGGCTAGTCTGCAAAGGGGGTAGGAATTTGTACCCTCCCTGCTTGCTTATGTACCACATAACTGTGGTGTTGTCCGTCTTTATCAGTAGTTGTCCTGGATGAAGTAAGTCCTTGAAGGCTGTCAGAGCATTCTGAACAGCTAGCATTTCGTTCTGGTTGATATGCAGGTGCATTTGGTTTGGGCTCCATTTGCCCTGAATGCATCTCCCTGCCAGGTGGGCCCCCCAAGCATAGTCTGATGAGTCTGTAGTTAGGGTTTGGGTGGCAGGGGGTAGAGTGAATTACAGTCCCTTGTTTTGGTGACATGTCTCTACCCACCAAAGAAACCCCTGTTGTAGGCAGGGAATGAGAGGAATCATTGTTTCCAGGCTGTGACAATGTTGACTCCATAAACTTTTTAGGTACCATTGAAGTTTCCTCATATGCAGTCTCGCATATGGAATTAGTAGAATGCAGGATGCCATGAACCCCAAAGCCTGCAGAATTTGTCTTGCAGATAACTGGGTTTTTGTTGCCATTTGTTTGAAGTATGTTGTTAATTGCCTTTGTTTGTCTGGAGTGAGGTAAGCCATCTGGGCAGTTGTATTCAAGCTTGCACCCAGGAATGTAATTATTTGAGAGGGCACCAGTTGTGATTTCTTTTCATTTATGTTGTACCCTAAGCATGCTAGAAGCCTTTTTACAAACGCCAGATGTTGAAGAAGAGTGTCCTTTGTCCTCTGCTTGAATAAGACAATTGTCCAGATAAGGATAAATTTGAATGTTTCTTTGTCTGCAGAATGCAATTACTGGTGCCAGGCACTTTGTAAAGACCCTGGGCGCAGTACATAAGCCAAAGGGCAGTGCAGAGAATTGGTAATGCAAAAAACCTGCTTTGAAGTGGAGGTATCTTCTGCATGATTCCCTTATTGAGATATGCAGGTATGCCTCTTTTAAGTCTAGAGTTACTAACTAAGCATTCTTGCCTAGCATAGGCAGTAGCTGTTGTAAAGTCAGCATTCTGAATTTTGGAATGTCCAGGAATGTGTTCAGAATTGATAAGCCCAGTATTGGATGCCGTGAATTGTCTTTTCTGGGTACCAGGAAAAGTCTTGAATAAAATCCTTTTCCTTTTTCCTTTTCTGGTACCAGCTGAATAGCCCCCATATCCATGAGGGACATGACTTGTTTCTGGGCCTTTGCCCATTGGTTTTGTGGCAGATCCCGCCAGCCATTTGGAATTGGCAAAGTATGGAAATGAAATCTGTTCCCCTGGGATATTATGTTTAATACCCACTTGTCCTGGGTAATTAACTGCCTATTTTGGTCATGAAGTGCTAGTTTTCCCCTCAAGGGGGCTGCCAAAAGATAAGTGCTTGGAGATGGTAGATGAAAATCATTGAGACTGCTTACTGTAGGGTTGTGCTTTGTTTCCTCCAGATTTGGAGGTGGAGGCACCCCACTGCTTTGACCTGTAAGAACCCTATGATAGATATCTGGAGCCTTTTGAGCGCCTGGGTTTGCCCTGAGTGGCTCTGTTGGACACAGGAAAGGACCAATTTTTAGTAGGCCAGTGCCTACTGAACCTGGGTGGCTGTACTTGCAAAAAATATTTTACAGTTTGCATAGATTTAGCTTTGTCTTCCATTTTCTTTAAAACCTCTTCTGCCTTATTACCAAACAGAGTATCATGCTGCAAAGGGGCATCCAACAATTTAGCTTTAACATTAGCAGACAGATTTTGCTCCTTGAGCCAGGCATGCCTTCTAATCACAGAACCAGTAACGGCGGCCCTACAAGAGGCCTCCAAGGAATCAAAACCACATTGCAAAGTATGCTTTCCAACCTGCTCTGCTGAATGCAATAAATCCTGTGACTCTATTTTCCACACAATCAGAAATCAGCATCATTTTCTGTTTCAGTAAGCCCATAACATGCTGTTGATATTTAAGCATATGAAACTGGCAGTTTAAAGCCCTGATTGCCAAGGTTGCAGATGTATAAACCTTCTTACCCCATCTATCAGAAGGGGTAGGATTTTTGGCAGTAGAAGCCCTAACACCCTTGGGACCCTGAGAAATAGTCTCAGTGTCAGCAGCAGGATTTTTGAAAAGAAATTTGTGAGAGTCAGGAACCCTGTAATATCTGTCTGGCTTACTAGGAGCCGGAGGCAGGGAATCAGGAGCCATGCTTGATTCCGAGAACACATCATCAACAATGTCTAATACAGGAGGTATAGCCAAAGGCCTATGCTGAGGAAAAAGAAGGAAATCCCTAAGCCTCTTTTTTGATTCAGAGAAGTCCTGACTCTCCCAGTGAAAATGTTCCCTTAAAGTATGCAAAGTCTCTCCAAAAGAATAATCCCCAGGAGGAGATGCAGATGGGATGGATTCCTCTGCATCAGAATCCTCATAGGGTGGAATAGAAAATTCCTGATCAGAAGAGGAATCGGAAGAAATGGAAACCCGATCTGAAGATTCATAATCCGTGGCTTGCCTAGGCCTCTTAGCAGGGGGGGTTGGGAACCCCTGATCAAGGTAATTAAATCCTCAGCCATTTTGATCATCTGTTTTTTAGGCATAGAGGCCTGAGCACGTGGCTCATGTGTCGGTTTTTTAGACATAGAAGTTTTTGACCTTGTTTTTGTTGCTGGTGTCAGTTTAATGTAAAAATGCTGAGGCCTGAAAACACCCTCAGAAGCCGGTGCCTGCTCAGTGGCTCCGGACCCATCCAAGGGAGAGACATCCATGGGTTCAATACTTTGCGAATCTCGCGGCATACAGGACTCCAAATGGGTCTCAGTAGAGGCCTGCGAATCAAAAGTAGCGGGTATCAGGGGCTGCAAAAGCGCCTCACTGAGTACCAGCGAACCAGTAACTGGCTTAGGAGAAGCTTCGTCGTCGGTTCTGGACCTCGACAGTCTGACTTCTGTCTTTTTCCTTGCGGTTTTTGTGAACTACGGTAGTCGGATTGCTAACAGACGACATTTCAGGGTAGTTAAATCTTGAACCAAAATATTTAGAAGCAAAAATATACAGACGCTTAATAGTGCGTTGGTTAAATTTAGCACAAAACTGACAGCAAGACACGTTGTGATCAGGGCCCAGGCAAGGAATACAGTACAAATGAAAATCCTTATGAGGTATTTGCTTCCCACAAGTAATGCAATTATTAACTTTTACTGACATTGGTAAGGAGCAAGAAAAAGTTTCCCCAACGGGGTACTTAGCTTTAGTTTGAAGACTTTGGTTCTGAAACTCAAAAACAAAAATTTCAGGTGTCAGCCGACTGGCACTTGCGAACTGCTTCTGCTTCGGGCACCGCGCGGCAAGAAAGACTGATTAAAATGGCATCGGCTGCATGTTTTATACCCCTGACATCATGGAAGAGGAGACAGCAACCGATGCAGGATCCAAGACTTTGTTATACAGGCCGACTGAGGGCAACCTGCCAGCAGATTACCCAAATGTAATGACTGCAACAGTGAAACACTACGAACATCCCTGTAATACCTATCAGGTTTTCTGGGAGCAGGAGGTAAAGAGTCAGGGGCCAGGCTAGATTCCGAGAAGGTATCATCAACAATGTCCAGTACAGGAGGTATAGCTAAAGGCCTGTGTTGGGTGCAGGAATAAGAAATCCCTAAGCCTCTTTTTGGAGTCAGAGTAATCCTGGCTTTCCCAGCGAAAATGCTTCCTAAGAGTATGCAATGTTTCACCAAAAGAGAAATCCTCTGGAGGGGAAGCAGAGGGAATGGAGTCCTCTGCATTAGAATCCTCATAGGTAGATAAGGGTAAATCTTGGTCATCAGTGGAAACAGAAATTTCAGAGTCCTGATCAGAAGAATCAGAAGGAAAAATCAGTTCTAGGTCTCTTAGAGGGGGGGAAGGGTGGCTTCCCCTGATTAGAGTAACAAGGTCTTCAGCCATTCTTATCATTTGTCAAATTTACCAATCAAAGAAACAACAGTCAAAAACCTTTCCAAAGCAAACTTCAAACTACTTGCATCCAAAGTGGAAAGCTTCACTATTCCCTTGCAGAAGGATAATGATATCCAGGATGCGGAGTCCTACACCAAGGCACTCTATATGCATCTTCAGGATTGCATGGACCGTGCTATCCCAAGTAAAACCAAGACTCCTTCCTCAAGCAAGAAGAAACCAGTCTGGTGGACCCCGGCCATAAGCAAACTTTACAATAAAAGGAGGAGACTTATACAAAAAAAGGCCAAATCTCAAGTAGAACAATCATCCCTGATCAGCATTAGTAAGAAATTGAGGGCCCTCATAAAGTCAACTAAAGCTAATTTTGAAAAGAAAGTTGCCAAGGATAACCAAACGGCCTTCTATGGCTACATCAAAAACCTAAATGGCAACGCTCAGGTCTGTTCTGAGCTAGTACAAAATGGAACAAAATACACTGACCCTTCTGACATTGCCGACATCTTGGCTGACAGGTTCAGTGCAAATTCCCCCCCCTCACCACCTACAGGGCCTATTACCATTCTAGGGGATTGTGTAAGTCCAATTATTACTGATACGTTGGTTAAATAGAAGTTATGTTCTTACCATAACGTTCCATGTTAGTTGTCTTCTTCTCGCCTTCTTCTTGCTGGATGGGTTCGGAGCCGACCTCGGCTCCGACTCGGCCACTCTAAAAGCTCGAGAGTTGGTTCCACCGGCTCGAGGCTCCCCTTATATCCCACAATGCTAGGCGAGAGTTACCTCAGATCTCGTTTGTAAGCTAACCCCAGCTTATAACAATAACAGTATAACTGTAAAACAGAATCCACCTCTAACAACAGGAAGAAAGAAGGGTGACCTACATCCTGAACCAAGAAATATGCATAATAGCATATGACTAAGAAAGAGGTGGTAGAAAGAGAGGTCACGATCACAACTCCTCTAGGTCTGTCCAGGCCAGGGGAAGGAGGGTGGGGCAAGAAGAAGGCGAGAAGAAGACAACTAACATGGAACGTTATGGTAAGAACATAACTTCTATATGTTAAGTTGTCTATCTCGCCTTCATTCTTGCTGGATGGGACCGGCCCCTAGCACCTTGTCCCGGTGGCCTAACGGAACAGACTCCTGAGAACAGTGGAACCAAAGTTAGCTCTATGCCTAGAAGCTAAATCCAACTTATAATGAGAAATAAAAGTGTGAGGAGTAGCCCAAGTAGCCGCTGCACAAATGGTGTCAATAGGCAGTCTGTCTTGGAAGGCTAAAGAAGTAGCCAAAGCTCTGGTGGAATGGGCTTTAGGTTTATTAGGCAATTTCTGTTGTCTAATTTCATATACCAGGGAAATCAAAGATGTTAGCCATCTGGATAATGATACCTTTGAAACTGAAAGTCCCTTTCTGCTTTCCGCATAGGAGACAAACAGCTGATCAGATTTTCTGAATTGTTTTGTTCTATCCAAGTAGTACCTTAATTGACGATGAACATCCAGGCAGTGTAACTTTTGTTCAGACCTATTGGAATACTCTGGAAAAAGGACAGGGAGGTCAATGCTTTGGTTTAGATTTGATGTTGAAACCACCTTAGGCAAAAGGACGGTTAGTTCGTAAGGATACTCTGTCCTTATGGAACAAAAGATAAGGGCGACAACTAAGTGCTTGAAGTTCTGAAACTCTTCTGGCTGATGTAATAGCCACCAGAAAGAGAGTTTTCCATGATAATAATTTCAAGGAACATGAAGCTGCAGGTTCGAAAGGGGAAAGAATCAAAGAAGCAAGAACTAAATTTAGGTCCCAAGGAGAAGGAGGATTTCTTATAGGAGGTCTGAGAAGAAAAACTCCTTTCAAAAAGGCTTTGCAAAGTTTGTGGGACATTAGGGCAGATTCAGAAATACCCACATGGAAGTTAGAAATAGCTGCCAATTGAACCTTAAGAGTAGATGGAGATGAACCTGCATGGAAGAGTTCAGCTAAAAAATCAAGGACTAGTTGGATGGAAGCGGTGAAAGGATCTATGTCCTTTCCTTGTGCCCAATATGAGAAGCGTTTCCACTTACTCAAATAAATCTTTCGAGTGGAAGATTTATGGGAAGCTATCAATATATCTCTAACAGAGTGAGATAATTGAGGAAGCCTGGCTACGGTTGGAATTGGAGGAACCAAGCAGTGAGGTTCAGAGAGGGAGGAGCGATGAAACTGACCCGACTGGTGGATCAAAAGATCTGGAACTAGGTCCAGATTCCACGGTCGCCCCAAAAGAAATTGATGTAGAAAGGGGAACCACACTTGTCGAGGCCAGTAAGGAGCAATGAGGATCAATGAGGCCTTCTGAGCGATAGCTTTCTGTATTACTTGAGAGATCAGTGGGAAAGGAGGAAATGCATACAGAAGTCCCGGGCCAAACTTGGACTAGAGCGTCCCTGCTGGGTTGGCCTGGTAAAGGGAATAGAGTGAAATATTCTCTGCACTTGCTGTTTTGGGGCGTAGCAAAAAGATCGCAGCAAGGCTGACCCCACTTGAGAAAGATTTCTCTCACTACAGAGTCTTTCAGAGACCACTCGTGAGGCATGAGTATAGCTCTGCTCAACTTGTCCGCAATGTGGTTGGACTTCCGGGATGTGCGTTGCTATCAGAAACGCTGAGAAGAAATCGCCCATTCCCACAGTCTGAGTGCTTCTCGACACAGACTCTATGTTCTGGTTCCGCCTTGTTTGTTGATGTACCACACTACAGACATATTGTCTGTCTGGATTGCAATCGATCCCAAGGGAAGAGAGTCTTGAAGGGATTGCAACGCTAAAAGCACTGCTCTCATCTCCAGAACATTTATGTGCAAGTGGCATTCGTTTGGTTGCCATGTGCCCTGGACTGTCCTGCCCTGATAATGCCCCCCCACCCGATCAGGGAGGCATCCGTTGTCAGAGTAGCAACCGGAGGAGGTGGAACAAATGGTCTTCCCGACAGGAGCTGGGGGGAAGACATCCACCACATGAGATGCTTTCTGCACGCTTGCGTGATCATAATGGTGTGAGACATTGGAAGTTCCTGGTATGACCATTGAGTAAAAGCATCCACTGAAGGATCCGCATGTGGTATCTGGCCAATGGAAGGAGAGGTATGGCCGCTGCCATGATTCCCAACACCTTTAGAACTAACCTGGCTTTGACTCTGTTGTTGTTGAGAAGAAGTGACACCAATTTGTGAATGTCTGATATCCTTTGGTTCGTTAGCCTTGCAGACATGTTTATAGTATCTAAATTTGCGCCTATGTAGGTAATAGTACGACAAGGCGACAAAACAGACTTTTCGCAATTTATTGAAATACCCAGTTTTGACAAACGCGAAAAGTATAATCTCTGGCCATCAGAAGGAGATGCTTGGTGGGAGCTGTGAGAAGCCAGTCGTCCAAATATGGAAACACCTGGAATCCTTGTCGTCTCAGGTGAGAAGCTACCACTGCCATGCATTTGGTAAACACCGAGGGGGCAGTGGTGAGACCAAAGGGCAGGGCCCTGAACTGAAAATGACTGGTTCCCAGCCTGAAGCGGAGGAATCTTCTGGAGCGTCTGTTCATTTTATGTGATAGCACGCATCCCGAAGGTCTATAGAGCACATCCAGTTTCCTTTGCCCAAAAGGGAAGAATGGATTGCAGCGTGACCATCTGAAATCTTGTTTTCTTGACTGATTTGTTCAAGACACTGAGATCCAAAATCGGTCTCCAGTCCCCTGTTTTCTTTGGAACTAAAAAGAACCTTAGTAGATTCCGGATCCTTGTTGGTCTGCTGGCACTGGCTGAATTGCTCTTTTGCAAGCAGTTTTGAAATTTCCAAAGCTGCTATATCCCTTTGAGCGGTGGAACATCTGGAAGGGATTTTTGACTGATTTGGAAAACGAAGAAAGGGGATAGAATAGCCTTCGAAATGATGGACTGTACCCATTTGTCTTGAGTCAGGGATAGCCAGGCTTCTGGGTACAGTGACAATCTTCCCCGACTGCCTCCGAAGATGGGCAGTCGGGCAACACCTCAGGGATGCTGAAAGGGCTTGTCAGGAAAGGCTTCCCGATTGCCCTGGTTCTGCGGACCCCCTGCCCCTAGGGCGGCGTCTACCATTGTTATTCCCACCTCTGCCTTTGGTAGGAAAGCGACTCTGTCGTCAGGCGAAGTCCCTTGAGATTGTTTACGGAACCACATCTTTCCCACCCTTCTGGCCTTTGGGGTAAGGCCTAGAAGGAGTCGAAAACGGACTCCGGCGGCAGAAAGGGTCTTGCCATCAGTCTCGCACCTAGTCAGGGTTTCTTTCACTTGAGGACCAAAGAGAGATGATCCATCAAAAGGGGAGTTCGTGAAAGACGTCTTGAAAGGGTCCGCAAAAATAGCCGCATCCAGGCGTGCCTACGTAAGGCTACACCTGTCCCTGCGGCTCTGCTCGCTCCATCGGCCGCATAAGAGAGGAGGCATGGAGGAGTTGGATATGGAATTAAGGGTAGCCAGCTGCGTGTTCATCTTTTCTTGGAAACCCGCAGCTGTAGGATCCTTTAACATTTCACTCGCTTCCTTGATCAAGTCCCTTTGAAGACGAGTGAAATGGCACAGGTAGTTCAGCGAACGCATGGTAAATGTCGCTGAGGAGAACATCCGCTTCCGCACCTATCCATGGACCTAGATTCCTTGTTAGGTGGATGGACAGGCACTGAAGGATCAGCCAGTTCCTTCTTTGTGGCAGCAGCTACCACCATAGCATCCACAGAAACTCCTTTTGATAAAAATTGCTTGTCTGATGGAGCTGTGATGAACTTAGAGGGTCTCCTGGGAGTGGGGTCCACTGAATCAGGAGCCGTCCATGCCTTCTTAGCAACCACCTGCATGAGGGGGTCGAAGGGGGGGGGGACACCCAGGAGGTGGAAGGACGAGAGCCAAACGCCTCAAGATACACAGATTCGTCCTCCGAAGGGTTGAGGGCTGGCCAATTTCCCCTCTGTTTCAGGATCTCCAGAATGTCTGCAAATGAGACATCTTCAGAAGGGGAACGGGGGGAACCCTCAGAATCATCCAGATCTGTGTCTGACGTGATAGACTCAGGTGAGTCAATGTGTTTCCTCTTGCACTTCCTCTTCCGAGGGGGCTCTTCTGCCAAATCAGGAGAGGCCTCGGAAGAGGATGAAATCCCCACAGGGGGCTCCTGAGGAGCTGGCTCTCTGCGGTCCGGGATGAGGGAGTGAGTCGACTTACCCTGAGGCAGCATAGAGGGAGGGGCGGACGGAGCCGACTGTGGAGTAGAGCCAGGCTCTAACACACTCCGCATGACCTCGAATGCACCCCTGTCAGGCAGAGCCAGAGGTCCCCGCTCCGAGGAGCTAAGAACCCCCTCGGCACCGACAGTGATGGCTCCGAGGCCGATGTCGGAGCCGAACTCACCAGCGCCGAAGCCCAGAGAGGGAGAGCGGGGTCGGACAAGGGTCCGATGCCACTCACCCTCGGAGCCGACGAGGGAAGTCCGGCGCCGAGATTCTTCCAAAGAAGAAAACGGAGCCGACGGGGCGAAGACAATTGTCTCGGCTCCGGCAATCACAGTCTCGGTTCCGACGACCCGGCTCCGAACTCAAGAGAGTCGAAGGAGGAAAAGTTGATGGACGGGGCAGGCACCGACTGATGAGTCGGGCTCTGAAGCATCTGGGCTAGTGCCTCGGACTTAAGTAGTCGACTCACTACCCTCTGAAGGTCATGATCGGACAGCCTTGATGACCTAGAGGAATGAGACCTTTGGCTCCGTTCAGACAGCAGGGGAGATCCTGGAGCCGAATGAACGGAGCCAAGAGATGGTGACCTAGACCTCTTCCTAGTTGTCGGCTCCGAAGGTCTGGTCGGAGCCGACACGGAACCTCATAACCTCGGCTCCAGCCGAGCCGAGGAGCCACAGAAACTGTGGACTGAGACTTATCGGCTCCAGCCGGAGCCGATAAAGGCAAAGGTTGAACAACCTGAGGTCTCGGCTCAGAAGCCGGAGCCGAGGACCTCGATGCCTTAGAGGGCTTCCCTGTTGAAACTGACAGGGAATCCTCTGGCTTCAGTAAGCCTCTAAGAATTAACTTGTTTTTTCTTTCCTGCAGGACCCTGGGGCTGAAGCCATGGCACACAGCACAGGAGTCCTGCAGGTGCAAAGGCCCCAGACAATAGACACAAGAAGCAACCAACCTCGAAGCTGTAGCGGCAAACGAGATCTGAGGTAACTCTCGCCTAGCACTGTGGGATATAAGGGGAGCCTCGAGCCGGTGGAACCAACTCTCGAGCTTTTAGAGTGGCCGAGTCGGAGCCGAGGTCGGCTCCGAACCCATCCAGCAAGAATGAAGGCGAGATAGACAACTTAACATCAAGGCTCTATCTAAAGCTAAAAACACTGCCTCCATGGGACCAGATGGTGTCCTAGGCTGTGTCAAACGCGAGCTCCAAAAGGAATTAACCCCGCATCTTAATACCCTGTTCAGTCTCAGCCTCTCCACAGGATATGTGCCCATAGAATGGCGCATGGCAATGGTGGTCCCGCTACACAAGGGTGGGGCCACAACTGACCCTGGGAACTACCGACCAATAAGCCTGACCAGTCTGATCTGTAAGGCTATGGAACGAATCATTATGGAACTCATAAATGGAGAGATTGGGAACCTCCAGTCACTGGACCCCAAACAGTTCGGCTTCGTCAAGGGCATATCACACCTCCTGAACCTGGTGGATTTCTTTGAGACAGTTACTCAGGCTATAGATAAGGGAAAGGAGGTACACACACCTTACCTTGACCTTGCTAAAGCATGTGACACCATTCCCCATTCAGGTATTATTGATAAGCTCACCAGCCTGGGCATAAACCCTTATGTCACAAGATGGATCGCAAACTCGCTCTCAGACAGATCCCATAAAGTAAGAGTAGCGGGATCTATGTCCAAATCCAGACCAGTAACGAGTGGTGTGCCTCAGGGCTCTGTCCTGGGGCCCCTCCTGTTTGGCATATACTTCTCAGAAGTACAGGCAAGCACGGAAGGGCTGTGGCTGACTAAGTTTGCGGACGACTGCAAACTGGGTGCTATAATAGAGTCTCCGGCCAACATGGAGATCCTCCAGAAGGGCCTAAATGAGACTGATGCATGGTGTCAAAGCCATGGTCTCAAACTAAATGCAAAAAAATGCGTAGTAATCCCCTTTGGAAAAACAGAGTACCATAAACTACAACAAAGGAGGTAATCCCCTGAAATCTGAAGAAGAAATAAGGGATCTAGGGACACAAGTAGATAGTCAGCTTTCATTTGATAACCATGTTGCCAAAGTGGTTAGAAAATCCTTCTATGTGACCCATCTGATCACGAAAGGGTTCGCATCAAGATCTAAGGATGTAATGGTGCCCCTCTACTCTTCCCTCATCAGACCCATTATTGAGTACAATGCACCAATTGGAATGTACCTGGCTAGACATCTCCAGCAGCTGGAGAGATCACAAAGGTACCTAACCAAGAGGATTACTGGCCTCAAACAGTTGCCCTATGCAGCACGATTGAAAAATCTAAGACTGTACTCTATTGCATACCGCTTTCTCAGAGGCGATCTCTGTCTAACGTACAGAGCCATGTCCAACCCAGAATTGTTGAACATGCTCCATCTTAGCAAAACCAAATCTACTCGAGCTACAAGCTCTAGGGATATAAATCTCAACACAACAATGAATAGAACATGCTGGAGGGATAGATTCCCTTCGCAGAGACTTCCCTTACTATGGAACAGGGTCCCGATCTACATAAGACAGAGCCCCTCACTATCACTCTTCAAGAGGAACCTTGATGAGTGGATGGGTAACAGAAAGTTCACACCGGGGATCACACCAACAGCACTACTAGATAGGGGCCAAGGGTACTAGCTGCTAGTACAAGGGTCTAGGGAACTACTAAAGGGGCGGTGAATACCGCACAACGTGGCTGGGCTAATATATGCCTTCGGGCAGATAGCCCAGTACCAACCTATGAACCTATTTGTTTTTTAGGCATAGGGGGCCTGACCGTGCGGTCTGCTCGTCGGTTTTCTAGGTATGACTCGAGTTTTAGGCCTTGAAGAAGAAGATGGCGTCAGTTTAATATGCAAGTCAGCAGACCTGAATACACCCTCAGAAGCCAGTGCCTGCACAGCGTCTCCGGACCCACTCAAGGTAGAGACATCCGCAGGTTCCACAGTCGAGGAAGCATCTCGTGGCATACCGGACTCCGAATGGGTCTCAGTAGAGGCCTGCGAATCTGAAGTAGTGGGTATCAGGGGCTGTGAAAGCGCCTCACTGACTACTGGTGAACTGGTGACTAGCTTAGGAGAAACGTCGTCGGCAGCTTTGGACCTATGCAATCTGTCTATGTCTTTATCTTTGCATTTTTTCGGAATATCGGTAACTGGGTGGCATATTGAAGCCATTTCTGGATAATTAAACCAAGTACCAAAATATTTAGAAGCGTAAATGAACTGACAACGAATAGTTCGAGGTTTGAATAAGGCACAAAACTGACAGCGAGGTACGTAGTGGTCTGGGCCTAAGCAAGGAATGCAGTACGAATGAAAATCTTTATGAGGTATTTGTTTTCCACAAGAAAAACAATTGTTAACTTTTACTGACATCAGTTTAGAGCAAGAAAAAGGTTCCCCAATGGGGTACTTAGCTTAGTTGAAGACTTCGATTTTGAAACTCGAAAACGAAAATTTCAGGAGTCAGCCGACCGGCACTTGTGAACTGCTTCTGCTTTGGGCACCGCACAGCAAGAAAGACTGATGTAATGGCACTGGCTGCATGCTTTATACCCCTGACTACCTGACGTCATGGAAGATGAGACAGCAACCAACGCAGGACCCAAGACTTTGATAATCAGGCCGACTGAGGGCTACTGCAAGCAGATAACCCAAATGTGATGACTGCAACAGTGAAACACGAAGAACATCTACATCTCTACCCAAAGGAGAATTTAAAATAAATTTTTTTATGTTATCTGGGAGGTTATGAGAATGCAGCCAGGGAAACCTCAACCCAATACCAGTGAGCATTGCCCTTGGAAGAATTATCATCAATAGTCAGACACACACTATAAACAATGAGTTGTGAATTGTACAATGGAAGAAACTGAATTATTTGAAGTAGATTTTTACTCACAAGAAGAAACTGCAGAAAAAAAACATTTCTCATATCTTACTCAAGTAAACCCTTGTGAAATAAACAAGCCCAATGACAACAAATGCACTTGTGATTCAAAACAGAGGACAAAGTCACTCAATGTTGAAAAATGGTTTAATAAATCTATTGTTTAGTGCTGATATATTTATTAAACTGATTTTCAAACAGATTTATAAAACTGCTTTTCAACACTGAGTAGTTTCGTTCACTGGTTTTGAATTATGAGTACAGCTGTTTGGACTGTTCATTTCAGTAGGATTTACTTGAGTAATTTTGGTTGTTTTTAATAATCTTTCTGGTTCCACTTATTTGATTCCTCATACTTTCACAATTAGAAAAGACTAACATCTGAACCTGACAATACAAATTTTCAAAATCAAAGTTGCAGGTTTTACACATACTAATCAATAATCTTCCCATTGTAAGAAAAAATAGGATTGGAATTAACTAAATTCTTAGCAATAGTAAGATTAACTAAAGCTACAGCTGCTGTATCACGTGTGGGAAGATTGTATAAAAACTTAAAATGACTGAAGAAACTTAATACATTCCATTTGCCTTTTTATGAGCAGTAGGCTGGCCATCAGGAAAATTGCAGGCAGTGACAGACACATCCTCCAAAGCTGATAGAACTTGGGGAATGGGTGAAGTTTCTGGAAAATCCTTCTGCAAATTCTCACAGTATTTTCTAAGGAACTGAGAAACCTCAGTGTCCTCCCACTGAAAAAACTGGCACATTTTGGAAATAGTGCAAGAGAAATCTCCATAGGAAGAATCAGAAATTGAGCTGTCCTCAGAAAAATAAGAAAACCCTGCATCATGCCTTCATCTTCCTGTTATGATTCAGAATATTGAATCCGTTCAGGAAAAGAGGTATCATGGTTTCTTTTACCAGAAACCAACTTATAAAAAAGATCAACAGCATGAGTTAAACCAGGAGGCAGACCCAGTAAACTACTCCTGTCTAAGGAAATTTGAGAAGTACTACATATATGTTTAGTTTTCTGCTTCTTTTTGACAGGAAAAATGGGGCCAACAGTATTATTAATGGCAGCAGCAATATCTCCAAAGATGGGCACAACATTCTGACCAAACAGGGTAGTCTTCAAAACAGGGTAGTCTTCAATTTTCCCTCGCCCAGGACCAACAAACGTAGCACCGCCCTGTCTCCTGAAAAGACCCCCAGCAGCTACAGATGATGCGGCTAGCACCTGGTCCACAGTGGCTGTAAGTGCTACAACCAGAGGAATCAAGAGTAAATGATGAATTGCCTGAGGTTCATGGGTAGGCACTAGGCTATCAGCCCAAGGGCTTACGTAAGCATAGCCAACAAGGTTCCCTGGCTTACACCACCCAAGAAAGTTATTTTCCTGTGCCACTGTCGAGTAGACACACAGACGTGATCCCCGGGGTGTATTTCCTATTTCCCACCCACTCATCAAGATTTTTCTTGAAGAGTGCTAATGAAGAACTTTGCTTGACATAGATGGGTAGCCTGCTCCAGAGTATGGGATGTCTCTGGAACAGGAATCTATCCCTCCAGCATGTCCTGTTTATTGTGGTGACAAGGTTTAGTCCCTACAGCGTGTAGCTCGGAGGGATTGGGATTTCTTTAGGTGTAGCATGTCCAACAGCTCTGGGTTTGACATAGCTTTATATGTTAGGCAGAGATCACCTCGGAGTAGGCGATATGCTACAGAGTAAAGCTGGAGTTTTTTGAGGTGGTCAGTGTAGGGCATTTGTTTGAGTCCAGTAATCCTCTTTGTGAGGTACTTCTGTGGCTTTTCCAGCTGCTGCAGATGTCCTGTGAGGTACATTCCAAAAGGGGCGCTGTACTCTATAATGTGTCTAATGAGTGTCGAGTAGAGGGGAACAATGACCTTTTTTTTCCTAAATGAGAACCCTTTTATAATGAGGTGTGCAACGTAGAAGGACTTCCTGACTACTGTGGCGATGTGACTATCAAAGGAGACTACTGTCCACCTGGGTCCCAAGGTCTCTTATCACGCATTCGGTGTTAAGTAGATTGCTGCCTATGTGGTAGTTCATGGGTACAGAGTTTTTACCAAAGGGGATGACACTGAGCTTGAGACCATGGCTATGACACCAGGCATCTGTCTCAGCGAGGCCCTTCTGTAGGATGTCCACATCATTTGGGGACTTGACTATGGCTTCTAGTTTGCAGTCATCGGCGAACTTCGTTAGCCAGAGGCCTTCTGTGTTAGCCTGTACTTCAGAGAAGTACATACCAAACAGGAGAGGTCCCAGGATGGAACCCTGTGGTACTCCACTTGTCACTGCTTTGAGGTCAGATTTGGAGTCTGCAGCTTTTACAGTGGGGGTTCTGTCAGTGAAGCAGTTGGCAACCCATCTTGTGATGTAGGGATTTATACCTAGTTTAGCGAGTTTAGCTATACCAGAATGGAGGATGGTGTTGAAAGCCTTGGCGAGGTCAAGATAGGCTGTGTGAAACACCTTCCCTTCATCTACGGCTTTGGTGACTGAATCAAAGTCGTCGATCAGATTCAGGAGGCATGATCTGCCTTTCACAAACCCGAACTGGGAGGGATCCAGAGTTTGGAGGTTACCAATGTCTTTGTTTATGAGTTCCATGATGATACATTCCATGGCCTTGCAGACCAGGCTCATCAGGCTAATAGGTCGATAGTTCCCAGGATCAGTGGTGACTCCCCCTTTGTGGAGTGGGATAACTGTTGCTGTACACCATGCAGTGGGCACAAAGCCTGATGTGAGGCTAATATTGAACATGGTGCTTAAGTGGGGAGCCAGTTCATTCTGAAGTTCGTGTAAAACACAGCCTGGGATATAGCCTGGTCCCATGGATGCTGTGTTTTTGACTTTAGAGAGTGCAGCTTTTACCTGCGTAGTTGTGATTAGAGGGACTCTGCATTCTTCCTGTATAGATATGGGCCCTTTAGGGAGGGAGATGGGGCTAAAGTTAGCACTGAACCTATCTGCCAGGATGTTGGCAATATCAGTTGGTTCTGTAATTTTCGTGCCTTTGTGCTGTAACTCAGAGCAGATCTGGGTGTTGCCATCGAGATTCTTGACATAGCTATAGAATGCTTTGTGGTTGTCCTTGGAATTAGTGGCAATTTTGTTTTCGTAGCTAGCTTTGGAGAATCTTATAAGGGATCTCAGCTTCTTACTGAGGCTGACCAGGGAGCTCCTCCACTCATGGGATTTTACTCTCTTTTGCAACAGTTTATTCCTTCTGTTGTACAGTTTTGTTTGTGGCAGGGGACCACCAGATTGGCTTCCTTTTTTTGGAGGATAGCATCTTGGTTCTGTTTGGGATAGCACGGTCTATGCACTCATGTAAGTGCTTACACACAGTACATTTGTGTAGGATTCAGAAGTTGTAACTGTATTGTCCATCTGCATGGGTGTCATGAAGTTCACCACTTCTGTCTTAAGAAGCATGAAGTTGGCTTTGGAGAAATTTTTTACTGTGGTTTCCTTAATGGGGGTGGGGGCGGAATGTGGATATCAAGGGTGATTAGCTTATGGTCGGATCGGACCAACGAGGAGTTGACTTCAGTGTGAAACACCAGTCACTCATGTTGGTAATGACTAGGTCTAGGATATTGTTGCCCCTGGTGGGGGTGTGGATAAATTGATCCAGGGCATTGGAGTTTATGAATTCCAGAAAGCGTTGAGCTAAAGCGTTGGTATACGAGTAGTTTTTCCAGTTAATGGTGGGGTAGTTGAAGTCGCCCATTATTAGGGAGTTTGGTTGCACCCTAATATTTTCCAGTACATCAAGAAAAGAGGAGTGGGAATCCTGGGGCACGGTGGGGGATCTGTAGCAAGCTACAATTTGGATTGCAGTTTTGCCCAGAGTTAGTTCCACTTCTACATCCTCGGATGCATTATGCTGAGCAACTAGCCTGGAGGTGTGGATATCCTTAATAAATATGGACACACCTCCGCCTTTGGTGTTTCGGTCCAGGTTACATGGCCGAAAAGTGTGGTAGGAGTTATAGCCTGGTAGTGCAGGGGTGCTCTCTGGAGCCTTGAGCCAAGTCTCAGTCACTGCATAGATATCAATGTTCTCCATTTTAAGGAGTGCCTCGAGTGAATGCATTTTGAGATTTAGACTTCTAGCACTCAGTAGCATTACCCTCAGTTTTTGCTTGCCTGTTCCTGTTATGGTGATGGAGGAAGAAACTATGGCCCCAGCAGAGTCACCTACACATAGCTGTGGCAAATTACTATCCTGCTGTGGTGGAAAAAGCTGTTTGCTAAACGTGTTTTGTGGCTGGAAGAAAGACTGATTGTGGGATAGGTAGTTTTTCCATGGTCAAGCCAAAAATGGTACCTCGTTCCCAAGGAAAATAAACATCAAGAGCCAGCAAAAATGTAGTGTCTTTAAAAGTCATTTGTTTCACACAAAAACAGTAAAAGGCATTTAGAAACACTTTGTGAGTCCAAAAAAGTAAAACAATCATAATTTCTCCACAGAAAAAAATGTTTTTCAATTATAGGTTCATAGGTAGGTACTAGGCTCTTGGCCCTAGGGCCTATAAAAGTCTAGCCAAAAAGGTATCCTGGCTTTCACCACACAAGAAAATTACTTTCCTGTGCCCCTGTCGAGCAGAGTCACAGAGGTGATCCCGGGGTGAATTTCCTATTTCCCATCCAGTCATTAAAATTTTTCATGAAGTGTGTTAATAAGGAGCTTTGTTTGATATAGACAGGTAGTTTGTTCCAGAGTATGGGAAGTCTCTGGGACAGGAATCTATCCCTCCAGCATGTTCTGTTTATTGTGGTGACAAGGTTTAGGTCCGTAGAGCATGTAGCTCAGAGGGATTGGGATTTCTTTAATTGGAGCATGTCCAACAGCTCTGGGTTTGACATAGCTTTGTATGTTAGGCAGTGATCGCCTCTGAGTAGGCGATATGTGACGGAGTAAAGTTGGAGTTTTTTGAGACGGTCTGCATAGGGCATCTGTTTGAGGCTGGTAATCCTCTTTGTGAGGTATTTCAACGGCCTTTCCAGTTGTTGTAGATGTCTTGTGAGGTACATACCAAAAGGGTCGTTGTACTCTATAATGGGTCTAATGAGTGACAACTAGAGGGGAACAATGACCTCTTTTTTCCTGGATGAGAAACCTTTTGTAATGAGGTGTGCCACATAGAAGGATTTCCCAACTACTGTGGTGATATAATTATCAAAGGAGAGACTACTGTCCACCTGTGTCCCAAGGTCTCTTATCACACTTTCAGTGTTAAGCAGACTACCATCTATGTGGTAGCTCATGGGTACAGAGTTTTTACCAAAGGGGATGACAATGCACTTTTTGGCACTGAGTTTGCGGCCATGGCTTTGACACCAGACATCTGTCTCAGTGAGGCCCTTTGTAGTTTGTCCACATCGTTAGGAGTTTCAATTACAGCTCCTAGTTTGCAGTCATCTGCAAACTTCATTAGCCAAAGACCTTCTGTGTTAGCCTGTACTTCAGAAAAGTAAATACCAAACAGGAGAGGACCCAGGACTGAACCTTGTGGTACTCCACTTGTCACTGGTCTGAAGTCGGATTTGGAGTCTGCTACTTTCACAGTGTGGGTTCTGTCAGTGAGTAGTTGGCAACCCATCTTGTGACAGGGATTTATACCTAGTTTAGTGAGTTTATCTATAATTCCAGAGTGGGGGATGGTGTCAAAATACTTGGCAAGATCTATAGAGGCTGTGTGAACCACCTTACCCTCGTCTACAGCTTTGGTGACTGCTTCAAAGAAGGCTATCAGGTTTAGGAGACATGATCTGCCCTTTTACAAACCCGAACTGGGTGGGGTCCATAATGATACTTTAAACAATTTTTAAACAGAAAGGAAAAAAAGTGCCCCTCCCGTCCAAAAGTACAGTTAAATCTTGTGATGGTCTGTTACAACACAAACTAACTTAAAAACAACCTTCCTAAACAGGAAGGTACAACAAAACAATTTTTTAACGTGAAAGGTTTTTCCCCAAAAGGAAACTGATGTGTCCAGCAAAGGAACAGCACACTTGTAAAAGAAGAAATGCTGGACTCTAAGCTTTAAGTAAATCAATAAACAAACTTAATAACAGCATAAGTTGCCCACTGAAAGCCCACAGAGGAGTGCTTTCTTCGGCAGCAGGAAAGCTTTGAAGGGCTTGGAGCCCAAACCTGTCTTTTTAATCAGCTCAGCTCGACCTTACTTGATGGCTTGGGTAGGTGGAAGGTGCCCCGAAGCTTTGTAGCCTGGCCGGCTGTTAGATTTATTTGCATATTTGGGAGCAAAAAATGTCCTCTCATTATTTCTTTGTGAAATGCGTATCTAATCTCTCTTCCCAATTTTTTCTGACCTCTATTGATTCTTATACTTACCATGCAATATTTTATATGGCCTATCAATTGCCCCTTTTTTAACAGCAGTTTCTATTCTAGACTCAATTTAAAACTCAACCAGTGTAGGTCTTTCATTTAGGATTCCCCTAGCCTGTTCTGTTTTTCTATACTCAGATATTGATTCCTGACTGGGAAAGGCAATCACTAACCTGCAATCCAAATGTCCTCTTGCCTCTTCCCATTCTATTACCTTTTCTTCTCTAATTATTTGCTCCCAATATCCTGGTTCCTTTGCCAGATTCCTCCAATAAATTCCAGCTCCCTCTTGCCTACTCTTTGTACCCCTAACTGCTGCATCCCTACTGGCAGAATCTCCTTTCTTCATTTCTTATTAAATACTCTGCTACTTTATGACTATAATATCCTGTATGACTGTTGTTATTCTCCTTAAGAATCTATCCAAAATCCCATTAGTTTCTTATTTCTTGAATTACCCCTTGCTTCATCATCATCCCTTTCTACTTTGAATTGTAGCTTTCTGCTTGTTATGTATAAGAGTCTTAACTGTGCAGCTCTAAAATATCCCTCCAAATCAAGTAATCCTAAACCTCCTTTTTCTGTTGGGAGGATCAAATTTCCCCTTTTGACTCTTGCCCTCTTACCCTTCCAAATAAAACTCTTTATTAAATTACTGTCCACAACTTGTCCTCTGGATGACAAAAATATGCCTGACCTGTGTATAAAGCTAAAAGGACTACAACATTTTTACTGCTTGTATCTTGCTATCCATATCCATAGGGAAGAGCTTCTAGTATTTAATTTTTTTGTATTATCTTTCTTTTATGCTCTTCCCAAATATCCTTAGCTGCCATAACCGAATCCTCTTTAATCCGCACTCCTAAATATGTATTTTTATCATGTCCGGATAAATATGGGTATTGCTGGACCAATTCACATATGGGTACATAGTTTACAGCTATAGTCTTTGTTTTATCTTCATTAATTTTATATCCTGAAAAAACATGGAACTATCTCAGAATATTTCACGACACTGACATGTCCTTTTCTGGTTCTATCAGGTACAAAACAGTATAATCTGCAAATAAAGCCAAAGTTTCTTGAACACCATACAAATTATATCCTTGAATTTGAGTCCCTTATTTTGTTTGCCAGTGATTCTAAATACAATGCAAATAACAAAGGGTAAAGAGGATGCCCCTGCCTGGGTCCTCTGTTCAGTGGACGGATCGGACAGGAAACCTCCCACTTTGATTTTTCCCTCTGACCCTCACATATTCTTCTAATTAACCTTATTATCAGGAAATGCAAACACTTCTATTGCCCTACTCATAAAATTCCAGCTTACTCTGTAAAATGATTTCTCTGCATCAAGAGCTACCAATAACAGTCATATTTTCTTACATTCTGCTTCCCTCTGGATCATTGCTTATTAATGTTGTCAAATGTTTGCCTCCCTTCCACAGAACCACACTGGTCCATATCTATCACTTTTGGGATCACCTTTGCTATTCTTTTAGCCATTACAGACAAACACTTTATTAATCATGGTTTAGAATTAAAACTGGATCATATGGGTCTTTACTGTCTACAGGTATTACAGCCACCACAGCTTTTTTCCAGAATGTTGACTTAAAGCATGTTTGGTGTGAAAACTTGTGTTGGTGTAAATTTTGTTGTCCATGGAACCTTTGAGCTGGTGTTTTTTCTTTACTCAAGTAAACAGACATCATTAAGAATAGTCCTGGTACTCTCCCATACCAAAAGCACTGGTAGGAACACACAGTGAACATCCTTAACACTTCTGATAAGCAACTTACCTTTATTCTGCAGGACAGCAATATACACAGTGAGAAAGAGCTGCAGTAAAAAAAGTACAATATGCTAATACATAAATGCAGGGGTGACTTGTTTCTGCAGTACTTATCGATACACTGACCTCTTCAAATAAAGGTGAGATTATTGTGGATAAGCACTGCGAAGATGGTCTCTTTGGGATGTCTTGTACCTTAGAGGAAGAAAAAAAAAGTTTATCTAGTTAGGCAGTTTCAACTATACATCAAAAGTATTAAAAATGCAATGCTATACAATGTACTAGCACTTTATATCTTCATAACGGCACTCATTCCTTAAAAAAAAAACAAAAAAAACCCCAGCAGTTTCTTTTTGTGAGGAATGTTAAAGTAGACTGCAACTGAGGTATGAAGCAGAATGAAGAAAAAATTACCTACTAGTATTTTTTTTTTGGGGGGGGGTGGAATCTAGCGATTCAAGAACTCAAGAAAGTACTTGTTTAAGGATTCTGGTGAATTTGATAACAGCTGGATTGCTTGCTCCTGTCTTAAAAGACGTCACTTGAAAATTAACACTATAATCTTTCAAAACCCACCACTTACCTCTACAGCCACTGCTGATACAAGGCCTTATATAATCCATCAGCAAACAAGCTAAGGGTAGCATACTAGTATTTGAATATTTTAACTTACATTGGTGTAACAGTACCAAAAGCCAGACGACAGCACCAGAGACATGGTATCTTACAACAATTAACTACCACTGTCACATGACTCAACTAACTTTAGCTACAGGCAAAGCTGACTGCTTCCTACTAACTAATAATAAACAAAAGCTCTCTACTCCAATAATTCATCCATAACTGGGTCTTTGTAGCAGAGGGATAGAGGCTGTACTGTAACCCAAGCAACTGGAGTTTAATTAGCAGCCCTGGCACTGCTGGAGCCAGGCAGGGAGGGATGGTGTAAATGATCATGGGCTGATTGCTTCTACTTGGGTATGAGAGCAGTTCACCTGCATTTGGGAGCACGATGGGTAGTGTGATGTCCCTGGTAAAGAAAGAGACCACTGCTCATGCTCTGAGGGGGAATGGAAGGGCTGTTTGAAGGGAATGCCACTTGCAGAAGTGAGGGGATATTCTCTATGGATATCCCTCTGTATACCCCGTCCCATAATGCCTAGCTGAGTTTATGTAGTTACTGACTGGAGAAAACAAGAAGAAAACACAAACATCCCTTGACAGCTGTCAAAATGACATCCTTCCTGGTTGATTCTTGTCCCAGTGAAGGAAAAAAAATAGTTGATTGGCTGGGAGAGGACTGAAAAGCAACAAAAAAAATCATAATCACACATTCTTTACAGGAAGTAATGCAGTCACATTCTACTATTCTGTTAAATAAAGCTCCTGAAAACATTTCAGTTTCCGTGTTTAGATTATTTAGACGTAACAGAAAACCAATTTATAGACTGAACTAGCCCATGCCAAGAGGACTTGTGTCACTGAGCAAACCGGCTGTGACACAGCCCAGGACATTTTCGAAACATACGTCTGCCTTTATAGGCTACAATACTTTCCACTTACTAGCAGGTGTATTAAAAAAAAAAAAAAAACCTGCCCACTGCTAAACACGTGAAAAAGGAAATTAATCATCATAATGGAAGTCTCTTAAGATCCTCAAATCATATTTCTGCTGAACAGAATTTTGCACTACTTGGAATAAAGTCAATCCACAGATGAAAGTTAAATTACATTTGAACACAACAGGCCAGGCTCCTCCATAATTCAAAGGGATTTGAGCAGAGTTGCGACTAGGTAATCTGGCACCTGGTGCCATCCCCACTTGCTGCAACTTGTATCACACATGAAGAGCTGACGTGCGTCAATCCTGAGGTGGCATTCATTTCTGTACTGGCATTCAGAAATGCTGATAGGGAAATGAATGTCAGTATAGCACTACCAACCGATCTGACAATTGCAAATCCTAACATCTTGTGCCAAGGGCTTTGCCTCACCCTAGGTGCTCCTCTGGATCTGGGAATGAAGTTAGTAACTTATTAAGAAGAAATAAAAGCTTTTACCAACTTAAAATAAAGCATGAAAGTCAAATGATAACCTGATGCCACCAATATAAACAAACTGCTAAACAGTTAAAAGCTTACTTTTAAAAATGTCATGCCCATTTTTTCCTACCAAAATGAAAGTATTCAAGAAACAAACAGCTGTCTACGAAAACTTGTCAAATTATAGACCTGCAGGCTCACCCCCAAAATTCCTAAAAACTTGTGATGCCCCTTCGGAATATCAAGCAGCATTTCACCTTGCCTCTGGAAGGCATCCACAATAAAAACTGTACAAAAACAAAACAAAACAAAACCTCCAACTTACCACCATATCATGTATTTCTCCATTGTCAAGAATTCTAGAAAGAAAAGTACCTTCCTAAATCACATCTCATCTTAATTACACTAAACTCTTCACCAATTGCATGCTGATAATGCCAAAGTCGCAGGTTCATTCCCATATTGGGAGGCTGGGTTTGGTATAATGCTTAAAGTGTTTACCTTACAAATATTAAGGTACATGGCCAACAGCAGCAGACAGCCTAGTATTAACCTATAAGCTATGAACAAAATGGTTTCAGAAAGGAAGACAGCTCTTAAGTGCGACACTCTGCCAACACTAACTATATTCTAATTAGCATGGAACACTTCAACAATTGGCTAAGCTTCTGGTGTCATTCTAAGGGGATCCAGTATCTGCCTGGGATGACATGATCGACAGACCATGATTCTTTGCCAGAGATGGCCTGTACCTGTCACCCTTGGGATTCCGGATACTGGCTAAGGCTCTTGCCACCCCTAAAGTGCCTTTTTTAGGCAACGTTTAAATAACAATCTCACCACCGTAACAGTTGCAAGCAAGCAAAATCTGAGGGTAATGCTAGAAGTCTAAACCTCAAAATGCACTCACTCAAGGCACTTCTTAAAATGGAGAACATCGACATCTGTGGAGTGACAGAGACCTGGTTCAAGGTTCCTGAGAGCATCCCTGTATTACCTGGCTATAATTCATACCACACCTTTCGGCCACGTAACCTGGACCGAAACACCAAAGGCAGAAGCGTGTCCATATTCATTAAGGATATCCACACCTCCAGGCTAGTTGCTCAGCATAATGCATCCGAGATTATCCAAGTGCAACTAACTCTGAGCAAGATCACAATCCATACTGTAACTTGCTACAGATCCCCCACCATGCCCCAGGATTCCTACTGTTCATTTCTTGATACACTGGAAAATATTAGGGTACAACCCAACACCCTAATAATGGGCAATTTCAACTACCTCACCATTACCTGGGAAAACTACTCATGTACCAACTCTTTTGCTCAACGGTTTCTGGAATTCATAAATTCCAACGCCTTGGATCAACTTATCCACATCCCCACCAGGGGCAGCAATATCCTAGACCTGGTCATCACCAACATGGGCGGCTGGTGTTCCAAACCAGAGGTCAATTCCTTGTTAGTCAGATTCGACCACAAGCTAATCACCCTAGACATCCATATCCTGCTCCCACCCCCCATTAGAGAAACCATCGTAAAAAATTTCTCCAAAGCCAACTTCACGCTTCTTAAGACAGAAGCAGCAAACTTCACGACACCCATGCAGACGGACAATAGAGGTACGACTGCTGAATCCTACACAAATGCACTTTATAAGCACTTACACGAGTGCATGGATTGTGCAATCCCTAAAAGAACCACAATGCTATCCTCCAAAAAAGGAAGCCAATCTGGTGGTCCACTGCCATGAACAAACTCTACAACAGAAGAAAGAAACTGTTGCAAAAAAACCCCAGTAAAATCCCATGATTGGAGAAACTCCCTGGTCAGCCTCAGTAAGAAGATGAGAACCCTCATAAAATCCTCCAAAGCTAGATACGAAAACAAAATTGTCAGCGATTCTAACGACAACCACAAAGCATTCTATAGCTATGTCAGGAATCCTACACAAATGCACTTTATAAGCACTTACACGAGTGCATGGATTGTGCAATCCCTAAAAGAACCACGATGCTATCCTCCAAAAAAGGAAGCCAATCTGGTGGTCCACTGCCATGAACAAACTCTACAACAGAAGAAAGAAACTGTTGCAAAAAAACCCCAGTAAAATCCCATGATTGGAGAAACTCCCTGGTCAGCCTCAGTAAGAAGATGAGAACCCTCATAAAATCCTCCAAAGCTAGATACGAAAACAAAATTGTCAGCGATTCTAACGACAACCACAAAGCATTCTATAGCTATGTCAGGAATCTCAACGGCAACATTCAGACAATGGCACTAAATATACAGAACCAACTGATATTGCCAACAACCTGGCAGATAGGTTCAGTGCTAACTTTACCCCCCACTCATCTCCTAAAGGGCCCATCTCTGTACCGGAAGAATGCAAAGTTCCTGTAATCACGGCTGCACAGGTAAAAACCACACACTCCAAAGCCAAGAACACAGCATCTATGGGACCTGACAACATCCCAGGCTGCGTTCTACATGAACTACAGAACGAACTGGCACCCCACCTAAGCACCACATTCAATCATAGCCTCACCTCAGGCTTTGTGCCCACTGAATGGCTCACAATGACGGTTATCCCACTCCACAAAGGGGGAGCCACCACAGACCCCAGGAACTACCGCCCATTAGCTTGATGAGCCTGGTCTGCAAGGCCATGGAACGTATCATCATGGAACTTACAAAGACATTGGCAATCTCCAAACTTTGGACCCCACCCAGTTCAGGTTTGTAAAAGGCAGATCATGTCTCCTAAACCTGATAGACTTATTTTGAAGCAGTCACCAAAGCTGTAGATGAGGATAAGGTGGTTCACATAGCCTATCTAGATCTCAAGGCTTTTGACACCATTATCCCACTCTGGAATTATAGATAAACTCACTAAACTAGGTATAAATCCCTACGTCACAAGATGGGCTGCCAACTGGCTCACTGACAGAACCCACACTGTGAAAGTAGCAAACTCCAAATCCGACTTCAGACCAGTGACAAGTGGAGTACCACAGGGTTCAGTCCTGAGTCCTCTCCTGTTTGGTATCTACTTCCCTGAAGTACAGGCTAACATAGAAGGTCTTTGGCTAACAAAGTTTGCAGATGACTTCAAACTAGGAGCCATAATCGAAACTCCTAATGATGTGGACATCCTACAAATGGGCCTCACTGAGACAGATGCCTGGTGTCAAAGCCATGGCATCAAGTTCAATGCCAAAAAGTGCATTGTCATCCTCTTTGGTAAAAACTCTGTACCCATGAACTACCACATAGGTGGTAGTCTACTCAACATCGAAAGTGTGATAAGAGACCTTGAGACCCAGGTTAACAGTAGTCTCTCCTTTGATAATCACATCGCCACAGTAGTCAGGAAATTCTTCTACGTGGCACACCTCATCACAAAAGTTTTCTCATTCAGGAAAAAGAGAGGTCATTGTTCCCCTCTACTCGTCACTCATTAGACCCATTACAGAGTACAACGCCCCTTTTTGGTATGTACCTCACAAGACATCTACAACAACTGGAAAGGCCGCAGAATTGCCTCACAAAAAGGATTACTGGAATCAAACAGATGCCCTACGCAGACCGTCTCAAAAAACTCCACCTTTACTCCGTCGCATATCGCCTACTCAGAGGTGATCACTGCCTAACATACAAAGCTACGTCAAACCCAGAGGTGTTGGTTATGCTTCACTTAAAGAAATCCCAATCCGTCTGAGCTACATGCTCTAGGGACCTAAACCTTGTCACCACAATAAACAGAACATGCTGGAGGGATATATTCCTGCCCCAGAGACTTCCCATACTCTGGAACAAACTACCTATCTATATCAAACAAAGCTCCTCATTAGCACTCCAAGAAAAAATCTTGATGATTGGATGGGAAATAGGAAATTCACCCTGGGGATCACCTCTGTGGCTCTGCTCGACAGGGGCAAAGGAAAATAATTTTCTTGGGTGGCGAAAGCCAGGGTACCTTTTTGGCTAGGCTTATATAGGCCCTAGGGCCAATAGCCTAGTACCTACCTATGAACACAGGAAACTCAGTGCTACAGTCTTTACCAATATAATCAAAGATATTAGTTTCAGTTGAACATTCCCTTCTTCTACAATTAATGCTATTGTTAACCACCTACATCTTCAACGAATACACAGATGCACCAGTCAAAACTCCTTTAAAGTTCAAGCAGGGAACACAAATCCTATTCCCCAAGCAGGTTATACTTGGAAGTCCACAGAGCGTTGTCCTTGATCCCTTGCAGTTTACTATTTTCATGAACACTTTCAAGATTACAGTCTAATGTTCCAGCAATATTTATATTGCCAACGTGTCATAAGGACTTCAAACCCATCTCTCTCCTGCATTAGCTTCACACAAGATTATCATCTCAAGACATTTCACTCAATTCAGGTCCTTGCTTTTAACAGTAAATGTCAAGAAAACTAAATCCATTTGGTACAACTGAACTTCTATGCCAAGATCCGTAAGACATGATCAACTGCCTCACCATTATGAAGCATCACACATTTTGCGCATCACTTTAAACAAGTTCACAGATTCATACTAAGTTACTGATCAGAAAGATCTTTTGTAGCCTTGCCATTACAAGTCCAAATGACCTCAGCAGGTTATCCCATAAGAACCCCAGGGCTCTGTTCCTGGCCTCATTCTTATTTAGTATCTTAATGCTTTCAGGATCACAGTCCTTAAAATGTTACAGCAGTTTTTATGTTGATGACATGTCACATAGACTTTACACATATCCCACTCCCAATATCTAGGTTCCAGCTTGAACTCAAATGTGCCTTCTCCTCACATCTCCACTATGTAACTGCTAGACTAATAAGCTTCCCAGGTACTAGTCAAATAATCTTCCACCAGTTAACATCAACTGCAAGCACCAACCCAAAAGGTGTTCTCTGGCAACATTAGAAGACACCCTTCTCACCTATGACTACAGGAGCCACATCAACTGAACAGATCTAAACTCCACTTAACAATGTCTGTTGATTTTTTAACTCACTCTGATGGAAGCATTACTTCACCTATTTCATGAAAGTAAAATTACTAACCCCACCAAGACTGTGATAATTTTCCTCCTTACTGATGCATATAATTCTTACCTTGATCACAGTCTTCCAATTTGTTTTTTTCTTTAATAATAAAACTTTCACCCAATACTTGCAATTACAAGGAAATCCATTCTGTTTCTCCTTCCCAGCTAATGACTGAAATATTTCAGAAATCTTCTGTTGGGGACCCACTCACTCCCTCTTCACCAGGTGATGCTTCATGTTAGCCATCTTGAATCAATGTCTAGTTGTCAGGATAAATGAATATTTTCTACAGTTTCAGCATGTTACTGTTCTGTGACTGTACTGCTGCACTCATACCTCCCACGGAATTATTTGTTTTTACTGAATTGTTTTGGGATCCAAATAATGGGGTGCCATGATTCCCGAGTGACACTCCTTCATTTCTGAGTTTTCTCAGCTTTTTTTTATTTTTATTTTATTTTTTTCTGCCTTTGAGCTGATGTCATCACGTGCATGATGATGTCAGCTCCGTCGGTGCTACCAGCCTATTGGAATTTAGCTTGCATTCCGGGTATTCAAATGGAGAGCAGGGAAACATTATCTTTTGGCTGCAGTGCACATAAGTTGCGAGCTGTTATTTTCTGTGAACAGAATGCTGCTTACATTCTGTAATTCTGGAGCTTGCATTACGGCTGTTCGTGGTTGCGAGCCGTTCCATTACACTTGTTATTGAACAGAAAGCATTTTCTGGTTCCATTACACTTGCTATTGAACAGAAAGCATTTTCTGGTTCCATTACACTTGTTGTTGAACAGAAAGCATTGCAATACAAATTTCTGCTGGCTTGAAGTATGTGTGTGTGTGTGTGTGTGTGTGTGTGTGTGTGTGTGTGTGTGTGTGTGTGTGTGTGTGTTACACCTGGTGGCTAGAGGTACTCAATCTCAAACCCTGTACATTGTGTACAAGGTAAAAAGAGCCTAAAGTCCATAGCCACCACCACTAGTGAATTTATGCCTAATAATTTTTTATCTGTTCCTCATAAAATCTGTGGTTTTCAGGATTTTTGTGGCAAAGAAATCACTGAAGGTTGAATTCACTAAATAATGACAGACATTTGAATTTCAGACTTCATATTCTTCAGAAAATAAATGGTAACAAAACCTTTTGTTCTAGCAATTAAGTTGATAAGCATTAAAGGTGTCCCTATTTTGGGGCTGTATTCTCCTATTATTGGCTTTGTCCATGTTTTTTGTGCTATGACGATGATAGCTATGGTGAGAAGTGAGAAAGTACAGTTGTGTACATTTACCATAAATGTAGATGCTCGAGTGTATTCACTGCTGTAGTCATCAAATTTGGGTAGCCCTTGGCCGGCCCGAAAACCAGAGGCTTAGTATTTCTGCGTCGGTTGCTGTCACTTCAGGACTGACGTCAGGTCGTCAATAGTATAAAGTAAGGCAGCCAAAGCCATTACATCAGTTTTTCTTGCCTTGTCAGGAGCCCCCAAGTGGGAGCCAGGATATGGTGGAAGAACCCCACCAGTAGAAAGTAAATACGAAAAAGTTCCTTGTAAGGAGAGAGAGAGACGAGGGGGATGGAGGGAGGGAAACCAGGACTGCAACAGTGAATACACTCAAACATCTACATTTATGGTAAGTGTACACAACTGTACTATGTTCTTTGTGTTTCACTGTTGCAGTCATCACATTCGAGTTGATTCCCAAAGCTGAAGAAAAGGGTGGAGGCAGTCAAGGAGACTAGGGGCTGGCAAGGATGCCCTGCAAGACTGCAGTGCCAAAGCCTGCCCTGGATTTGGAGAAGATACGCAGGTGGTAATGCTTGGTGAAAGTGTAAACAGATGTCCAGGTGGCAGCCTCCAAGATGTCCCTGGTGGGGACTCTTCTGAGGAAAGGTGCAGAGGTGGAGGCTGCTCTGGTAGAGTGAGTCCTGACCCCCTTAGGGGAAAGGTTTTCCTTGTAACAAAAATGGATGCAGTGTGTTATCCATTTGGAAATGGTTTGTTTGGAGATGGCTTTGCCCACTGCCCCTGTAGCAAAGCTGACCAGTAATTGATCAGACTTTCTGAATGATTTAGTCCTCTCTACATAGAATCTGAGCTGTCTGTGCACATCTAGAGAGTGCAGGATCATTTCCCCCTTGTTTTGTGGGTTAGAGAAAAAGGTGGGCAAATGAATAGATTGGTTGGTAGCCACACTGGACACCACTTTGAGCATGAAGGATGGGTTAGTCCTGAGGGACACCCAGTCAGCATGGAAGATGATGACGGGGTCTACAGCCACGAGTGCTTGTAGCTCGGAGACTCTTCTGGCTGAAGTAATGGCCAGAAGAAAAGCTGTCTTCTATGAGAGAAATTTTAACTCTGCTGAAGATGCTGGTTCAAAGGGGGGCAGGGTGAGCTTTTCCAACACAAAGTTTAGGTCACAAGCTAGGGCAGGTGCTCTTCTGGGTGGCCTCAACTTGCTAGCCCCTCTTAGGAACTGTTTGATCAGAGGGTGTGAGAAAAGGGGGTGTTCAGTGTGGAAATGAGCAGAAATAGCAGAGGCATGAATTTTAATAGAGGAAAAGAACAGCCCATTGTGTAGCAGGTCAGCTAGGTAATCCACGATGAGAGGTAAGGAGGGCTGTGCCTTATCGGCTCCCTTAGCCTGAATCCAGGTGCAGAACCTTTTCCATTTGTCAGCATAAGACTTTCTAGTGCTAGGGCGTCTAGCCTTACATATAAAGTCTAGAACCTGTTTACTGAGGTTGGCAGATTGATCAGCGGTCATGGGATAAGCCAGGCTGACAAAATGAGGGTCTGCAATTGGGGATGCATGAATTCTCCTTCCCTCTGGGTCAGGAGGGTTGGGGTCTGAGGGAGATGCCATGGTGGCAGTGGGGATAGGCTGCGCTGCAGTGGGTAGCAGTGTTGGCGAGGCCAGTCTGGAGCAATCAGAATTGTCGTTTTTTTTTCTCCCTTATTTTGAGCAGTACCCTGGTGATAAGAGGCAGTGGGGGAAAAGCATAGTCCGAGAGATTGACCCAGGGGAAGGATATGGCATCTACTTTCCAAACTATGCAGTGATGCTCCCTGGTGTAGAACTTGCTGAGCTGATGGTTGGTGTGGGAGGCAAAGAGGTCGAGCTTCGGGGTGCCCCATTTCTGAGTTATTAGGGTGAAGGTTCTTTGGTCTAGCTGCCACTCATGTGGGTCCAGAAGATTTCTGCTTATGTGGTCTTCCAGACAGTTTAGAGAGCATGGCAGGAATTGTGCTAACAGGTGGAGTTGCATGGCAGAATCTGTGTGCCAAAGGGTCATGGCCAGCCTGTACAGAGAGTAGGCGTGAGTCCCTCCCTGCTTGTTGATATAGCACATCACAGTTGTGTTGTCTGTTTTGATCAGGAGAGCCCCTGGGGAGAGAAGGGGCCTGAAAGATGTCAATGCGTGCTGGACAGCCAACATCTCTTTTTGGTTGATGTGCAGATGGATTTGCTGTGGGCTCCATTGGCCCTGTATGCACCTGCCATCCAGGTGTGCACCCCATGCATAGTCTGATGCTTCTGTGGTGAGGGCCTGGGCGATGGGGGTGGTGAGAAAGGTAGTCCCTTGTTGTGTGAGCATGCTGCTGCCCACCAAAGAAAATCTTTCCTTAGGCAAGGTCTCAATGGTATAAGAGTTTCCAGGTCTTGAGAGTGTTGACACCAAAGGCTTTTTAGGTACCATTGAAGTTTCCTCATATGCAGTCTGGCATATGGAATGAGTAGAATGCAAGATGACATGAACCCCAGAGCTTGCAAGATTTTCCTTGCAGATAAGTGGGGTCTGGTGGCTAGTTGAGACATGTAGGCTGTCAGGTAAGTTTACTTTTCTGGTGTAAGGAATGCCATCTGGGATGCTGTGTCCAGGCTTGCTCCCAGGAATATAACCCTTTGGGTGGGTACTAGCTTGGATTTCTTTTTGTTGATAGTGTACCTAGGGAGGTCAGTAGGGACTTTACAAAAGCCAGGTGCTTGAGCAGCTTTTCCTGACTGTATGGGTAAATTTGGATATTCCTTTGTCTGCAAAAGGCAATGGCGGGAGCCAAACATTTTGTGAAAACTCTGGGAGCAGTAGATAAGCCAAAGGGAAGCGCAGAGAACTGAAAGTGCAGAGATCCTGCCCTGAAACGTAGATATTTCCTGCATGATTCCCTGATACGAATATGGAGGTAGGCCTCTTAAGTCTAGGGTGGCTAGCCAAGCATTCTTGGAGAGCATGGGTAGCAGTTGCTGGAGGGTGAGCATTTTGAATTTTGGTATCACCAGGAAGGTGTTTAGAATGGACAGATCAAGGATGGGGCATCAGGTGCCCTCTTTTCTGCGTACTAGAAAAGGTCTGGAGTAGAAACCTTGGCCTATCTGTTCTGCAGGAATGTGCTCTATTGTCCTCATAGAGAGCAGGGAAAGGACTTGCTTTTTTGCCTCTGCCCACTGGTTTGGAGGTAGATCTGGGAACCCTTTTAGGGTTGGAAGAGTGTGGAAAGAAAATTTGTATCCCTGGGACACTATGTTGAGAACCCAGTGGTCGTTGGTAATGGTGGCCCAGGTGCTTGCGTGGAAGGAGAGTTTTCCTCCAAGGGGCAAGTGCAGGCAGGCAGACGGAGGGGTGGGGGAGGAGAGTCACTGTGAGTTCTTACCATGGTGGGGTGGCTTTGAACTCCCTGGTTTTGAAGTGGAGGAAAGTACAGTTGTGTACCTACCATAAAATGTAGATGTTCGAGTGTAGTCACTGTTGCAGTCATTACACTTGGGTTATCCTGCTGGCAGCCTACCCGCAGTCAGCCTGAATTCCAAAGTCCTGGTCCAGCGTCGGTTGCTGTTGCCTCTTCCCTGATGTCAGAGCACCAGGGGTATAAAAGATGCAGCCAACGCCATTTTCTTCAGTTTTTCTTGCCCCAGATGTCAGGTGTCCCCAAAAGGGTAGGCTAAAAAACATTGCTTATAAAAGCATGCACTAACATAAACAATACCTTCATCTACAAGCAAATACACCACATAGGCTGTATAGCATAGAGAAGTACAGATACATCCCAGCAAAGAAGGGGGTATGGTGGGTGGGTAACCTGGACTACAACAGTGAATACACTCGAACATCTACATTTATGGTAGGTACACAACTGTACTATGTTCATCATGTTTCACTGTTGCATTCATTACACTTGGGTTGAATCCCAAAGCTGAGGTAGGGCGGCTGGGTCTAAATAGAATTAGGAGTGGCTATAAGGCCCTGCAGAACTGCAGTGGCAAAGCCTGCTCTGAATTTAGAGTAAAGTGGTTAAGTGGTAGTGCTTAGTAAAAGTGTGCACTGAAGTCCAAGTTGCAGCTTCCAAAATATCCTTGGTTGGTACTCCTCTGAGTAAGGCTGCTGAGGTGGCTGCTGCCCTGGTAGAATGTGGTCTAATGCCCTTAGGCACAGATTTGCCATGTTGTGAATAGCAGAAACGAATGCAGTGTCCTATCCATTTTGAAATAGTCTGCTTTGAGATAGCCTTTCCTTGTGATCCTGCAGCATATGCCACTAAAAGTTGCTCAGTCTTTCTGAAAGCTTTAGTTTTGTCCGAGTAGAAGCGTAGCTGTCTGTGTATGTCCAAAGAATGCAGAAGTCTCTCCCCTTTATTCTGTGGGCTTGGATAAAAAGTAGGCAAATGAATTGTTTGGTTAAGAGCCACACTGGACACCACCTTAGGCATAAATGTTGGGTTTGTCCTTAGAGAAACCTTGTCCGGATGGAAGATGATAAAAGGTTCCACAGCCATTAATGCCTGTAGCTCTGAGACTCTTCTTGCTGAAGTTATTGCTAGGAGCAGAGCTGTTTTCCATAAGAATTTTATCTCAGCTGTATTGGCTGGCTGAAAAGGAGGCAGTGTGAGTTTTTCCAAGACAAAATTGAGGTCCCATGCAGGTATTGGTGCTCTCCTTGGGAGTCTTATGTTTTGCCCGAGTAACTGCCTAAGCAATGGATGTGAAAAAATTGGTGGTTCTGTATTGTAATGAGCTGAAATGGCTGAGGGATGGATCTTAATTGATGAGAAGGATAGGCCTTTGTCCAGCATCTCAGTCAGATATTGTAAAATCTGAGGAATATTTGGTACAAGTGTGTCAATTCCTTGTGCCTGGTTCCAAGCACATAATCTCTTCCATTTTTCTGCATAAGATTTCCTGGTGCTGGGCCTCCTGGCCTCCAAAATAACATCCATAACCGCTTTAGAGAGAAGTGTATTCTCAATGGTTACACTATCCGCCATGCAGCTAGATTTAGGGTTCTGAGATGGCTGTCCAGGATCTGATTGTTTTGTTGGGTCAGTAAATGAGGAATTTGAGGCAATGTCTAGGCAGGGCCTTGAGACAAGCTCCTTAGGATTGGGAACCAGTGTTGGCGAGGCCAATCCGGGGCAATCAGTATCATTTGTGGCTTCTCTTGTCTGACCTTTAGGAGTACCTTGGAGAGTAGAGGCATTGGAGGAAAGGCATATACTATAAGGTTGTTCCAGCTGAATGACAAAGCATCCACTGTCCATGCTTGTTTGTGATAAGTCCTTGTGCAGAATCTCTGAAGTTGGCAGTTGTGAGGGGAGGCAAAAAGATCTATGTCTGGGCATCTCCATTTCCTTGTTATCATGCTGAAGATTTGTGGATCTAGTTTCCATTCGTGAGGGTCTATGAGGTTTCTGCTTAGTTCGTCTGCCAGTGCATTTGTTTTTCCTGGCAGGAATTGTGCTTGCAGGTATACTTGGTAAGTCAATGCTGTGTTCCACAAAATCATGGCTTGTCTGCAGAGGGGGTAGGAATGTGTGCCCCCCTACTTGTTTATGTACCACATGACTGTGGTGTTGTCCATCTTTATCAGCAGTTGTCCTGGATGAAGTAGGTCCTTGAAGGCTGTCAGGGCATTTTGTACAGCTAGCATCTCTTTTTGATTGATGTGAAGATGCCTTTGGCTTGGGGATCTTGTGCCCCGAATACATTTTCCTGCCATGTGGGCCTCTCAGGCATAATCTGAATCATCTGTTGTTAGTGTTTGCCTGGCTGTGGGTAAAGTGAATGGCTGTCCCTTGCTGTGGTGACAGGCCTGTGCCCACCATCAAAACTCCTGTTGTAGGCAGGGAATGAGTGAAATTATTGATTCCAGGCTGTGGCAATGTTGAGTCCAAACACTTTTTAGATACCATTGTAGCTTCCTCATATGCAGTCTTGCATATGGAATTAGCAGAATGCAGGAGGCCATGTAGCCCAGAGCCTGCAGAATTTTTCTTGCAGATAACTGGGTCTTTGTTGCCATGCTTTCGAAATAAGAAGTCAGTTGCCTTTGTTTGTCTGGCGTGAGATAAGCCATCTGGGAAGTTGTATTTAAGCTTGCACCCAGGAATATTATCTCTTGAGAGGGTACTAGTTTTGATTTCTTTTCGTTTACTGTGTACCCGTAGGCAAATTAGTAATCTTTTTAGAAATGCCAGATGCTTTAGTAGAATGTCTTTGGTCTCTGCTTGAATAAGGCAGTCGTCCAAGTAGGGATATATTTGAATTCCTCTGTCTGCAAAATGCAATTACTGGTGCCAGGCATTTTGTGAAGACCCTGGGCACAGTAGATAAGCCAAAGGGCAGTGCAGGGAATTGGTAGTGCATTGAGCCAGCTATGAATCTGAGGTATCTTCTGCAAGATTGTCTGATTGGGACATGCAGGTATGCCTCTTTGAGGTCCAAAGTTACAAGCCAAGCCTTCTTGCCCAGCATGGGCAGAAGTTGCTGCAGAGTCAACATTTTGAATTTTGGAACGTCCAGAAAAGTATTTACAATAGACAGGTCCAGAATTGTTCTCCATGCTTTGTCCTTTCTTGGTACTAAGAAAAGTCTTAAGTAAAATCCTTGTCCCTGCTCTTGCTGAGGCACTGGCTGAATAGCCCTCATGTCCATGAGAGATGAAACTTGTTTTTGTGCCTCTGCTCACTGACTGTGTGGCAGGTATGGCATACATTTTGCCTTTGGAAGGGTGTGAAAGTGGAACCTGTAAGCCCTGAAAGACTATATTTAAGACCCATTTGCCCTGGGTGATCATGTGCCAATTTTGTGAAAAAAGTGCTAGTTTTCCCCCTAAGGGTGCTGCCAAAAGATAAATGCTTGGCATTGGCAGAGGGAAGTCATTGGGACTGTTTCCTATATGGCTGTGATCTGTCTTCTCTGCTTTTGGAGGTAGAAGCACCCCATTGTTTGGGCCTGTATGAGCCCTGGGGCTGTTGTCTGCCTCTAGGGCGTCTCTATCTGCTTCTTTGTGGCCTGTCTGACACGGGAAAGGACCAATTTTTAGAAGGCCAGTTCCTGCTAAATCTGGGTGGCTGTATCTGTAAGAAATCCTTTACTGTCTGCATAGATTTAGCTTTATCATCCATTTTCTTCAACACCTCTTCTGCCTTAACACCAAATAAAGTATCATGCTGTAATGCAGCATCCAATAATTTTGCTTTAACATGATCAGGCAGAGTCTGTTCCTTTAACCAAGCATGCCTTCTAATGACAGAACCTGTTACAGCGGCCCTGCAAGAGGCCTCCAGTGAATCATAACCACATTGTATGTTTTCCCACTTGTTCAGCTGCATGCAATAAATCCTGCATTTCCTTGTTCTCAGAACATTCAGAATTTGTAAACATTTTCTGTTTTAGGAGAGACATTAAGTATTGCTGATATTTAAGCCTATGAAACTGACAATTTAAAGCCCTTACAGCCAAGGTAGCAGAAGTGTAAACTTTTTTCCCCCATCTGTCCAGAGCCCTAGAATCTCTATCTGAGGGGACAGGGTTTTTTGCAGTAGCAGCCTTGACCCCTTTGGGACCCTGAGAAATAGTTTCTGGGTCAGCAGCAGGGTTTTTATATAGAAATTTATGTGAATCTGGTACCCTGTAGTATCTGTCTGGCTTAACAAGAGCAGGAGGTAAAGAGTCGGGAGACAGGCCTAACTCTGAAAATGCATCATCTACAATGTCTAGAACAGATGGAATAGCAAGAGGTCTGTGCTGAGGTAGCAAAAGAAAGTCTCTGAGCCTTTTCTTAGAATTTGAGTAATCTTGGCTCTCCCAGTGGAAATGCTCCCTCATGGTATGCAGGGTTTCCCCAAATGAGTAATCCTCAGGAGGAGAAGCTGAAGGAATAGATTCTTCAGCATCAGAATCCTCATAGGGAGGAATACAGTATCCCTGTTCTGAAGAAGAGTCAGAGGAAATGGAAACCTGATCAGAGGAATGATATTCAGTGTCTTGCCTAGGTCTCTTATCAGGAGGGGGATGGGAACCCCTGATCAAAGTAATTCGGTCTTCGGCCATTTTGAGCATCTGTTTCTTAGGCATGGAAGTCTGTCCTGGAGAATGCTGTACTTGTTTCCTTGCCTTTAAAACTGTTTTAGACTTTGTCTTGGAAGCTGAAGTTGGCTTGATATAAAGCTGTGTTGGTCTAAAAACACTCTCAGAAGCCGATGCCTGCTCAGTGGCTCTGGACCCATCTGAGGGATTAGTTTCCGAAGGCCCAATACCTTGACTATCCAGAGGCCTAGTTGTCTCCACGTGGGAGTCGGAGGTGGCCTGTGGCTCTGAGGTAACGGGTGTCAGGGGCTGCGAAAGCGCCTCACTGAGAACTGGCGACTGGCCTAGAAGAGGCTTTGCCATCGGTTTTGGACCTCGGATGCCTGTCCTTTTCTTTTTCCTTGCGCTTTTTATGAACTCCGGTCGTCGGCTGTTCTGACGGCATTATGTATTTAAACCTTCGGCCAAAGTAATGAAAAGCAAAATCGTACTGACGCTTAATAGTGCGTTGGTTAAATCTAGCACAAAACCGACAACTAGCAACGTTGTTGGTCAGGGCCTAGGCAAGGAATACAGTAAGAATGAAAATCCTTATGAGGTATTTGCTTCCCACGCGAAATACAATTGTTAACTTTTTCTGACATCGGTCTGGAGCAAGAAGTTTCCCCAACGGGGTACTTAGCTTTATAGAAGACTTCGGATCTGAAATTCAATTTCGAAAATCTCAGCAGTTGGCCGACCGGCACTTGCGAACTGCTTTTGCTTCAGGCACCACGCGGCAAGAAAGACTGATGAAAATGGCGTCAGCTGCATCTTTTATACCCCTGGCGCTCTGACATCAGAGAAGAGGTGACAGCAACCGACGCCAGACCAGGACTTTGGAATTCAGGCCGACTGCGGGTAGCCTGCCAGCAGGATAACCCAAGTGTAATGACTGCAACAGTGAAACACGATGAACATCTCCACTGCTTTGATCTCTGCATTCCCTGTGGCTGCTGTCTGGGGGGGGTCTGCTTCCCCAAGGTCTGGGCTGAACTGACCTGGAGGGGGCAGGAAAAGACCAGTGCTTGGAGGGGTAATGCCTGCTGAACCTGTAGGAAATCCTTAACTGTCTGCACAGATTTAGCTTTTTCTTCCATCTTTTTTAAGACCTCCTCTGCCTTGGTGCCAAATAAGTTGTCTCTGTGCAAAGGTGCATCCAATAATTTAGATTTGACATGGTCTGGCAAGGGCTGTTCTTAACCCAAGCATGCCTTCTAAGGACAGAACCGGTGACTGCTACTCTGCAAGAAGCGTCTAGGGCAGGGGTCTGCAACCTTCATTATCAAATGAGCCATTTTGGCCCCTTTCCCACCAAATAAAATTCATTGGGAGCCATAAAACCTATCTGACCCCCTAAAATGAAGATAACATAGCATATAAAGTTTTACATACAGTTATTATACTAGATATAAAAGAACTAAGTTTATAAGAGCAATATTTAAAATCGAAACCTATTTTTGTTCCTTTGTTGGGATTGCTCGATCGCTGTGTGTGTGTGTGTGTGTGTGTGTGTGTGTGTGTGTGTGTAAATGCATGTTAGCAGAAACCATGTTATTGTAGCAAATTTCTGAGTTTATAAGAACAATATTTAAAGTCCGTCCCTATTTTTGTTTCTATGTTCCCCTTTATTTGTGACTCTGTCCAGACTTCTTGTGGTAAGACTTTGAGAGGTATGAAAGGTATGGAAACCTTTCAGGAGATGCCACTGCTGCCAGAGGATCACTCGATCGCTCTCAGTTTGTGTGGAATGCATGGAAACAGAAATCTTGTTATTCTAGCAAGTTTATAAGAGCAATATTTAAAATCCATCGCTTGATCACTGTGTGTGTGTGTGTGTGTGTGTGTGTGTGTGTGTGTGTGTGTGTGTGTGTGTTGAGCAGTATAGTGGCCATTATTTTTAAAAGCTACAGGGAGCCACTGAAGAAGGGTGGAAGAGCCACATGCGGCTCCAGAGCCGCAGGTTGCAGACCCCTGTTCTAGGGCGTCAAAACCACAGTGTAAGGTGTGCTTAGTTACTTGACTTGCAGAATGCATTAACTCTTGTAGCTCTTTAGATTCTGCAAAAGCAGGAAAGAAAGACACTTTTTGTTTGAGGAGTTCCCATGGTATGTTGCTAAACTTTTAGCATATGGAACTAACAATCCATAGCTGATAGCAAGGGTAGCAGAGGTGCATACTTTTTTACCTCATCTGTCTAGTGCTCAGGAATCCTTATCTGAGGGGGTGGGATTCCTAGCAGAGGTTGCTTTAATTCCTTTAGGCCCTTGAGAAATTACCTCAGGGTCAGCAGTAGGATTTTTGAAAAGAAATTTGTGAGAGTCAGGGACTCTGTAATACCTGTCAGGTTTTCTGGGAGTGGGAGGGAGGGTGTCAGGAGTCAAACTGGATTCCAGGAAAATATTGTCCACAACATCCAGGACTGGGGAAATGGCCAGGGGTCTCTGCTGTGGACGATCTAAGAATTTTCAGTGTCTCTTTTTAGACTGAGGGTAGTCCTGACCTTCCCATTGTAAATGCTTCCTTAAGGTATGAAGGGTTTCTCCAAAGATAAAGTCTTCGGGTGGAGAGGCTGAAGGAATGGATTCATCTGCATCAGAATCCTCATAAGCAGAGAGGGGTTGCATGTCTTCATATTCAGATGCATCAGAGTCATCAGACTCCTGTTCAGGTAAAACTACTGGGGACAGATCTCTTTCTTTTGGAAGGGGTAGCTTGGCTTCCCCTGATCAGCATGATAAGGTCTTAAGGTCTTCCGCCATTTTAAGCATTTGAGACTGAGGCAAGGAAGCAGTTACTTGAGATTGGGTCGTCAGTTTCTTGGGTGTGGTTCATACTCTGGGCCTTAGAAACTCGGTAGTTTTCGAAAGAACGGTAGATGCGAAAGAAGTAGTCGGTTTGTGTCGAGAATCGGTAGTGCTAAGTGCTTCCTCGGAAGCTGGTGCCTGCTCAGTGGCTCCGGATCCATCCAAGGTAGAGACAACCACAAGGATCCTTAGTCGTAGAAGAGTTTTGCGGCATACAAGACTCTGAAAGGGTCTCGGTAGTGGCCTGCAAATCCACAGAAGCGGGCATCAGGGGCTGTGAAAGCACCTCACTGAGGACAGGAGAACTGATGACTAGCTTAACAGAAGCGTCGTCGGTAGGCTTGGACCTGTGCGGTCTGTCTCTGTCTTTATCCTTACATTTTTTCGGAAGATCTGCTGTCAGATGGCTTACGGAAGCCATATCGGAATTTGAGGACTGTAAGCAAAAATATCTAGCTACAATAAGGGCCCGAGGACGTATAGTTCTGGCGTTAAACAAAGCACATAAGTGACAGTGTCGGACATTCTGGTCTGGGCCTAAGCAAGTGAAGCAGTAAGAATGAAAGTCTTGGTGTGCTACTTGCTTTCCACAGGCGAGACGATTGTAAACTTTTTCTGACATCGGTTAGAGCAAGAAAAAAGGATCCCCAATGGGTACTTAGCTTTAGAAGACTTGAGCTTCAATTCAGAAGACGAAACTCAGGTAGCGGCCGACCGGCATTCGTGCGAACTGCTTCTGTTTTGGGCTCCACGGAAAGAAACACTAATGCAATGGCGTTGGCTGCCTTACTTTATACTACTGACAACCTGATGTCAGTCCTGAAGCGACAGCAACCGAAGCAAAAATACTAAGCCTCTGGTATTCGGGCTGGCTGAGGGCAACCCTGGAAGGGATAACCCAAATTTGATGATTGCAATAGTGAAACATGATAAACATCTGAATTCCGTATTACCCCATTATTGGCTTTGTCCAGGTTTTTTGTGCTAAGAGTTTGAGAACTATGGTGAGAAGTGAGAATAGAATTCACTAAATGATAGCCATTTAAGTTTCAGTCTTCCTATATTACAGGAAACTGCTGATTTGGCATAGTGGTGTGTTGCTCTGACTGTAGTACACAAGAGTCCTGGGTTCAGGACTTGGCAGTGAAATGCATGGTGGTAACACAACATTTTATTCTAGCAACTTTCTAAAATTATAAAAGCAATGTTTAAAATGTGTTCCTGGTTTCTGGTCTTTTGTCTGCCCCCCCCCCCCCAAAAAAAAAACTGAAATTGAAAATAAGTGCAAGAGGTTGTGCAAGATGCCTATGGCTTACACTACTGTCATTTATATATATGTATGTATATGTACACTACTGTCATTTATATATATATATATATATATGTATGTGTGTATGTATGTGTATATATATATATATATATATATATATATATATATATATATATATACACATATATAGATATCTATATATCTATATGTGTGTGTGTATATATATATATATATATATATATATATATATATATATATATTGACACAGATATATGTATACATATGTTGTTGTTGTATCTTTCGGCTTTTCCCGGTTAGGGGTCGCCACAGCGGAACTCCGGACCACTAATGATTGGCAGTAGATTTTTACGTACCGAGTTGCCAGCCCTGACCAACAACCTTCAACGAAGGTACACCCATTCACGTATGTCTCCACACAGAAGACGCTTTAGCTGAGAATCGAACAGGATGTCTTACTGTGAGGCGACAACGCTACCGCAACATCACCACCACGATATATATATATATATATATATATATAGATATATATATATATATATATATGGGTCCCCTACGAAATCCCGAACGCACAGTATCCCGACACCCAAAATACCGAGACGAAAAGCCCGAAACCCCACATTATATAAAGGTTGAAAATGCGAAATTCAAAATCGCGAAACTAATACATACATACATACAGCACGCACACAAACATACACACACACACACACCCTCCCCCCATAACCAAACAAACCACCCTACATTAAAGATAAGCAAGGTGGCTTCTCCCCCCTGCACCCTCCATGTGGGGGGGGGGGCTGTGCCCCCCACACCTCCCCTACTTTATTATTCTAACTCAGAGATCGCACAAACATATACACAAGGCAAACTCACACCCACACATTACAGTCCCTCAAACACACACACACACACTAAAGCCCCTCGCAAACACACTTACACACACATACTTTCCTGAACCGCAACACCAGAAGCGCCAACTCAAAATCTCTTAACATCAGGATTTTGAATTTTGCACTTCTGGTCTTTCGGTAATGTGGGGTTTCGGGCTTTTCGTCTCGGTATTTTGGGCGTTGGGATTCTGGAAATGTTCTGAATTAGGCAGTTTTGTCATTATTGGTTCATGCAATTTGTTTCATTGCCTGCTGGAAAAATGTTCAAAAATAAATTTAAAATGCACTCTAACAAGTGTGCTGTATTGTACAAGGAATATAATTAATAAAGTCAGGAAGGTATATCAAAGAACATGTGTAGGTTTCTTGTTTTGAGTGCAAGGGGCCAATGATTTGAAAACAGCCCAAAGGTCATCTTTATCCACCACTGGCCAGATGCATTTTCTTTGGACGTGGTGTGGGTTTCAATGCTGTTTCAATGAATGTGAGTTTCAAGGGCAGAGAAATTTTAATGCCAAGTCTGTTTTCACTGTGAGACAGTATTGCTTTGTTTAATTAGCAGATGTCTATTAATGTTTGTGCATTGTGCTGTAAAATGTAAAAATAAAATTCAAATCATTGTAGAAGTAAAGCAGTATGCACGCATTAGTGTTTATGGTAAATGGAGTGAAATAGCCAGGTAATGGGACATTGCAATGGCTGCAGGGGGACTCTGTCATATTTTGGTTGTCTGTTCTTCAGTTACATTTGAAAGTTGGTATCCACAATTCCATTGGCGTGGGTGGGGTTACATAACGTATGCAAATTTTATGTTAATCAGCATACAGATTTGTAGCTATTTTTCATTGGCCTTGCCCAGATTTTTGATGTTTCCAGGTTGAGAGGTATGGTTGCACTGTATAACTTGCACACCCAGGCTGCTACCTTTTTAACAAAATCACAGTTGAAATTGGATCTTGGGTCCAGTCTACACAGTAAATAAAACAAAAATAAATTTTAAAAGATGGATCAAAGACCTGGAGCAAAATGCTCCAACTCCCATTCTAAAGTACAGAGTATAGAAAAAGCAGGTGCCACATAGTAAAAGGTGGTGGAATTCATATAAGCAAAGGTTAGCAATCTGGGAGACCAGAGTCATTGAATCCAACCTCCTCACAGTATACTTTCAACAATGGCATTGCTAAAGAGTGGAAATGGAGACATTCACTTTTTCTATTCTACATATTATCCAAACTCTGCAACAAGATATTGGGGAGGGTGTGGTAAATGGCAAGCTAACAGATCGGTACAATTATGAGACACAATCACAAAGGATTTCAAAGTCCTGCAGAAGGTATAAAACAAGAAAGAGTTGCATCACATAAATCTTAATTCCTAGTAACACTTAATAAGCAGAAGGTATAGTTGTGTAAAATCTTACCATAACCTTAGATGTCCTTCTCTTCAATATGCTGCAGTATCCGTTACATGGTAGAGTCCACCTCTAATTGACTCATACATCCAGCCATTTTACCAAGCATAAATGCTACTGTGAAGGTATGTGCGACAGCCCGCATCACCCAGCGTACATACATCGGGTATAAAGCAGATGTCAGCATGCACCTACCTCAGAAATGAATGTCACCAGGCACCAGCCTGAAGGGAGTGAGGACCCAGGAGTCCGGCAAGCATCAGGGGGGAAAAGCAGGGTGGGAGACTATACTGCAGCATATAGAAGAGAAGGACATCTAAGGTTATGGTAAGATTTTACACAACTATACTATGTTCTTTTATTCACATGCTGCAGTATCCATTACATGAATGAGAGTGCCAAAGCTCATACCACAGCAGGATTGGGAAGAGGAACATAGGCATTTTCCACAAAGCCATCCAAAATAGCCCTGACAAAACCTGCTCTGGACCTGGAAATGACATCCAACTTGTAATTTTTGGTGAAAGTGTGGACAGATGACCATGTAGCTACCTCTAAAATGGCAGCTGTATCCAAGCCTTTTGGAGAAAGTCCCAGAAGAGGACACAGTCCTAGTGGAGTGTGCTTTCACTGGGGAAAGGAAGCTTTTTACCACTGGCTGTGTAGCAGAAGGTAATGGCTCTGGAGATCCATGAAGAAATAGCTTGCTTGGAAACAGGGTGTCCCAGGGCTCTTGGGTAATAGTAGATAAACAGCCTATCTAATTTACAAATGGATTTGGTATTAGCCAAGTAGTATCTGAGTTGTCTATGCACATCCAAGGGGCAGAGGATCCTTTCGCTAGAGGACTGTGGTGAAGGGAAAAAGTAGGCAAACTGATGGCCTGATTGAGGGAGCGTTCCTTAACTACCTTGGGCATGAAGGATGGATTGGTACGCAGGTAAACTCTGTCTCTATGGAAAACTGTGAAAGGGGGTGAAGCCATGAGGGCTTGCAGTTCAGAGACCTTTCTGAAGAAGTAATAGCCACCAAGAGAACAGTTTTCCATGTGCAGCATTGTAGAGTGGAGTCCTTAGCCAGTTTGAGATGAGGTAAGGTAAGCTTTTACAACACGAAGTTAAGGTCCCAAGGAGGACGGATATGTTTCCTTGGGGGTCTAATGTGCAGGACTCCTTTTAGAAAAAGCTTGACTCCCAACCTAGAAGCCAAAGGTAAAAATGCTGAGATAGCAGATAGATGTGCCTTGATGGAAGAATATGGCAAGACAGTGTTCATTAATTCACACAGGCAAGACAACCACTGGAGGATCTAAAGACAGTGGTTGTAAGTCAAGTTTGAGACACCAAGTCAAAAATCTTTTCCATTTGGATAGGTAGGATTTTCTGGTAGTGGGTTTTCTGGCCTCCTGCAGAACCTGAAGCAAGTCTTCAGTATAATGGGGGCTAAAGGGGATTAACGTCCTATCAGTCACAATGTTAGGTTCAGGGTGGATATCTGTGGGTGTTATGAGAGGTCCCTTTTCCTGTGTGAGTAGGTCCATCCTGAGGGGAAGCTTGTGGTGACTGCCTTTGGCCAAAAGTAAGTCACCAACAAGATTTTTGGTTGTTCTCTGAATTTTAAGTAGAAGGTTCTGTAGAAGAGTGAAGGGGGATGCATATGGGAACATCCCCTTCCATGGAAAGGAAACAGAATCCACCTTCCGTGCTCCAGGAGTGCATATCCTGGTGCAGTAAGTTGGGAATTGTCTGTTCATGGGGGAGGCAAACAAGTCTACCTGAGATGTACCCCATCGGTGGACCAGGACCAAGAACATATCCCTGTTTAACATCCACTCATGGGATTGAGTCATGGACCTGCTTAGAGACTCTGTCATCAGATTCTGAGCTGAGGGGATGTAAATGGCTAGGAGAGACACCTGACTCTGTGGAGTAATTTTCCACACATACAAAGCCAGTCTGCAGTAGGACTTTGCCCCCCCCCCCCCCCGCTTGTTGATGTATCACAGCACTGTGGTGTTGTCTGTGTACCATCTCAGCACTCCTGGAAGGAGGTGAGCCTTTGCAATTTGTAGGGCAAAGATCAAGGCTCTCGTTTCCTTGATGTGGATATGTTCTCTCTGCTGGTAGGGGGTCCATACATCTCTCACTCTCCAAGGGTTGCCCCCCAACCCAAGTCTGATGCTTCCACGTACAGATCCTGGTTGAGGGAGGTAGGCTGCAAAGGATGGCCTGGATTTTTTGAAATCTGAGGAATCCACCACTCTAGCTCCTTGGATAGGCAAGGTAAGAAGAGGACCACAAACTCCAGAGGGTGTAGGTGTTGTTTCCAGACAGGCCTTAGGAACCACTGAAATTTTCTCATGTGAAGTCTTGTCAAGAGTACCATGGGAATGGTGGAAGCCATGAACCCCAAGAGTCTTAGGAACTCCCTGGTTGACAGAGCTTGAAGAGGAAGTAGTTCCTGGAAATATGTAATGAGGTTCTGAATTTTGTCTGGAGGAAGACAGGCCATCATTTGCACTGACAGAATCCTGCATCCTAGAAATACATGGTCCTGGGAGGGGGTCAAATGATTTTTGAAGATTTATGGTGGACCCTAGCCGATTCAGCAGGGACATGGCATAGTCCAGGTGCTCTTGTACAAACTGTGGGGACGATGCCTGGATAAGAATTTCGTCCAGGTAAAGGAAGAGTTGGATTCCCTGCATTCTGGCAAAGGCAATAACTGGGGCTAGACACTTTTGTGAACACTCTTGGGGCCATGGAGAGACCAAATGGCAAAGCAAAGAACTGAAAATGCGAAGAGCCTACTGAGAAATGAAGGAATTTCTTGAAAAGTGGGTAGATAGAGATGTGCAGGTGGGCATCCTTTATGTCTAAGGACACCATGTAGGCCCGAGGGAGGATCAGGGGGGTAGAGTAGGAAGAGTCAGCATCAGAAAGGAGGGGACATTGAGAAAGGTATTTAGATGGGATAGATCCAAAATAGTTCTCCATGGACCTTCCTTCCTGGGGACCAGGAACATTTTGGAATAAAATCCTTTCCCTCTTAGATTTAGAGGTACTTCTTGGACAGTGCCTTGGGAAAGAAGTGAGTGCAAGACTGGGGAAAAGGAAGCCATTTGGTCTTGAGGGGGTTGAAGAATTCCACTGAAGGATGGTCTGGAGTCCCAGACCATGAAAACTTTATTTTATGATAAAAAGGACACAAGAGACATAGGTAATCTGGTTCCAAGCAAGAAGGGAGAGAGACACAGGGAGAGGGGGGTAGCTGGGCTTAGGGTCTGGTAGTCACATACTCCCAAGTTTGGCCTGAAATGGCTGATTTTGGGCTGGTGTGGAGGGAAAAGACCTGGAAAGGATCTGCTTTCTGGAGTCTTTTTTCCCTTTGGAAGACAGGTATTTTGAAGGCCTCCTAACAAAGGTAGTTTTGGCAGGGTAGTTACTCTGGAAACAGGGAACAGGGTATACAAAAATATGCCTGAGGTCCTGAAGCTCTCTGCCCTTCTCCTGAAGGGCCTTAAAGAGCTCTACAGCTGCAGAGCCAAACGAGGCCTTGTTATCTAGGAGTGCATCCATAAGTTTTACTTTGATATCATCTGGCAAAGACTGCAGCCTGAGCCAGGAATATCTCCTAAGGACTGGTCCTCAAGCAGCTACCCTTGCTGAGGCCTCCACTGTGTCATAATTACATTTTATAGTGTGTCTGGCAACTTGACTGCAGGAATTCAGAAGGCTAGCAATTTTGGCCTTATTAGGGGAATCAAGTAATTCACCAAACTGTTTAATGACATCTGTCAACAAGACCAAGGAGCATCTGGCCATATGAGTCTGATAATTTATGGCTCTCACAGCTAAGGTGGCAGAGGTATAAACTTTTTTACCTACCCTCTCCATAATCCTGCTTTCCTTACCCGAAGGGAGCAAAAAAGTAGAGGGGAGTAGCATAGAGGTTTTATCTGCAGCAACAAATATGGTAGAAGGGGCCTTGTAAAGGAAAGTACAGTTTTGTACCTACCATAAATGTAGATGTCCGAACTGGATAGCATCTGCAGTCATAACAACCGGGGTTGTCCTGTCGTCAGGCAGCCCTTCAGTCGGCCGGATTCCAAAGTCCGGGTCCGGCTTCGGCTGATGTCGCACTTCACCCGACGTCATCTCTGTTGGTCTTCGGGTATAAAGGCATCAGCCGACACCATTTTCCTCAGTGTTTCTTGCCCCAGATGCCAGTAGCCCTCTTGAAGGCTAAAATTTAGATAGATGCCAATGTTTCCAAAAAGATAGAGGTAAACACAAAATAAGCATGTATGCACATATATACAAACAAATACACCATAAAAGACTCCCCCCCACCAGCTAGCTATTAGGAGGGTATACACCCTTGGAGTACCACAGAGGGGAAGGAGGGAGGGTAATCCTGACTGCAGATGCTATCCAGTTCGGACATCTACATTTATGGTAGGTACAAAACTGTACTATGTCCTTCATGGATGCATCTGCAGTCATAACAACTGGGTAGAATACCATAGCCAACAAGGGGAGGAGGATAAAACTAGATTATGGTGTGTTTAGGATCCCTTGCAGTACAGCAGTGGCAAACCCTGCTCGGGATCTGGAATATAGAGGCAAATTGTAATGCTTGGCAAATGTATGCACGGAGGTCCAAGTAGCCGCCTCAATAATGTCTTTGGTTGCCACTCCTCGTAAGAAGGCTGTGGTAGTGGCTGTTGCCCTTGTAGAATGAGGTCTTATGTTCTGTGGAATTGGTTTTCCATGGAAGGAGTAACAGAATCGTATGCAATTTCCTATCCATTTGGAGATTGTCTGTTGGAAATAGCTTTTCCTTCCCTTCCTGTTGCATAGGCTACAAAAGTTGGTCAGTCTTTCTGCTACTTTTTGTTCTGTCCAAGTAGTAGCGTAGCTGTCTATGTACATCCAAGGTATGCAATATTCTTTCCCTCTGTTTTGTGGGTTGGGAAAGAAGGTAGGAAGGTGGATTGCCTGGTTTAAAGACACTCTGGATACCACCTTAGGCATAAATGTAGGATTAGTCCTCATGGGCACTCTATCTTGGTGGAAGATTAGGAAGGGTTGCACTGCCATTAAAGCCTGTAGTTCTGAAACCCTCCTTGCTGAAGTAATTGCCAGTAGGAAAGCAGTTTTCCATGACAGGTGTTGTAGGTCTGCTGTTGCTGCTGGTTCAAAGGGTGATAGTGTCAATTTTTCTAGCACAAAGTTTAAGTCCCAAGCTGGTAATGGTGGTTTCCTTGGAGGTTTTACATTCTTGATTCCTCTGAGGAACTGCCTGAGCAAAGGGTGAGAAAAACAGGTGGATCAAAGCTGTATTCTGCTGAAATAGCTGATGCATGTATCTTGATGGAGGAGTAGGACAGGCCTGAATGAAGAAGTTCGGCTAGGTACTCCAGAATGTTAGGCATATCTATGTTTGACACATCTTTTCCTCTTTCAGTACTCCAAATGACAAACCTTTTCCATTTTCCAGCATAGTTTCTTCTTGTTGAAGGTCTGCGTGCTTCAAGAATAATGTCTCTAACTCTTTGGGAAAGTTCTGGATTAGCTGCTGCTATGTGATGTTCCATGCAGTCAGTTGCAACGTTTTAGGTTTGGATGTATGATGCTGTAGTTGTTCTGAGTTAACATCAAAGGCATCAGGGTATTGGCCACATATTGTTCGAGACATGCTCCTCAGCAGTGGGTACCAGTGTTGTCTTGGCCAGTTTGGAGCTATCAGGATTATCCTTGGACGTTCTTCCTTGATTTTTAGCAATACCTTGTGTATCAAGGGAAGAGGTGGGAATGCATATGCTGTTAGGCCTTTCCAGCTGAAGGAGAGCGAATCCACTTTCCATGCTAGTGGGTGGAATGTCCTTGTGCAGAATTATTTGAGCTGGTGATGGGTAGGTGATTCAAACAGATCATACTGAGGCATTCCCCATTTCGTGGAGATGGTCTTGAAGATGTCCGGTGCAGCTTCCATTCGTGGGCATCCGATGTGGTTCTGCTTAATATGTCTGCTAGAGTATTCTCTTTTCCCGGTACAAATATTGCCTGTAACTGGATGTTGTAGCTGAGTGCCAGGGTCCACAGCTCCAAAGTCATTCTGCATAGGGGTATGAATGAGTGCCTCCTGTTTGTTGATGTACCACATGACTGTGGTGTTGTCTGTCCTTATCATCAACTGGCCCTCTTTGAGAAATGGTCTGAACTTTTGGATTGCCAGTTTTACTGCCAGCATTTCTTTTAGGTTGATGTGCAGGTGAAGTTGATCCTGTGTCCACAATCCTTGCACGCATTTGTCCAGCATGTGGGCCCCCATCCTAGGTCTGAAGCGTCTGTTGTGATGGTCTGGCTTGCTTGACATCTGCGTAAAGGGTAGCCCTGGGTTTGACTGGCATGCCTGAGCCCACCATAGGAACTCCTGTTTTAAGCATGGAATTAGTGGGATTTCTGTTTCTAGGCTGTGTCTGTGTTGAGACCATAAATTCTTTAGGTACCACTGTAGTTTTCTCATATGTAGTCTGGCAAGTGGAACCAAGATTATGCATGATGCCATGAAGCCCAAGGCCTGCAATACTTTTCTTGCTGTTAACTTGTTCAGTTTTGTTAGTGCCAAGAAGTAAAGAGGGAGTTCTTTTGTTTTTCCTTTGTTAGGAATGCCATCTGTTTTACTGTGTCCAATTCGCCCAAGAATGTCCTTGTTTGGGATGGTATCAGCCTTGACTTTTGTAGATTGACTGTGTATCCCAGTGCTTGCAGCAAGTAAATGACCCTTTGTAAATCTGTTGTCAGCTTGCTTTTGTTGTCCCCTTGTAGCAGGCAGTCGTCTAGGTATGGGTAAATTTGAATTCCCTGTAGTCTGCAATGGGCGATTACTGATGCCAGGCATTTTGTGAATACTCTGGGCGCAGTAGATAAGCCAGAGGGCAATGCTGAGAATTGATAGTGCTCTGATCCTGCAAGAAATCTGAGGTATCTTCTGCAGATTGGTCGAATGGGGACGTGCAGGTATGCCTCCTTGAGATCTAGAGTTACCAGCCAACACTCCTTGCCCAGCATGGGAAGAAGTTGCTGTAGGGTCAGCATTTTGAATTTTGGGACAATGATGTATGTATTTAAGGCGGACAGGTCGAGAATTGGTCTCCAACTTTTTCCTTTCTTGGAACTAGGAATAGTCTGGAGTAGAACCCCTTTCCTTGCTCTGCTGTTGGCACTCTTTCCACAGCTCTGATGTTTGCTAACTGCATTATCTGTTGTAGAGCCTCTGTTTTTTGATTTGGCGGTAGATTTGGCATTCCTCTTTGACTGGTAAAGTGTGGAAGTGGAACCGTAACCTTGATCTATGGTTTGTAAAATCCACTTGTCTTTTGTTATATAGTGCCAGTTCTTTGAAAATAAGGTTAATTTTCCGCCTAGAGGAGCTGCTATTTGTTCCCTGGTAGGCGGATTTAGGTTAAGTCACTGTGGTTGAGTTGATGTAGTGGCAGAGGTTGTGTCTGTGCCTCTGTTGTTACCTTGCCACTGTCGTCCTCTGTAGGCACCTCCCCTGGATTGGTTTCTGCCTCTGGAACGCCTATTCCTGCCCCTTTGAGGTCTTGTGGAGTCAGGAAAGGACCAATTTTTGGCAGGCCAGTTCCTGCTAAACCTTGGGGGTTGAACCTGCAAGAAATCTTTAACCGTTTGAACAGATTTTGCCTTTTCTTCCATTTTCTTCATAACCTGCTGGGCAGGTGTACCAAACAAACTTGTCTTATCCATAGGAGCATCTAGCAACTTAGCTTTAACATGATCCGTAGAGCTTGCTCCTTTAGCCATGCATGCCTTCTTATCACTGTGCCAGTCATGGCTGATCTAAATGAAGCCTCCAGTGCATCATAGCCACATTTTAAGGAATGGTTACTAACCTGTTGTATGTTATTTACCATTTCTAATACATATTTCTTATCAAGAGATTCATCAGTGGTTAGTTTTTTAGTTAACTGATCAAGCATAAACTCTTGGTATTGTATCATGTGAAACTGACAATTTAAAGCTCTAGCTGAGAGAGTAGCTGAAGTGTAGACCTTTTTGCCCCATCTGTCTAATGACCTTGCTTCCCTTTCTGAAGGAATAGGGTTTTTAGCTATGGTCGCGGCTACTGCCTTGGGACCCTGGGATATAGTTTCTGGGTCTGCAAGTGGGGCCTTGTAAAGGTGGTGATGAGTGTCTGGCACCCTGTAAAATCTGTCTGGTTTGGCAGGGGCTGGGGTAAAGAACCTGGAGCGGAGCAGACATCATTGAAAGCATCATCCACCACAGAGAGAACAGGAGGTATAGCTAAGGGCCTGTGCTGTGGAAGGTGCAGAAAGGTCCTAAGTCTTTTCTGGAGTCTGAAAAAACCAGTTGCTGACATTGGAACTGCACTCGTATGGCATGTAAGGTTTCCCCAAAGGAGAATTCTTCTGGTGGGAAGCAGCTGGAATGGATTCTTCAGCATCAGAGTCTTCAAAATTGGAGAAAGGAGCCTCTGGCTGATCAGTTATGTCTGATTCATTGGCAGACTCATCAGAGGACACTGGCTCAGGGGGCTCTGCCCTAGGTCTCTTCTCTGGGGGCTGAGAGGCCCTGTCTGGGTGAGATTGAGATCCTCTAATTAATGAAATTAAATCTTCTGCCAGAGTAAGCATTTGAGAACTAGAGGAGGGCCTGGTTGTAGGGAGTTTAACAGGCACTGTTTTAGTAGTCTTTGCTGCTTTAGCCCTGGCGAAGGCCTTAATGGACATGGCTGCTGGAGGCCTAGCAGCACCACGTGCTGGGGTAGAGACATCCAAGGGAATGGTGTCTGATAAGTCAGTGGCAACCACCGTAGTGGATAAAATTTCTGAGGCCGTTTCAAGAGTGGTAGCAGGGGCCTCAGTTGTAGAGATAGATTCAGCTGAACTTTGAACAGTTTTCTCGGTTTCGGCCGAAACCGAGACACTCGCGGTTTGCTTAACCATGGTTTCGCTGAAACCGCGGACCGCGAGTGTCGGTCTTTATCTTTGGCGTTTTGGCAGATTGGGTAGTCGGAGGATCCGACGGCATAATGTACGCAAAATCAGAACCGAAAAACTGTTCAGCAAACTCCGACCGACGCCTAAGCGTTCGTCGGTTGAAGCAACACAGGCCGAACAGGCTGCTACGTCGTGGGCTGGGCCTAAACAAGGCAGACAATAAGAGTGGAAATCTTTATGAGGTATTTGTTTCCCACAGGTTAAACAATTATTAACTTTTTCTGACATCGGCTGAGGCAAGAAAGAGTCCCCAACGGGGTACTTAGCTTTAGAAGTCTTCGAAGTAGTATTCGGTAGAAGTAATCTCTGGATCCGACCGACCGGCACTTGCGAACAGCTTCTGCTTCCGGCGCCACGCGGCAAGAAAGACTGAGGAAAATGGCGTCGGCTGATGCCTTTATACCCGAAGACCAACAGAGATGACGTCGGGTGAAGTGCGACATCAGCCGAAGCCGGACCCGGACTTTGGAATCCGGCCGACTGAAGGGCTGCCTGACGACAGGACAACCCCGGTTGTTATGACTGCAGATGCATCCATGAAGGACATCTTTGCATCACTGCATCATCAGGTACTTTATAAAAAATCTGTCAAGGCATTTAGGCACTGGAGGTTGGGAGTCTGGTGATTTTGATGCAGCCAGGAAGGCATCCAAAAATGCTGGAAAGACAGGAGGAACTGCAGACGGATTAGCGGAGCCCATTTGTAAGAGGTCATAGTACCTTTTTTGAGTCTCGGAAACCTGACTGCAGTCCCATTTAAAAAAGTCCTTCATTTGAACAACTGTCTCCCCAAAGGTGATGTCTTCCCCAGGGGAATCAGTTCCATTGGACTCCTCCTCTGGGGAAGCATACCCCAGTGGAGAAGCAATCTGAGAGTTGTAGGTAAGGAACTCATCCCCTAAAGATTCCTCACCCTCGGAAGAAATATCTGCCAAAGGCCTACTCCTAGGAATGGAGAGTGAGGGGGGCCTGGGCAGGTGCAGATGTCTGGCGTAAGACCATGAAAGCATTAAAGAGGCCTTGGGTAAAAGCCTGCTAGTCAGGGACTTGATCAGATGACATGGTCTGGTGAGTAGGCATGATATGTCTGGTCTTTTGTTTTTTCTTTTTAGGGGCCTCCAATATAGGGGTTTCTAAGATACGGTGGAATGTCATAGGACCAGAAGTCAAGTGACATTCCACGACATCAGAGAGGACGTCTTCTCAGACTATGATTTGAGATACTCCATGCGGGACTTCGGAGGTAATAAGCCATGGTCCCCACCCCACCCCCCCGTGCCCGGGTTGGACGGCTGCGACTCCCTCTGGAATGTGCTGGCAGTCTCCATAACAGCTTCTCCCCTGGGTACAAGTCAACAGGGGTTTGTTGGTTCCAACTTGGCCTCCAGGCCTTCATCAATTGGAACAGAGGGTGCAGTTGTAAGTTCAGCCTGAGGTTTCTTGGCCTTTTTGCTGGGTGGCTCCTCCGAAGATCCCGACACTGGGTACATGTCTCTAGCCTGGTGTTTTAAACACTGATTCACTAAACAGAGTTTAAGAGCAGCAAGTTGGCTGATAAGGGTCTTTGGTACAAAGACCTTACAGATGTCGCAAGATGTGTGGTCATGGTCTGGGCCCAGACAGAATAAAAAGAGCTTGTGTGAATATTTATGTGGAATCTGCCTTCCACACAAACACTTGCCCTTTCTAGCTGACATTAACTCACAACAACACAGTAGCAAGAAAAGTTAACAAAAAACCCTTATGGGGTACTTATCTGAGTATGGACAAAGTACGAGGTCACTTTTCAAACTGAGCGATGACCGGAGCTGGCAGTCAAACAGGCGGCAGAAAAGTTCTGAGGTGGGTGCATGCTGACGTCGGCTTTATATCAAATGTCTGTTTATGGTCAACGTACGCTGGGTGATGCGGGCCATCACAGGTACCTTCACAGTAGCATTTATCTTTGTTAAAGCGGCCAGACGTATGAGTCAACCAGAGGCGGACTCCCCCATGTAATGGATACTGCAGGTGTGTGTGTGTGTGTGTGTGTGTGTGTGTGTGTGTGTGTGTGTGTGTGTGTGTGTGTGTGGGGGGGGTTTAAGCCCACTAACTGACATCAAACAAAGGGGTAGATGAGGCAGCAGTCGCAATACTTCTCCATTTCTTTCCCCTATGGAATTAGAAGACGCTCGGGTAAACGTTCAAAAACATAAAAAAATGTTAAGTTCTACGAAACAGAAATGGGTAATGAGAAGAGATTAAAATATTAATTACTGATGCAGCAGAAATCACAGATGTTCTAGGGTTTTAAAAATGCTCAAATAGCTGTTAAGTGTTTCAGAGAGTCTTGTACTGCATGGAAATTAGAGTTCTCAAATATTGTCCTGCTGCAGTGCAAAGGTAAAATAATTCTATTCCACTTCAGTGCCTTTGAAAATTTCCTGCAAGTACATTGCATCAATCCAAGATTCCCATTAGCCAAGAGTCAACCAGAAAAGTGAAATGCAGGGACAGGTTGAAATGCCTATCACTTCACCTTTGCAAAATAGCAATCACAACAATTAATTTTTTTTTTAATTCTCTTAAAAAATACTCATGACATTCATGAAATTCCCCATTTAACAAAAAATCTGTGTGTGTTGCCAATCAAAATTTAATTGCGACACAAATAAGCTTAAACATCGCTCACTTTCTGGAATTCACAAACTCCAATGCCCTGGATCAACTTATCCACACCCCCACCAGGGGCAACAATATCCTGGATCTAGTCATTACCAATATGTTCCACACCTGAAGTCAACGCCTCATTGGTCTGCTCCAACCATAAGCTAATTACCCTAGATATCCACATCCTGCCTCCACCTCCCATTAAGGAAACCATGGTAAAAAATTTCTCCAAAGCCAACTTCATGCTTCTTAAGACAGAAGTGGTGAACTTCATGACACCCATGCAGATGGACAATACAGTTACAACTACTGAATCCTACACAATTGCACTTCATAAGCACTTACATGAGGGCATGAATCGTGCTATCCCAAACAGAACCAAAACACTATCCTCCAAAAAAAGGAAGCCAATCTGGTGGTCCCCTGCCATAAACAAACTGTACAACAGAAGGAAGAAACTCTTGCAAAAGAGAGTAAAATCCCACGAGTAGAGGAGCTCCCTGGTCAGCCTCAGTAAGAAGCTGCGATCCCTGATAAAATCCTCCAAAGCTAGTTACGAAAACAAAATCACCACTGATTCTAAAGACAACCACAACGCATTCTATAGCTATGTCAAGAATCTCAATGGCAACACTCAGATCTGCTTTGAGTTACAGCACAATGGCACTAAATATACAGACCCAATTGATACTGCCAACATCCTGGCAGATAGGTTCAGTGTAACTTTACCCCCCTCTCACCCCCTAAAGAGCCCATCTCTATACCGGAAGAATGGAAAGTTCCTGTAATCACGGCTGCACAGGTAAAAACCACACTCTCCAAAGTCAAGAACACAGCATCCATGGGACCAGACAACATCCCAGGCTGCGTTCTACACGAACTACAGAACGAACTGGCACCCCACCTAAGTACCATGTTCAATCATAGCCTCACCTCAGGCTTTGTGCCTGCTGAATGGCGCACAGCAATGGTTATCCCACTCCACAAGGGGGGAGCCACCACGGACCCCGGGAACTACCGCCCCATTAGCCTGACGAGCCTGGTCTGCAAGGCCATGGAAAGTATCATCATGGAACTTATAAACAAAGATATTGGTAACCGCCAAACTCTGGATCCCACCCAGTTCGGGTTTGTAAAAGGCAGATCATGTCTCCTAAACCTGACAGACTTCTTTGAAGCAGTCACTAAAGCTGCAGACAAGGGTAAGGTGGTTCACACAGCCTATCTAGATCTTGCCAAGGCTTTTGACACCATCCCCCACTCTGGAATTATAGATAAACTCACTAAACTAGGTATAAATCCCTATGTTACAAGATGGGTTGCCAACTGGCTCACTGACAGACCCCACACTGTGAAAGTAGCAGACTCCAAATCCGACTTCACACCAGTGACAAGTGGAGTACTACAGGGTTCAGTCCTGGGTCCTTTCCTGTTTGGTATCTACTTCTCTGAAGTACAGGCTAACATAGGTCATCTTTGGCTAATGAAGTTCGCAGATGACTGCAAACTAGAAGCCATAATCAAAACTCCTAACGATGTGGACATCCTACAAAAGGGCCTCACTGAGACAGATGCCTAGTGTCAAAGCCATGGCCTCGAGCTCAATGCCAAAAAAGTGCATTGTCATCCCCTTTGGTAAAAACTCTGTACCCATGAACTACAACATAGGCGGTAGTATACTTAACACTGAAAGTGTGATAAGAGACCTTGGGACACAGGTGGACAGTAGTCTCTCCTTTGATAATCACATCGCCACAGTAATCAGGAAATCCTTCTACGTGGCACACCCTCACAAAAGGTTTCTCATCCAGAAAAAAAGAGGTCATTGTTCCCCTCTACTCATCACTCATTAGACCCATTATAGAGTGCAATGCCCCTTTTGGTATGTACCTCACAAGACATCTACAACAACTGGAAAGGCCACAGAAATACCTCACAAAGAAGATTACCGGTCTCAAACAGATGCCCTACGTAGACCGTCTCAAAATACTCCAGCTTTACTCCATCGCATATCGCCTACTCAGAGGTGATCTCTGCCCAACATACAAAGCTATGTCAAACCCAGAGCTGTTGGACACGCTCCACTTAAAGAAATCCCAATCCCTCCGAGCTACATGCTCTAGGGACCTAAACCTTGTCACCACATTAAACAGAACATGCCGGAGGGATAGATTCCTGTCCCAGAGACTTCCCATACTCTGGAATAAACTACCTATCTATATCAAACAAAGCTCCTCATTAGCACTCTTCAAGAAAAATCCTGATGATTGGATGGGAAATAGGAAATTCACCCCGGGGATCACCTCTGTGGCTTTGCTTGACAGTGGCACAGGAAAATAATTTTCTTGGTTGACAAAAGCCAGGGTACCTTTTTGGCTGGCCTTGTATAGGCCCCAGGGCCGATAGCCTAGTACCTACCTATCAACCTATGAACCTATAAAAACCTAACTGCAAGGAATGATGGCAAGAGAGTGTTTCAATGAGGCAAACAAATGCTTACAATGAAAAGATACAGCAACACACAAAACCATGCTCAATGCATACTTTTACTGTAGATATGCAAGACATGGAGCAATTAACTTTTAAAAGGATAGTGACATGCAGTTAAGTGAAAAAAACACAGTAAGAAACAAACCTGAAACAGAGGATGTGAACATTATACAACTATCACCTCCCCAGCAGCTATAGCACTTCAATGCATTACATACAACAGGCTACACCTTTATTTATTTAAAGTCTGTCAGAAGACTTTTTCTTAAAGCTAAAATGTAATGCTTCTTGACAGTATACAAGTTGCTTTTCACATTGGGGAAGGAATACAGACACTAAGAACAGACCGCAATCTGTCTGTAGGAACACAAGCTCTAGCAAGGTTAGCCTTACCTTTAGATTGGGTAATACTTGTGGGTGCAGCTGTTGATTTGGGGGGGGGGAGGTTACATTTCCTTTTTTGGAAAATGAATACTGCTTTGTGTATTTTTTGCGAGTTAATCAAGGATGAGATATTTTCTGATGTATGCACTTTTTTTGCTTCTTGAATGCTTTACTGGTGAAAAAAAATTCTGAGAAACGTGACACTTGTTCAAAAATAAATGAGAGGCAGTAGTAACATATAAGATCAGCCTGCCAGTCTTTAGTGTGTGCACGTAAGATGCAAGATAGAAATCTATGTCTAAAGAAAGGAGAGTTGTTTAAAATCTTACCATAAAGGTAAAAGTCCTTTTCTTCACTGTTGCAGTATTCTTTACATTAGGGATCCCCTGCCAAGCAGGCCTGACGTCCAGCCAGTATATAAGCCTTTAGGTTGCTTTAAGGTATGTCGTACATCACACATACACTCCTTGTGCATCACAGGACATAAAAGTGACATCCGGATGTACCATCCTCAGAACTGAGAGCCCCAGTAGGAACTCCAATCCAAGGAAGAGAGAGGTAATCAGTATATCCAGAAGAGAAATGGATCAGGAGAGGAGGGAGTGAGTGAATACTGCAACCGTTATGGTAAGATTTTACACAACTGTACTGTGTCCTTCCATTTCATTGTTGCAGTATTCTTTACATTAGGGAGAGTGCCAAAGCTCAGGAAGAAACCTGGGAGGAGGAAAGACCAGCACAGTCTTCTAGGAAGCCATGAAGGATGGCCCCAGCAAAACCAGCTTTATCTCTGAAGATTCCATCCAACTTGTAGTGCTTGGTAAATGTATACATGAAAGTCCAAGTAGCTGCCTCAAGAATACAGTTAGGATCCAAACACTTGAAAAAAACACCAGAAGAAGCCGCAGCCCTAGTAGAATGAGCCTTAACAGAATAAGGAAGGTTCTTACGATGAAAGGAATAACAAAAAGAATTAGCTTTTGAGAGCCAAGAAGAAATAGCTTGCTTGGATACAGCCAATAAGGACCTAGGATGAAAGGAAACAAAGAGCTGATCAGGTTTCCTAACCGTCTTTTTTTCTTATCCAAATAAAATCTGAGTTGTCTATGCACATCCAATGTATGAAGCACCTTCTCACTGGCAGACTGCAGAGAATGGAAAAATTGGGCAAATGAATAGAATGATTAAGGGATAACTCATTCACCACCTTGGGCATAAAAGGAGGACTGGTAGGCAAGGACATTCTGTCTTTATGAAAAAAGAAGAAAGGCAAGCTACAAGGGCTTGAAGCAAAGACACCAGTCTAGCAGATGTAAGACAAATAAAAGCACAGTCTTCCAAGAACAATGTTGCAAGGAAACTGAAGCTGCAGACTCAAAAGGAGTCTGAGTCAATTTTTCCAAAACAAAATTAAGATCATAGGGAGGAGGAACAGGCTTCCTGGGAGGTCTAATATGAAGAAAGTACAGTTTTGTACCTACCATAAATGTAGATGTTCGAGTGCTAATACAGCTGCAGTCATAACAGATGGGTTCTCCTGCCGTCAGGCGGGTCCTCGGTCGGCCGAATTCCAAAGTCTAGGTCCGGCATCGGTTGTCGTCGCTTCTTCCCTGACGTCAGTGCGACAGGGGTATAAAGGAACCAGCCGACGCCATTTTCTTCAGTTTTTCTTGCCCCAGATGTCAGGTGCCCCCAGAAGGAAGGCAATACATAAATTTGTGTAATAATGCAGTGCAATATAATCAAAATACAGTAGTTGCAAGCAAATACATCATAAATGAATACCCCAATCAGGTTGTATGAGGATGTGTTAGCCTATAGGCCTGTCCCAAGAGGGGAAAGCGAGGGAGGGAAACCTGGACTGCAGCTGTATTAGCACTCGAACATCTACATTTATGGTAGGTACAAAACTGTACTATGTTCATCGTGCATACAGCTGCAGTCATAACAGATGGGTAGAATCCCAAAGCTAAGAAAGGGGTGGTAGGCACTAGGTGGAACTAGGAGGAGCCAAAATGGCCTGCAAGACTGCAGTGGCAAAGCCTGCTCTAGATTTGGAGTATAATGGTAGGTTGCAGTGCTTGGAAAAGGTATGCACAGAACTCCAAGTGGCTGCTTCCAAAATATCCTTGGTAGGAACTCCTCTGAGAAAGGCTGCAGAGGTGGCTGTGGCCCTGGTGGAATGAGTTCTAATGCCTGTAGGTACTGTTTTGCCATGAAAGGAATAGCAAAAACGTATGCAGTGGGCTATCTATTTTGAGATTGTCTGTTTGGAAATTGGCTTTCCTTGAGCTCCTACCGCATAGGCCACAAAGAGCTGTTCTGATTTTCTGAAAGGCTTTGTTCTGTCCAAATAATAACGCAGTTGTCTGTGGATGTCCAAGAAATGTAGTAATCTCTCCCCTTTGTTTTGAGGATTAGGATAAAAGGTAGGTAAATGTATGGCCTGATTTAAAGCTACCCTGGATACCACTTTAGGCATAAAGGACGGGTTGGTTCATAAGGAAACTCTGTCCTGATGGAAGATGATAAAAGGCTGGACAGCCATGAGAGCCTGTAGTTCTGAAACTCTACGAGCTGAGGTGATAGCCAGAAGGAAAGCTGTTTTCCAGGACAAATATTGCAAATCTGATGAGGCAGCTGGCTCAAAAGGAGGCAAGGTCAGTTTTTCCAGAATGAAATTAAGATCCCAAGCAGGTATTGGTGGTTTCCTTGGAGGTCTTAAATTCTTAGCCCCTCTGAGGAACTGTCTTAAGAGAGGGTGAGAGAATAAAGGTGGATCAGTGTTGTATTCTGCAGAAATGGCTGAGGCATGGATTTTGATGGAGGAGAAAGAAAGTCCACTGCTTAGCAGTTCAGCCAAATATTGTAGTATTTGAGGTAAATTCAGTTTTCCAGGGTCCTGGCCCTTTTCTCATTCCAGACACAAAACGCTTCCATTTTGGAGTAAGCTTTTCTAGTTGATGGCCTTCTGGCCTCCAAAATGACATCCTGCACCTCCTTGGAGAGTAGGGCCTGTTGTGATGCTAAGGAATCTTCCATGCGGCTAGATTGAGTGTTTTAGCTGGCTGTGAAGAGTTTTGACGCTGTGCTGAGTCAGAAGAAAAGGCATTAGAGGCAGGGTCCATGGTGGGGAATGCGTCAGGCTCCTCAGGAGTGGGTACCAGTGTTGCCTTGGCCAGTCCGGAGCAATGAGAATCATCTTTGGTCTGTCTGCTCTGGTCTTCAATAGAACTTTGGGCAGCAGAGGAAGAGGTGGGAAGGCATAAACTGTCATTGATGTCCAACTGAAAGAGAGAGCGTCCACTCTCCAGGCCTTTGGATGGAAGATCCTTGAGCAGAATTTTGTCAATTGATGATTTTTGTGGGAGGCAAAGAGATCTATGTCTGGCCTTCCCCAGTCTTGGATTATTTCTGTAAAAACTTTTGGATGCAATTTCCATTCGTGTGGATCTGTCATATTCCTGCTTAGGTTGTCTGCCAGCGTGTTTTCCTTGCCTGGCAAGTACTGTGCTTGTAGTTCCATTTGTAATTGCATGGCCATGTTCCAAAGTGACATGGCCAGTCTGCATACGGGGTAAAAATGTGTTCCTCCCTGTTTGTTTATGTACCACATAACTGTGGTGTTGTCCGTTCTTATCAATAGTTGACCTGGTTGTAGAAGGTCCTTGAAAGCTGTAATAGCATTTATTACTGCTAGCATTTCTTTTTGACTGATGTGCAGGTGCTTTTCATTTGGGGACCATTTGCCCTGAATGCACCGATCTGTCATGTGCGCCCCCAGGCGTAGTCCGAGGCATCTGTTGTGATGACTTGATTTGCTTGAGGCTTGCTGAATGGAAGACCTGTGTTTGTTTGACATGCTTGAGCCCACCACAGAAATTCCTTTTGCAGACATGGAATTAGTGGTATTATTGTTTCCAAACTGTGACTGTGTTGAGACCATATGTTTTTCAGGTACCATTGTAGTTTCCTCATATGCAGCCTTACACATGGGATTAGTAAGATGCAAGATGCCATGAATCCCAGAGCCTGCAAGATTTTCCTTGCAGTCAGCCTGGTGTAATTTGCTAGAGTTCTGAAGTATTGAATTAGTTGCCCCTGCTTCTCTGGCATGAGGTAGGCCATCTGGGTGTTTGTGTCCAAATTGTCACCCAGGAAAATTATCTTCCGGGAGAGTATCAGCCTTGATTTCTTTTTGTTGACTGTGTATCCCAGAGAGTTCAATAACATTATTACATAAGCCAGATGTTTCAGAAGAATGTGCTTGCTGTCCGCTTGGATCAGGCAATCGTCCAAATAGGGGTATATTTGTATCCCTTGAAGTCTGCAGTAGGCAATTACTGATGCCAGGCATTTTGTGAATACTCTGGGCGCAGTAGATAAGCCAAAGGGCAATGCAGAGAATTGATAATGGGTTGAACCTGCAAGAAATCTGAGGTACCTTCTGCAATTTTGTCTGATTGGGACATGCAGGTATGCCTCCTTGAGGTCCAATGTTACCAGCCAAGACTCCTTGCCCAGCATGGGAAGAAGTTGCTGTAGAGTGAGCTTCTTGAATTTTGGTACGAGTAGAAATGTGTTTAGGATGGATAGGTCCAAAATAGGTCTCCAATCTTTTCCCTTTCTTGGCACCAGAAATAGCCTGGAATAAAAACCTTGACCTTGTTCGGGCATAGGTACCTCTTGAATAGCTTTCATGTTTAGGAGTTCTGTAATTTGCCTTTGTGCCTCTGCCCTTTGATTGTGTGGCAGGTTTGGCATGCCTCTCATTTTTGGAAGGGTGTGAAAATGGAATTTGTTACCTCTGTTTATAATGTCCAGGATCCATTTGTCCTTTGTGACAATATGCCAATTTTTTGAAAATAATGCCAGCTTTCCTCCTAAGGGGGCTGCCATTTGAGACCTGGTTGGCATGCAAAGGGGAAAGTCATTGGGTTTGCTTTCTGAAAGATTGTGAATTGTCCTCACCACCTCTTTGTGTAGGAGCTTGCCATTGTCTGCCTCTAAACGATCCTTGGGATTGTCCTCTACCCCTCAGGCGCCTGTATCTGCCTCTTTGGGGTCTGTCTGTGGCAGGAAAGGACCAGTTTTTGGAAGGCCAATTTCTACTAAAACGTGGGGGTTGAACCTGTAGAAATTCTTTCACAGTTTGCATTGATTTAGCCTTTTCCTCCATTTTCCTTAATACCTCCTCAGCATTAGCTCCAAATAGTACATCCTTTTGAAGAGGGGCGTCTAGTAACTTAGCTTTGACATGATCAGGCAAGGCTTGTTTCTTGAGCCAGGCATGCCTATGTATGACTGATCCTTCTGCACTATGCATCAAATCCTGCAACTCCTTCAAGTCTGGTTGTTCAGGTTGTGACATTTTACTTTTCAATTGTGATAACAAAAACTGTTGGTATTTTAGCATATGAAACTGACAGTTTAAGGCCCTCATGGATAAGGTAGCCGAGGTATATACCTTTTTTCCCCACCTTTCTAAGGATCTGGAATCTCTCTCGGAAGGCAATGGATTTTTAGCAATGGAGGCCTTAACTCCCTTGGGGCCCTGTGAGATGGTTTCTGGGTCAGCAGCATGGCTTTTGTATAGAAATTGGTGAGTCAGGAACCCTGTAGTACCTGTCAGGCTTAACTGGAGCTGGAGGTAGAGAGTCCGGGTTAAGGCAGGCCTCTGAGTAAACATCATCTAGGATGTCCAAGACAGGAGGTATAGCCAGAGGCCTGTGCTGAGGTAGCAATAGAAATTCCCTGAACCTTTTCTTGGAATCTGAATAATCTTGGCCTTCCCAGTGGAAGTGTTCCCTTAAGGTATGCAAAGTTTCCCCAAATGAGTAATCCTCGGGGGGATACACAAGGGATGGACTCCTCTGCATCAGAGTCTTCAAAAGGGGAGTAAGAAAGTTCCTGATCATCAGAGTGCTCTGAAATAATGGAGCCCTGATCAGAGGAGGGGGAATCTTCCTCCACTCTGGGCCTTTTGTCCGGTGGGGGCTGAGAACCTCTGATAAGAGTAATTAAATCCTCAGCCATTTTAAGCATCTGTTTCTTAGGCATGGGGCCTGGAGATGGGCCCTGTGTAGCTGGTCTCTTAGAGTGCATGGTTGCTTTAGACTTTGTGAAAGCCTTGATGGAGAAAGAAGAGGAAGGTCTGAAGACACCTTGAGTGGAGGTGGACCTGTCCACATTCTGAGTTTCAACGCCAAGAGTGGCTTCGGCATCTGTAGTCGGGGTGTGGGCTGAGGAGCCTGCGACCTCGGGCACAGGAGACACCGTCAAAGAAGTGTCGTCGGTAGTCATGGGCTGCGTAGGCGCCTCGCTGAGAACCGGACCACGTGTAGTCGGCTTTGGCGTGGTGTCGGTAGAGGCCGCGGACCTCGTGTGTCGGTCTTTGTCTTTGCGTTTTTTAGACAAAACCGGAGTCGGAGTATCCGAAGGCATAGTATAGTTAAATGCTTTCCCAAAATAATGCTGGGCGAACTCCGCCCGACGCTTAATAGTGCGTTTGTTGAATGTAGCACAAAAGCGACAGACCGAGACGTCGTGGTCTGGGCCTAAACAAGGTATACAGAGGGAATGGAAATCCTTATGCGGTATTTGCTTCCCACAAGAAATACAATTATTAACTTTGTCTGACATCGGTCTGAGGCAAGAAAAGTTTCAACGGGTACTTAGCTTTTAAGAAGACTTCGGTTTCCAAATTTTCGTAATCTCAGGAGCTGGCCGACCGGCACTTGCGAACTGCTTCTGCTTCGGGCACCGCGCGGCAAGAAAGACTGGAGAAAATGGTGTCGGCTGGTTCCTTTATACCCCAGTCGCACTGACGTCAGGGAAGAAGCAACGACAACCGACGCCGGATCTAGACTTTGGAATTCGGCCGACCGAGGACCCGCCTGACGGCAGGAGAACCCATCTGTTATGACTGCAGCTGTATGCACGATGAACATCACCTTTTACGAATTGTTTCGCCTCAAATCTAGAAGCTAGAGGAGGAGATAAAGGCAGACACGATCAGAGAAAGCTGTTTAATGGGCCTTAACTGAAGAATAAGCCAACCCAGCATTAAGCAATTCACACAGATAAGACAGAACCAAAGAAGTATCCACAGAAAGTGGATCCAGGTTTCGAGAAAAACACCAAACAGAAAACCTCTTTCATTTGGATAAATAGGATTTCCTAGTACTGGGTTTCCTGGCCTCCTGCAGGACCCTAAGGTCGTCCTCAGAAAAAAGGTGTCTAGGTGGAATCAAATTCTTATCACCCACACTGTCAGCTGAAGACTGGACAGGTGAGGATGGATGAGAGATCCCTTGTCCTGTGCGAGTACGTCCACCCTGTAAGGTAACTTGTGATGGCTATACTTGGCTAAACAGAGATGAAGAGGGAAACCAATGTTGTCTCGACTACAAGGGGGTCACCAACAAGATTTTGGGAGCATCCTGCTGAATTTTGAACAGGACTTTTGGAATGTGGGGAAGGAGAGGGAATGCATAAAGAAACATCCCCTTGCAAAAAAAGATAGGGCATCCACCTTCCAACCCAGAGGACCTGGGACTCTGGCACAAAACAGAGGAAGTTGTCTGTTCAGAGGTGAGGCAAATGGTCTACTTGAGGAGTGTCTCACTGGTGGACAATGTCCAGAAACACATCCCTGTGAAGCATTCATTCAAGGGATTGAGTGAAGGACTCTGCCACAATGTTTTGACCTGAAGGAATGTAAACTGCCTCAAGAGTCACTTGATATTGGGACAGCAACATCCTACACCAGGATTGCCAACCTGCGAAGAAGATAACATCTTGTTCCCCTCTGTTTGTTTACATACTACATCACTGTGGTATTGTCTGTAAATACCTTGAGAGGCATTTAAGAATATGGTATGGAAGGTGTAAATTCAGTAGCAGGAACTCTGACAGAATATACCTGATTATTCACATAACACAAGATGAAACATTTAAGCACATGGCTTTTAAAGGATTCTGTTATTGCAGTGCAGAATATGAGAAGGGAGACTAAACATGACGGAATGCAAAAAAATTAAGAAACAGGAAGATCTTGATTATGGCTATGGACAGTAAATCTAAACAGGAAGATCTTGATTATGGCTATGGACAGTAAATCTAATACACAAGTCAGCTGTAGTTTATCAACCAGTTGTGGATGACAAGAGTTGAAGGAATTTAAGTGGAATAAGTTGATTCTCCTCGTACAGCAAGGTATCCATTTTAAGTTATACAATCATATACGTAAATCAAGTAGGTTATAAATCAATGTAGAAAATGATGAATATGAAATAAGGCGATAGAGACTGACAAAAAGACTAGGATTTTGGATGGAAGCTCTTACACAAATCGTATAGACTATTATACTTACAAAGCATGCTAAAAACCAAGAGTGTGTGGAGACTGGAGAATGGAGGCTTTACCAATTTGTGTATCTGCAAGCAGAAGGGGGGATTAAATGGCAAGTTAGCACATGAAACAAGGTAATGGGAGCAAATCACTTGGAAAGGAAAGGTTATAGTGTGGGATACAGCTACACAAGTATTTGGATTATAAGTTACAGTCTGCCCTTCTCTTTCAGGGACTGACAAAGAAAAAGGAATATGGTGAAACACCATCACTGGTAGAGATTTTAGTTGAGTCTGGAATAAAAGATGGAAATTTTATTTGAGTCTAGAACAAAAGATGCTATTAAAAAATGGATAATGTTAGGGTGAATGCAATACTGAATGAAAAGAAAGACAAATTACAATGGAAAAACAGAAAAGATTCTGTGGGGTTCCCATGTCTGCATGAAAGTCCAAAAGGATTAGCTTTTTTGTATGGAAGGTTTGTACAGGTATTTATAGACCCTCAAGAAGATTTCACAGTATTCTTCCTCAGTCAGACAGTAAATGTTGGGAGATATGATGGGGATAAACAGAAGTAATCGGAACATTTTTGGGGGAGAGGGAATTTAACAACTTGGTGGATTTAAAAAATTCCCTACAGAATACTTTGGAGGAGAAATGGTACTTGCTATGAAAATGATTCTTTTATGCTGGGATACAGGGTCTGAATTGCCTAAATGACATAGTAGGGACTTAGCTTCATGACACTGGGGTCCAAAAAGCAATTAGAAAAACACGGAGATCTAAATCTAAACCAACTTATTCAATATTGTAAAAGAGATTAAAAACTGGAGGTGAGGATCATTAGAAAAAAAAATGGGCAAATTCATAGAAATAAATGGAACTTGTGGGAACAGCACATTCCGAATAATGCTCAGGAGGAGTTAGGCTGATGGTAAGGCAGGAACTGAGCAGTTTACATAATGATGGACTGAATGAAAATTGTTAAAAAGAAAACATAAATGTATACTGCACATCAGCCAACAGTAGGACACACACTCCCCTAGTCATCCAAACCTTAGTCCTACAGCCAAACGGAAACAAATGTGCCAAAATGGTGGCCAAGGATGTCAGAAGAAGGAAGTTGAAATTATACATATTTATGCATGCGCGCGCACACACACACACACACACACACACACACATCTACACTGCACAATGACAATAATGGGAACTGTTATTAAAATTATTTTTTTTTCTATTGATCTAGATGAACTCAGGCTGCAACTTAAATGTAATAACTTAATAAAAATGTTAAAAATAGGATGGTGGAGCTGCGGGAAAGTACAGTTGTGTACACTTACCATAAATGTAGATGTTCGAGTGTATTCACTATTGCAGTCATTACATTTGGGTAATCTTGCTGGCAGGTTGCCCTGAGTCGGCCTGAATTCCAAAGTCTTGGGTCCTGCGTCGGTTGCTGTCGCCCCTTCCCTGACGTCAGAGGTATAAAAGAAGCAGCAGATGCCATTTTCTTCAGTTTTTCTTGCCACAAATGTCAGGTACCCCCTAGAAGGGTAGCCAAAATTTATATATATATATATATATATATATATATATATATATATATATATATATATATATATAAATACACCAATATAAAATTTACCTTGATCTACAAGCAAATATACCACATAGGTTGTATAAATTAGAGAAGAAAAGAAAAGTTCCAGCAGAAAAAAAGGGGGATGGTGGGTGGGTAACCTGGACTGCAACAGTGAATACACTCGAACATCTACATTTATGGTAAGTGTACACAACTGTATTATGTTCTTTGTGTTTCACTGTTGCAGTCATTACAATTGGGTAGAGTCCCAAAGCTATGGTTGGGAGGCTGGAGCTAAACAGCATTAGGAGCGGCTATGAGGCCCTGCAGAACTGCAGTGGCAAAGCCTGCCCTGGATTTAGAGTAGAGTGGCAGATGATAGTGCTTTGTAAAGGTGTGCACTGAACTCCAAGTAGCAGCCTCTAATATGTCTTTGGTTGGTACTCCCCTGAGAAAGGCTGCTGAAGTGGCTGCAGCTCTGGTTGAATGTGGGCTAATGCCCTTAGGCACTGGCTTGCCATGGTGTAAATAGCAGAAACGAATGCAGTGCCCTATCCACTTTGAAATAGTCTGCTTTGAGATAGCCTTTCCTTGTGATCCTGCAGCATATGCCACTAGTAATTGCTCTGTCTTCCTGAAAACTTTGGTTCTGTCCAAGCAGAATCTAAGTTGTCTGTGTATGTCCAAAGAATGCAGAATTCTCTCCGCCTTGTTCTGTGGTTTTGGATAAAAAGTTGGCAGATGAATAGTTTGGTTAAGAGCCACACTGGACACCACCTTAGGCATAAATGTTGGGTTTGTCCTCAGAGAGACTTTGTCTGGATAAAGCATGATAAAAGGTTCCACAGCCATGAGTGCCTGTAGCTCTGAAAACCGTCTTGCAGAAGTTATTGCAAGGAGCAGAGCTGTTTTCCAAGATAAAAACTTTATGTCAGCAGTAGCAGCTGGCTCAAAAGGAGGCAGGGTGAGTTTTTCCTAGACATAGTTGAGGTCCCATGCAGGCATTGGTGATCTCCTTTGAGGCCTTAAGTTTTTGGCTCCTCTGAGGTACTGCTTTAATAAAGGATGAGAAAAGATTGGTGGCTCTGTATTGTAATGAGCCAAAATGGCAGAGGCATGAATTTTAATTGATGAAAAGGATAGGCCTTTGTCCAGCATCTCAGTTAAGTATTGCAAAATCTGAGGAATAGTTGGAACAACTGTATCAGTTCCTTGTGCCTGGCTCCAAGCACAGAATCTCTTCCATTTTCCAGGATAAGATTTTCTAGTACTAGGCCTTCTGGCTTCCAAAATGACATCCATCACAGCTTTACTGAGAGGTCTGAGAGGTATGTTTTGTATGACTACTTTATCTGTCATGCTGCCAGGTTTAAGGTACTGAGTTGGCGGTGCAGGATCGGATTATTTTGCTGGGGCAGTAGATGAGGTATTTGAGGTAAGGTCCAAGCTGGGCATTGAGACAAGTTCCTTAGGACTGGATACCAGTACTGGCGTGGCCAGTCTGGGGCAATCAGTATCATCTTTGGCTTCTCCTGTCTGACCTTTAGGAGTACTTTGGGGAGGAGAGGCAGTGGAAGAAAGGCATATACTGATAGGTTTTTCCAGCTGAAAGATAGGGCGTCCACTTTCAATGCTTCTCTGTGATAAGTCCTTGTGCAGAATCTTTTTAGTTGGTAGTTGTGAGGGGAGGCAAATACATCTATGTCCGGGCATCCCCATTTCCTTGTTATCATGCTGAAGACTTGAGGATCCAGTTGCCACTCGTGGGGATCCATGCAGTTTCTGCTTAGTTCGTCTGCCAGAGTGTTTTCCTTTCCTGGGAGGAATTGTGCCTGCAGATGTACTTGGTAAGTCAATGCTGTGTCCCACAAAGTCATGGTTAGTCTGCAAAGGGGGTAAGAATGTGTGCCCCCCTGCTTGCTTATATACCACATGACCGTGGTGTTGTCCGTCCTTATCAGTAGTTGTCCCGGATGAAGTAGGTCCTTGAAGGCTGTCGGGGCATTTTGAACAGCTAGCATCTCCTTTTGATATGTAGATGCATTTGGTTTGAGGACCATGTGCCCTGAATGCGTCTTCCTGCCATGTGGGCCACCCAGGCATAGTCTGAAGCATCCGTTGTTAGTATCTGCCTGGCTGGAGGTAATGTGAATGGCTGTCCCTTGTTCTGGTGACAAGCCTTCGCCCACCATCGAAACTCCTGTTGCAGGCAGGGAATGAGAGTAATCATTGTTTCCAGGCTGTGGCAATGTTGAGTCCAAACACTTTTTAGGTACCATTGAAGTTTCCTCATATGCAGTCTTGCATATGGAATTAGTACGATGCAGGATGCCATGAAGCCCAAAGCCTGCAGAATTTTTCTTACAGATAAAGTATAGTTTTGTACCTATCATAAATGTTGATGTTCGAGTGTATACACTGCTGCAGTCATTACACTTGGGTTATCCTGCCATCAGGCGGTTCCCCAACCGGCCTGAGTTCCAAAGTCTTGGTCCGGCGTCGGTTGCTGTCGCCTCCTCCCTGACATCAGTGCGACAGGGGTATATAAGATGCAGCCGACGCCATTTTCTTCAGTTTTTCTTGCCCCAGATGTCAGGTGCGCCCCTAAATAGGTAGGCAATTCTAATTGCTAATAAAACATACATAAGAAAATCAAAAAACAACTTACAGCTACCAGCAAATACTCCCCATAGGTAGTAAGGGTAGAAGACATAGATACGTACCAGCCAGTAAGAGGGGAAAGAGGGAGGGTAACCTGGACTGCAGCAGTGTACACACTCGGACATGTACATTTATGGTAGGTATAAAACTGTACTATGTTCATCATGTTACACTGCTGCAGTCATTACACTTGGGTAGAATCCCAAAGCTGAGGAAGGGTTGCTGGTTCCATAAGGCATTAGGGGTGGCTATAAGGCCCTGCAGCACTGCAGTGGTGAAGCCAGCTCTGGATTTAGAGTATAGGGGCAGATGGTAATGCTTGGTGAAGGTATGTACAGAACTCCAAGTTTCTGTTTCCAAAATGTCCTTGGTAGGTACTCCCCTGAGGTAGGCAGTTGAAGTGGCTGCTGCCCTGGTGGAGTGAGATCTAATGCTGCTAGGAACAGGTTTTCCATGGTATGTGTGGCAGAAACGTATACAATGTCCTATCCATTTTGAAATAGTCTGTTTTGAAATGGCTTTTCCCTGTGCTCCTGCAGCATATGCTACCAATAATTGCTCAGATTTTCTGAAAGCTTTGGTTTTGTCCAAGTAGAAGCGTAACTGCCCTGTGAATGTCCAAAGAGTGCAGTAGTCTCTCCCCTTTATTCTGTGGTTTAGGATAAAAAGTTGGCAGGTGAATAGTTTGGTTTAGAGCCACACTGGATACCACCTTTGGCATAAAAGTAGGGTTAGTTCTTAAAGATACCCTGTCCTGGTGGAAAATGAGGAAGGGTTCCACTGCCATTAGTGCCTGTAATTCTTCATGCTGATGTTATTGCCAGGAGCAGAGCAGTTTTCCAACAGATATATTTTAATTCTGCTGTGTTGGCTGGCTCAAAAGGAGGTAAAGTTAGCTTCTCCAAAACAAAGTTGAGGTCCCAAGTTGGAGTAGGTGCTCTACGGGGTGGTCTTATGTTTTTAGCCCCTCTGAGGTACTGTTTTAACAGAGGATTAGAGAAAATTGGTGGATCCGTGTTGTAATGAGCAGAGATGGCAGAGGCATGGATCTTGATGGATAAGGAGAGTCCTGTGTCCAGTATCTCAGTTAAGTATTGTAGTATCTGAGGAATGTTTGGGACAAGAGGGTCAAGGCTGTGAGCTTGGTTCCAGGCACAGAATCTCTTCCATTTATCCAAAATAGGCTTTCCTGATACTAGGCCTTCTGGCATCCAGAATGACATCCATAACAGCTTTGGAGAGAGGCATTGCTTGCTTGACTAAGGAATCTTCCATGCAGCTAGGTTTAAGGTCTTTAGCTGGCTGTGTAGTATTTGTTTGTTGTGCAGAGTCAGCATATGTGGGATTTGAGGCAAAATCCAGGGTGGTTCTTGTGCTAAGCTCCTTAAGACTGGGTACCAGTGCTGGCGTGGCCAGTCTGGTGCAATCAGGATCATCTTTGGCTCTTCCTGCCTGGCTTTTATGAGTACCTTTGGCAGAAGAGGTAGTGGTGGGAAAGCGTATACTTGTAGGTTCTCCCAGCTGAATGAGAGGGCATCCACTTTCCATGTTTGTGGATGGTAACTCCTTGTGCAGAATTTTTGTAGCTGGCAGTTTACTGAGGATGCAAACAGATCTATGTCCGGGGTCCACCATTTCTGTGTTATTCTGAATATTTGTGGATTCAACTCCCATTCGTGGGGATCCATGATGTTTCTGCTTAAGTCGTCTGCCAGTGTGATTTTGTCTCCTGGCAGGAATTGTGCTTGCAGATGAACTTGAAGGTTTATAGCTGTGTTCCACAAGGTCATAGCTTGTCTGCATAGGGGGTAGGAGTGAGTGCCCCCTTGCTTGTTTATGTACCACATAACTGTGGTGTTGTCTGTCTTTAGTAGTAGCTGTCCTGGATGCAGCAGGTCCTTGAAAGCTATAAGGGCATTTTGTACAGCTAGCATCTCTTATTGATTGATGTGAAGATGCCTTTGTTCTACAGGCCACTTGCCCTGAATACATTTGCCTGCCATGTGTGCTCCCCAGGCGTAATCCGATGCATCTGTTGTCAGTGTTTGCCTGGCTGTGGGTTGTGTAAAAGGCTGTCCCGTGTTGAGGTGACAAGCTTAAGCCCACCATTGAAACTCCTGTTGAAGGCAAGGGATTAGTGGTATAACTGTTTCCAAACTTTGACAGTGTTGAGACTATACATTCTTTAGGTACCATTGTAGTTTCCTCATATGCAGTCTGGCATATGGAATTAGTAGTATGCAAGATGCCATGTAACCCAAGGCCTGCAGAATTTTTCTTGCAGGGAGTTGGGTCTTTGTTGCCATCAATTGAAAGTATTGAGTCAGTTGACCTTGCTTGTCTGGCGTGAGATAAGCCATCTGGGCCGTTGTGTTCAAGCTGGCACCCAGGAATATAATCTCTTGTGAGGGCACTAGTTTTGATTTCTTTTTGTTTACTGTGTACCCCAGGCAACTTAATAACTTTTTTACAAACGCCAGATGCTTTAGAAGAATGTCCTTGCTCTCTGCTTGAATCAGGCAGTCGTCCAAGTACGGATAAATTTGAATTCCTTTCAGTCTGCAAAATGCAATTACTGGTGCCAGGCACTTTGTGAAGACCCTGGGCGCAGTAGATAAGCCAAAGGGCAGTGCAGAGAATTGGTAGTGCATTGAACCCGCTATGAATCTGAGGTATCTTCTGCAGTTTTGTCTGATAGGGACATGCAGGTATGCCTCCCTGAGGTCCAAAGTCACGAGCCAAGCTTTCTTGCCCAGCATGGGAAGAAGCTGCTGTAATGTCAACATTTTGAATTTCGAAACATCCAGGTAAGTGTTTAGAGATGAAAGATCTAGAATGGGCCTCCAGGCTTTGTCCTTTCTGGGTACCAGAAAGAGTCTTGAGTAAAATCCTTGTCCTTGCTCCTGTGATGGTACCTTTTGAATAGCTCTCATATCCATGAGTGCTGTAATTTGTTTTTGAGCCTCTGCCCATTGATTTGGTGGCAGGTTTGGCATTCCTTTTAACCTTGGCAGAGTGTGAAAGTGGAACCTGTAACCCTGAAATACAATGTTGAGAACCCATTTGTCTTTGGTGATCATTTGCCAGTTTTCCTCCCAAGGGGGCTTCCAAGAAGGATTTGTTTGGCAGCTGTAGTGGGAAGTCATTGGAGCTGTTTTTTCTATGGTTGGGGCCTGTCTTCTCCTTCTTTCTGGCCTGATGCAACCCATTGTCGAGGCCTGTAAGTACCTTGTGTTTGACCTCTACCTCTTGGACGTCTGTATCTTCCCCTTTGAGGTCTGTCTGTAATTGGAAAGGACCAATTCTTAGTTGGCCAGTTTCTGCTAAATCTAGGAGGCTGAGCCTGTAAGAAATCCTTCACCGTTTGCATAGATTTTGCCTTATCCTTCACTTTCTTTAATAACTCTTCTGCCTTAACTCCAAATAACACATCCTGCTGCAAAGGTGCATCCAGTAATTTTGCTTTAACATGATCTGGTAACGTATGTTCTTTTAACCAAGCATGTCTTCTAATGACACAGCCTGTAACTGCTGCTCTGCAGGAGGCCTCTAGAGAATCAAGACCACATTGCAAAGTATGCTTTCCCACTTGTTCAGCTGTATGCAATAAATCCTGCATTTCTTTAAAATTAGGAGGATCTGATTCTGGAAGCATTTTTTGTTTTAACTGAGACAGTAAAAATTGCTGATATTTTAGCATGTGAAACTGGTAATTTAAGGTTCTCATTGCTAAAGTTGCAGACGTATATACTTTCTTTCCCCATCTGTCTAATGCTCTGGAATCTCTGTCAGAGGGAACTGGATTCTTGGCTGATGAGGCCTTAACTCCTTTTGGGTCCCTGAGAAATAGTTTTAGGGTCAGATACAGGGCTTTTATACAGAAATTTATGTGAGTCAGGGACTCTGTAGAATCTGTCAGGTTTAATAGGGGCTGGACTTAAGGAATCAGGATTTAAGCTTGATTCAGTATACACATCATCCACAATATCGAACACTGGCGGAATAGCAAGGGGTCTGTGTTGAGGTAATAAAAGGAAATCTTTGAGCCTTTTCTTGGATTCTGAATAATCCTGGCCTTCCCAGTGGAAATGCTCCCTCATGGTATGTAGGGTTTCCCCAAAGGAGTAGTCCTCAGGCGGTGAGGCTGATGGAATTGATTCCTCAACATCAGAATCCTCATAAGGGGGTATAGAGTATCCTAGATCTGAGGATGAATCAGAAGAGATGGACACCTGGTCGGATGAGTCATAATCTGCATCCTGTCTAGGCCTTTTATCAGGAGGGGGATGGAAAGAACGCTTAGACTTAGCTGAGGGTTTAATGCTTAACTGAGTAGGTCTGAAGACACCCTCTGTAGCTGTGGGTTGCTCAGCTACTCCGGATCCCTCTGAAAGGTTAGTCTCGGTAGGCTGAAGAATTTGTGCGTCCGAAGGCCCAGCCATCTCCACGTGGGAGTCAGAGGCGGCTTGAGGTTCTACAGAAGCGGTCGTCAGGGTCTGCGAATGCGCCTCGCTGAAAACCGGAGAACCGGCGACTGGCCTAGAAGAGGCTTCATCATCAGTTTTGGGCCTCGGATGCCTATCCTTGTCTTTGTGCTTTTTGTGTATTCCGGTCGTCGGAAGTTCCGACGGCATGGTATAATTGAATTTTCTACCAAAATAATGTCGGGTAAAATCAAACCGACGTTTAATAGTGCGCTTGTTAAACCTAGCACAAAACCGACAACCAGTGACGTCGTGGTCAGGGCCCAGGCATGGGATACAATAGGAATGGAAATCCTTATGAGGTATTTGCTTCCCACAAGAAATACAGTTATTAACTTTTACTGACATCGGTCTGAGGCAAGAAAAGTTTCAACGGGTACTTAGCTTTGTAGAAGACTTTGGTTCTGGATTCGGAATGAAAATCTCAGGAGACGGCCAACCGGCACTTACGAACTGCTTTTGCTTCGGGCACCGCGCGGCAAGAAAGACTGAAGAAAACGGCGTCGGCTGCATCGTATATACCCCTGTCGCACTGACGTCAGGGAGTAGGCGACAGCAACAGACGCTGGACCAAGACTTTGGAACTCAGGCCGGCTGGGGAACCCAAGTGTAATTACTGCAGCAGTGTAACACGATGAACATCTGGGCCTTTGTTGCCAACATTTTGAAATAGGTAGTCAGTTGCCTTTCTTCGTCTGGTGTGAGATAAGCCATCTGGGCAGTTGTATTTAAGCTTGCACCCAGGAATATTATCTCTTGAGGGGGTACTAGTTTTGATTTCTTTTCATTGACTGTGTACCCTAGGCATGTTAGTAGCCAGCCTTTTCACAAAAGCCAGATGCTGTAGAAGAATGTCCTTGTTCTCTGCTTGAATTAGACAGTCGTCCAAGTAAGGATATATTTGTATTCCTCTTTGTCTGCAGAATGCAATTACTGATGCCAGGCACTTTGTAAAGACCCTGGGCGCAGTAGATAAGCCAAAGGGCAGTGCAGAGAATTGGTAATGCATTGAGCCTGCCTTGAATCTGAGGTATCTTTGGCACGATTGTCTGATTGGGACATGCAGGTATGCCTCTTTTAGGTCTAAAGTCACAAGCCATGCCTTCTTGTCCAGCATGGGCAGGAAGCTGCTGCAAAGTCAACATTTTGAATGTTGGTATATCCAGGAATGTGTTAAAAATAGATAGGTCCAGTATCGGTCTCCAGGCCTTGTCCTTTCTGGGTACCAAGAACAGTCTTGAGTAAAATCCTTGTCCCTGCTCTTGCTCTGGTACTTGTTGAATGGCCCCCATGTCCATGAGGGGATGAGACTTGTTTTTCCGCCTCTGCCCATTGATTTTTTGGGAGATCTGGCCAGCCGTTTGCCTTTGGCAGGGTATGGAAATGCAACTTGTAGCCTTGTGACACTATATTTAGAACCCACTTGTCCTGGGTTATAATGTGCCAATTTTGTGAAAAAAGTGCTAATGTTCCCCCTAAAGGTGCTGCCAGGACATAAGTGCTTGGTGCCGGCAGGGGGAAGTCATTGGAACTGTTTCCTGTATGGCTGTGATTTGTCTTCTCCAACTTTGGAGGTAGAAGCACCCCATTGCTTTGACATGTATGAACCTTGCGCCTGGGATCTGCCTTTAGGACATCTGGATCTGTCCCTTTGAGGTCTGACACAGGAAAGGACCAATTCTTTGTAGGCCAGTGTCTACTAAACCTAGGTGGGTGTACTTGTAAAAAAATCTTTGACAGTTTGCATAGATTTAGCTTTGTCCTCCATTTTCTTTAACACCTCTTCTGCCTTAACACCAAAGTATCATGCTGTAAAGGTGCATCTAATAATTTAACTTTAACATGATCAGGCAGATTTTGTTCCTTTAACCAAGCATGCCTTCTAATTACTGAAACCGTAACTGCGGCCCTGCAGGAGGCCTCCAAAGAATCAAAACCACATTGCAAAGTATGCTTTCCAACTTGTTTAGCTGCATGCAATAAATCCTGCATTCCCTTGTTTTCTGCACATTCAGAGTTTAACAACATTTTCTGTTTAGGCAATGCCATGACATATTGCTGATATTTGAGCATATGAAACTGCCAGTTTAAGGCCCTTATAGCCAAGGTAGCAGATGTGTAAACCTTTTTTCCCCATCTATCCAGTGCCCTAGAATCCCTGTCAGAGGGGGTAGGGTTTTTTGCAGCAGAAGCCTTAACTCCTTTGGGACCCTGTAAAATAGTTTCTGGGTCTGCAGCAGGGTTTTTAAAAAGGAATTTATGAATGTCAGGAAATCTGTAATATTTGTCAGGCTTAACAGGAGCTGGAGGTAAACAGTCAGGGGTCAGACTAGACTCAGAAAACACATCATCTACAATGTCTAGCACAGGTGGAATGGCTAGAGGCCTGTGTTGAGGTAGTAAAAGGAAATCCCTGAGCCTATTTTTAGATTCTGAAAAGTCTTGGCTCTCCCAGTGGAAATGCTCCCTCTTGGTATGCAAGGTTTCCCCAAAAGAATAGTCCTCTGGAGGAGAAGCTGAAGGTACAGATTCTTCAGCATCAGAATCCTCATAAGGGGGAAGAGAATATTCCTGATCAGAAGAGGAATCAGAAGAAATAGAAACATGATCTGAAGATTCATAGTCAGTCTCTTGCCTAGGCCTCTTATCTGGAGGGGGATGGGAACCCCTGATCAAGGTAATCAAGTCTTCGGCCATTTTGAGCATCTGTCTTTTGGGCATAGAGGCCTGTCCCTGTGGCTCTTGAGTTTGTTTCTTTGCTTTATAAGGTGCTTTAGTCTTTGCCTTTGAAGCTGAAGTCGGTTTAATGTAAATATGTTTAGGTCTGAATACACCCTCAGAAGCCGGTGCCTGCTCAGCGGCTCTGGACCCATCTGAAGGAATAGTGTCCGAGGCTCCAATACCTTGAGTTTCCAGCGGCATAGCCGACTCCACGTGGGAGTCGGTAGTGGCCTGCGATTCTAAAGTAGCGGGCATCAGGGGCTGCGAAAGAGCCTCACTGAGAACCGGCAACTGACTTAGGAGAAGCTTCGTCGTCGGTTTTGGACCTCGGTTGTTCATCTCTCTCCTTTTCTTTGCATTTTTTGCAAACTCCAGTAGTCAGATGGCTATCCGACGACATTTCTGGATAACTAAACTGGTGTCCAAAATAGTTTAAAGCAAAATCAAACAGACGCTTAATAGTGTGTTGGTTAAATCTAGCACAAAACCGACAAGCAGAAACGTTAGGATCAGGGGCTAGGCAAGGAATACAGTAAGAATGAAAATCCTTATGAGATATTTGCTTTCCACAAGAAATACAATTAACTTTTTCTGACATTGGTCTGGAGCAAGAAAAAAGTTTCCACAACGGGGTACTTAGCTTTATTGACGACTTTGGGTATGAAACTTGAACATGAAAATCTCAGGAGCAGGCCGACCGGCACTTGCGAACTGCTTCTGCTTCGGGCACTGCACGGCAAGAAAGACTGAAGAAAATGGCGTCGGCTGCTTCTTTTATGCCCTTGACGACCTGATGTCAGGAAAGGGGTGACAGCAACTGACGCAGGACCAAAGACTTTGGAATTCAGGCCAACTGAGGGCAACCTGCCAGCAGGATTACCCAAATGTAATGACTGCAACAGTGAAACATGAAGAACATCCACAAAAGTTCTGTAGGTCAAAAGCTCAGTAAGTCAAATCTTTAAATACCATGACATCAAGGGAAGCCCAGATCCCAGCCCAAGCTATAATTATGTCAACTGATGACCAACTTGACCTCAAGTACAAGCACTGGTAATGGAAATACTTTTGATGTAAGCAAGGCAAGCAGAAGCTATCCTCCTGATGGAAAAGTCTTTGACAACAGCATTTTTTAAAAGCAGACCCCCTCCCCCCAAAAAATAAAACATAAAAACAACATTTAGTAATCCAATTGGGTGGTACTTACTTAGCCACTAGAAGACATTTTTTTTTCTCAACTTCAACTTTATGATATCATGGGAGTTTATAACAAAACACCATGAAAAGAAAAAAAGAAGTTATGTACTTACCATAACGTTGCATGTGAATTGTTTATCTCGGCTTTATTCTCATTGATGGGTTTCGGAGCCAATCTTCGGCTCCGACACAGCCAATAGCAAAGCTCAAGGTTTGCCAGTAGCTGGAGACCAAGCCCCTTATCTCACAATGCACTGCTGGAATTACCTCAGATCTTGTTTGCTGCGAGTATATATACCCTTTTATTTATTTCTTTTTCTACAAGGAAGCACTTCCCAAAGGGGAAGAAGAAGTATTGAATAACCAGGATGGTACCAGCCTCTAAGTCAACTGTAAGCCAGGAGGGGGAAGGAGGGAGGGACGTGAGAATAAAGGTGAGATAAACAATGCACATGGAACGTTATGGTAAGTACATAACTTCTTTATGTGAAGTTGTTAAATCTCGCCGTTTATTCTCACTGATGGGTAGCGTCCCTAGCATCCTCAATCTTGAGTGGCTCATGGGAGTACGTTTTTCAGTACCGTGGAACCAAAGGAAGACCTGTCCCTGGAAGCCTTACCTACTTTGCAATGTGTGATAAAGGTATGAGGCTTAGACCAAGTGGCTGCAGTACAAATATTGTCAAGGGGCAATTTAGCTTGAAAGGCAGAAGACGTAGAAATGGCTCTGGTAGAATGAGCCTTAGGTTTATGTGTCAATGGCATGCTTGCATTCGCATAAAATAGAAGTTATGTTCTTACCATAACGTTCCATGTTAGTTGTCTTCTTCTCGCCTTCTTTCTTGCTGGATGGGTTCGGAGCCGACCTCGGCTCCGACTCGGCCACTCTAAAGCTCGAGAGTTGGTTCCACCGGCTCGAGGCCCCCCTTATATCCCACAATGCTAGGCGTGAATTACCTCAGATCTCGTTTGTGAGCTAGGCCCAGCTAATAATACAACCAGGAAAAACTGGAAAAGTGTCCACCTCTATAAACAAAGGGAAAGAGAAAGGGTGACCTAAGCCTGATCTAGGAAAATATGCACAGCAGAGCATATACCTATCGCAAAGAGGTGGTAGAAAGAGAGGTCACAATCAAACTCCTCTAGGTCTGTCCAGGCCAGGGGGAAGGAGGGTGGGATGCAAAAAAGAAGGCGAGAAGAAGACAACTAACATGGAACGTTATGGTAAGAACATAACTTCTATATGTTAAGTTGTCTATCTCGCCTTCATTCTTGCTGGATGGGACCGTGTCCCTAGCACCTTGTCCCGGGTGGCCTAACGGAACAGACTCTTGAGAACAGTGGAACCAAAGTTAGCTCTATGCCTAGAAGCTAAATCCAACTTATAATGAGAAATGAAAGTGTGAGGAGTAGCCCAAGTAGCCGCTGCACAAATGGTGTCAATAGGCAGTCTGTCTTGGAAGGCTATAGAAGTAGCCAAAGCTCTGGTGGAATGGGCTTTAGGTTTGTTAGGCAGCTTTTGGTGTCTAATTTCATAAACAAGGGAAATCAGAGATGTTAGCCATCTGGATAATGATACCTTTGAAACTGAAAGTCCTTTTCTGCCTTCTGCATAAGAGACAAACAGCTGGTCAGATTTTCTGAATTGTTTGGTTCTATCCAAATAGTACCTTAACTGACGATGAACATCTAGCCAATGCAATTTTTGTTCAGACCTATTAGAATATTCTGGAAAAAACACAGGGAGGTCAATGCTTTGATTTAGGTTAGACGCCGAGGCTATCTTAGGTAAAAAGGACGGGTTGGTTCAGAAGATACCCTGTCCTTATGGAACAACAGATAAGGAGGTCGACAGCTGAGTGCATGAAGTTCTGAAACTCTTCTAGCTGAAGTAATAGCTACCAGGAAGAGTCTTCCATGATAGCAATTTTAAAGAACAGGAGGCTGCAGGTTCGAAAGGGGGAAGAATCAAAGAACTAAGAACTAAATTTAGGTCCCAAGGAGGAGGAGGATTTCTTATAGGAGGTCTGAGTAGAAAAACTCCCTTCAAAAAGGCTTTGCAAAGCTTGTGGGACATTATGGCAGACTGAAATGCCCACATGAAAGTTAGAAATAGCTGCCAATTGAACTTTAAGAGTAGAAGGAGATGAACCTGCATGGAAGAGTTCAGCTAGAAAATCAAGGACCATTTGGATGGAAGCAGTGAAAGGATCTATGTCCCTTCCTTGAGCCCAATGGGCTAAACGTTTCCACTTACTCATATAAATCTTTCGAGTGGAAGATTTATGGGAAGCTATCAAAATATCTCGAACAGAGTGAGATATTTGAGGAAGCCTGGCTAAGGTTGGAATTGGAGGAACCAAGTAGTGAGGTTCAGAGAGGGAAGGGAGCGATGAAACTGACCCGACTGATGGATCAAAAGATCTGGAACTAGGTCCAGATGCCAAGGTCGCTCCAACAGAAATTGATGTAGAAAGGGGAACCAAACCTGTCGAGGCCAGTAAGGAGCAATGAGGATCAACGAGGCCTTCTGAGTGATAGCTTTCTGTATCACTTGAGAGATTAGTGGGAAGGGAGGAAATGCATACAGAAGTCCCCGGGGCCAAACTTGGACTAGAGCGTCTCTGCTGGGCTGGCCTGGTAAAGGGAATAGGGTGAAATAATCTCTGCACTTGCTGTTTTGGGGAGTAGCAAAAAGGTCGCAGCAAGGCTGACCCCACTTGAGAAAAATTTCTCTCACAACAGAGTCTTTCAGAGACCACTCGTGAGGCATAAGGATAGCTCTGCTCAACTTGTCCGCGATTTGATTGGACTTCCCGGGGATGTGCGTTGCTATCAGAAAACGCTGAGAAGAAATCGCCCATTGCCACAGTCTGAGTGCTTCTCGACACAGGGGGTAGGACCTGGTTCCGCCTTGTTTGTTGATACACCACACTACAGACATATTGTCCGTCTGGATTGCTATCGTTCCCAAGGGAAGAGAGTCTTGAAGGGCTTGCAACGCTAAAAGCACTGCTCTCATCTCTAGAACATTTATGTGCAAGTGGCATTAGCCTGGTTGCCATGTGCCCTGGACAGTTCTGCCCTGATAATGCCCCCACCCGATCAGGGAGGCGTCCGTTGTCAGAGTAGCAACCGGAGGAAGGAACAAAGGGTCTTCCCAAGAAGAGCTGAGGGGAAGACATCCACCACAGAAGCTGATCCCTGCATGTTTGCGTAATCATAATGGTGTGGGACATCGGAAGTTGCTGGTATGACCATTGTGTGAAGAGCATCCATTGAAGGATTCTCATGTGGAATCTGGCTAATGGAAGCAGAGGTATGGCAGCCGCCATAATCCCCAATACTTTCAAAACTAACCTGGCTTTGACTCTGTTGCTGCTGAAGAGGAGCGAGACCAGTTTGTGTATGTCTGTTATTCTCTGATCTGTTAGTCTCGCAGACATGTTGACTGTGTCTAGATTTGCGCCTATGAAGGTAATAGTACGACAAGGTGACAAAACAGACTTTTCGCAATTTATTGAAATGCCTAAGTTTTGACAAATGCGAAAGGTGTAGTCCCTGGCCATTAGAAGGAGATGCTTGGTGGGAGCTGTGAGGAGCCAGTCGCCCAAATATGGAAACACCTGGAATCCTTGACGTCTCAGGTGAGAAGCTACCACTGCCATACATTTGGTAAACACCCGGGGGGCAGTGGTGAGACCAAAGGGCAGGGCCCTGAATTGAAAATGACTGGTTCCCAGCCTGAAGCGGAGGAATCTTCTGGAGCGTCTGTTCATTTTTATGTGATAGTACGCATCCTGAAGGTCTATAGAGCACATCCAGTTTCCCTTTCCCAATAGGGGAAGGATGGACTGTAGCGTGACCATCCGAAATCTTGTTTTCTTGACCGACTTGTTCAAGATACTGAGATCCAAAATTGGTCTCCAGTCCCCTGTTTTCTTTGGAACTAAAAAGAACCTGGAGTAGATTCCGGATCCTTGCTGGTCTGCTGGAACTGGCTGAATTGCTCTTTTGCAAGCAGCTTTGAAATTTCCAAAGCTGCAAGATCCCTTTGAGCGGTGGAACCTCTGGAAGGGATTTTTGATTGGTTTGGAATGCGAGCGAAGGGAATGGAATAGCCTTCGAAATGATGGACTGTACCCACTTGTCTTGAGTTAGGGATAGCCAGGCTTCTGGGTACAGTGACAATCTTCCCCCGACTGCCTCCGAAGGTGGACAGTCGGGCAACACCTCAGGGATGCTGAAAGGGCTTATCGGAAAAGGTTTCTCGATTGCCCTGGTTCTGCGGAACCCCTCTGCCTCTGGGGCGACGTCTACCATTATTGTTCCCTCCTCTGCCTCTGGAGGGGAACCGACTCTGTGCGTCAGGCAAATTCCCTTGAGATTGTTTGCGGAACCACATTTTCCCACTTTTCTGGCCTTTGGGGTAAGGTCTAGAAGGAGTAGAAAAACGGACTCCGACGGCAGATAGAGTTTTGCCATCCGTCTCGCACCTAGTCAAAGTTTCTTTCACTTGAGGACCAAAGAGAGATGATCCATCAAACGGGGAATTAGTGAAAGACGTTTTAAAGGGTTCCGCAAAATTGCATAGTCGCATCCAGGCATGCCAGTGTAAGGCGACACCTGTCCCTGCGGCTCTACTCGCTCCATCAGCCGCATATGAAAGGAGGCGCATGGAGGAGTTAGCTATCGAATTCAGGGTAGTCAGCTGGGTGTTCATTTTGTCCTGAAAATCTGCAGCTGTAGGGTCCTTCAACATCTCACTCACTTCCTTGATCAAGTCTCTCTGGAGACGGGTGAAATGGCATAGGTAGTTCAGCGAACGCATTGCAAAGGTCGCTGACGAAAACATCCGCTTCCCATACCTGTCCATAGACCTAGATTCTTTATTAGGGGGATGGACAGGCACTGAAGGATCAGCAAGTTCCTTCTTGGTGGCAGCAGCTACCACCATAGCATCCACAGTAACACCTTTGGTCAGAAATTGTTTGTCAGTTGGTGCTGTTATAAATTTAGAAGGTCTCCTGGGGGTAGGGTCCACTGAGTCAGGAGCCGTCCAGGCTTTTGCCACCACCTGCATGAGGGATCAAAGGGGGACACCCAGGAGGTGGAAGGGCGAGAGCCAACGCCTCAAGATACACAGATTCATCCTCCGAAGGGTTAAGGGCTGGCCAATTTCCCCTCTGTTTCAGGATCTCTAGAATGTCCGCGAAGGAGACATCTTCAGAAGGGGAACGGGGGGAACCCTCGGAATCCTCTAAATCTGTGTCAGAGGTGACAGACTCAGGTGAGTCTATGTGCTTCCTCTTACACTTTTTCTTCCTAGGGGGCTCCCCTGCCAATTCAGGGGAGGCCTCGGAAGAGGATGAGATCCCCACAGGGGATTCTTGAGGAGCTAGCTCTCTGCGGTCTGGGATGAGGGAGTGAGTAGACATAACCTGAGGCACCGAAGAGGGAGGGGCGGACGGAGCTGACTGTGGAGTTGAACAAGGTTCCAACACACTCCGCATGACCTCGAACGCACCCCTGTCAGGCAGAGCCAGAGGTCCCCGCTCCGAGAAGCTAAGAACTTCCCTCGGCACCGACAGAGATGGCTCCGAAGCCGATGTCGGAGCCCAACTCACCAGCGCCGAAGCACCGAGAGGGAGAGCGGGGTCAGACAAGGATCCGATGCCACTCACCCCCTCGGAGCCGACGAGGGAAGTCCGGCGCCGAGATTCTTCAAAAGAAGAAATCGGAGCCGACGGAGCCGAAGACAAATGTATCGGCTCGACGCTACCACAGTCTCGGTTCCGGACGCCTGCCCGAGCTCAAAGGAGTCGGAGGAGGAATATTTAGAGGAATAAGTTGAGGCATCGACTGATGAGTCGGGCTCTGAAGCATTTGGGCCAGTGCCTCGGACTTTAGAAGTCGACTCACTACCCTCTGGAGGTCATGATCCGAGAGCCTCGATGACCTGGAGGAGTGAGATCTGTGGCTCCGTTCAGACAGCAAGGGAGACGCTGGAGCCAAATGAACGGAGCCAAGGGATGGTGACCTCGACCTCTTTCTAGATGTCGGCTCCGATGGTCTGATCGGAGCCGACCCAGGAATCTCCAATACCTCGGCTCCGGCCGGAGCCGAGGGAACCACAGAAACTGTAGTCAAAGACTCATCGGCTCCAGCCGGAGCCGATGTAGCAGTAGGCTTCGAAGCCTTAGGCCTCGACTCAGAAACTGGAGTCGAGGTCTTAGAAGCCTTGGAAGGTTTCCCCGATGGAGCAGTTAGGGAACCTTCAGGCTTGAGCAAACCCCTTAGGATGAGTTTGTTCTTTCTTTCCTGCAGGACTCTGGGGCTGAAGCCATGGCATACAGCACAAGAGTCCTGCAGGTGTAAAGGTCCCAGGCAGTACACACAAGAAGTGTGACCGTCTGTCAGAGACATTTTCTGACAGCACGAGTCACACTTCTTGAAGCCTGAGACCTTTGAATCCTTGGACATTATCAAGGAACCGAAAGTGTAACCACCACACAGAACACACCCACACCGATTACACTATAAGAAAGATAGACTAAATTAAACTAATAAAAATTAGTTAGTTTAGGTATTTAAATATCCCTATCAAAACACAAACACTCCACTTAGGGATAACAGGGCCCGAAGGCCTAAGGGAAGAACTTATAAGTTCTTGAGGGAGAAAAACGGAATAATAGAAGAAGGGGATAAATTCCACTAAACTAAGGGAAATATGTGAAAATAAGTTAAGAAAGGGGATTTAAACTAGTTCAAAAAGACTGATTTAACAAACTGACCTGAGCCGGTAGAAAAACAACACCTCGATCGCTGTAGCGGCAAACGAGATCTGAGGTAATTCACGCCTAGCATTGTGGGATATAAGGGGGGCCTCGAGCCGGTGGAACCAACTCTCGAGCTTTAGAGTGGCCGAGTCGGAGCCGAGGTCGGCTCCGAACCCATCCAGCAAGAATGAAGGCGAGATAGACAACTTAACATCAAAGGATATACAATCGGATAACCATTTAGATAGGGTTGTTTTAGCCACTGGATTACCTTTTCTGGCCTCCGAAAAGGATATGAAAAGTTGATCTGATTTTCTAATATCCTTAGTTCTGTCAAGATAAAATCTGAGCTGTCCATGTACATCGAGTTTGTGCAGCATGTATTCCAATTTGTTAGAGTGGTTGGGAAAAAAGACTGGCAACTCAATGACCTGATTGATATTGGATTCAGAACAGACTTTAGGCAAAAAGGAGGGGCTTGTTCTGAGAGATACTCTATCAGCATGAAAAATCATGTAAGGAGGCCTGACAGATAATGCTTGAAGTTTTGACACTCTGCGGGCAGAAGTAATGGCTACTAGAAATATAGTCTTCCAGGACAAATATTTGAGATCAAAAGAAGATGCTGGTTCGAAGGGGGGGGGGGGAATAATTTGAGACAGCATAAAATTCAAATTCCAGGGAAAATAATGGATTTTGACAGGGGGTCTCATGTGAAAAGCACCTTTAAGAAAAGCCTTAGATAAGGTATGGCCCATAACATTCAACCCATCGAATCCAAGGTGGAAATATGATATGGCAGCTAACTGGACTCGAACTGTGGCAGCTGCTGCTCCTTCTTTAAAAATCTGTGTCAAAAATTCTAAAATGGATGATACAGGAGCTCGGAAAGGGCCTATTTTCTGTATATTGGCCAAATTGAGAACCTGTTCCACTTACTGCGGTATAGTTTCCTGGTGGATGGCTTGTGAGAAGACAAAAGGATTTGTTTTGTATCATCCGAGAGCGAATGAAGCCTGGCAATTAGGGGAAGTGGATTAGCCAAGCAGTCAGTTTTAGAGACTGCAGTGAAGGATGGAGGTCCCCTGACGGGTGTGTCAGAAGGTCCGGAACTTGGTCCAGAATCCATGGATCCTCCAGTAGATGATGGTGAAGGAAGAGGAACCAAATCTGTTGAGGCCAGTAGGGGGCTATGAGGATAACTGTCCTTCCCAGCGACTTTGCTTTCTGTAAAACTTTGGGTATCAATGGAAAAGGTGGGAATGCATATAGGAGACTCGGAGGCCAATCGTGTACGAGTGCGTCTCTCGGGGAATGTCCTGGAGGTGGTATTATGGCAAAGTAGCTTCCGCATTTGGTATTGATGTGACTGGCAAAGAGGTTGCAGCAAGGCTGGCCCCATTTGCGGAAAATCACATCCGCAACTTGTTGGTTGAGAGACCACTCGTGAGGCAACAGTATTGCCTTGCTTAGCTTGTCCGCTATCACGTTGGATTTCCCCGGGATGTGCGTTGCTATCAGAAAACGGTGGGATGACACAGCCCATTGCCATACTCTGAGGGCTTCTCGACAAAGGGGGTAAGACTTGGTTCTGCCTTGTTTGTTCAGGTACCAGACCACTGACATGTTGTCCATCTGAATTGCAATTGTCCCTAGAGGAAGAGAGTCCTGAAAGTACTGCAACGTCAGAAGAAACGCTTTCAACTCCAGAACACTGATATGCAGATGTGACCTCTTGATCCTTCCATGTGCCTTGGGCAGTCTTTCCCTGAAAATGCCCCCCAGCCCACCCTATCAGGGAAGCATCCGTGGTGACAGTGGCTACTGGGGGGGGGGGGGCGACAAAGGGTCTTCCGACTAACATGAAGAGACGTCAACCACCACCAAAGGTCTCTCTTGCAAGAATCTGTGATAAGAATCATGTGGTGCATCGGTAGCTATTGGTAAGACCACTGAGCGAAAAGGAGCCATTGAAGGATTCGCATATGCATCCTTGCGAGTGGTACAGCCAGGATTGCTGCCGCCATCAAACCTAGCACCTTCAAGACCTCTGCTGCTGTAGATTTGTTCTTTGACACCAGTGAGATGACATGTTGGTGAAGAAGTGAGACTCTTTCGATTGGAAGACGTAGAGTGGTGGTTGAGGTATCTAACTCTGTTCCTATAAAAATGGTATGCTGTGATGGCAATAAGGCAGACTTTTTGAAGTTGATTGTAATGCCTAATTGATGGCAGAGTGTCAGAGTATATTGTGTTGCCTGAGTCAATTGATGCTTGATGCTAGCAGTGAGGAGCCAATCGTCTAGGTATGGAAACACCTGGAATCCTGGACGCCTCAGGTGAGCCGTGACCACTGTCATGCATTTGGTGAACACCCTGGGGGCTGTAGTGAGACCAAAGGGCAGGGCTTGAAACTGGTAATGACTGCCCCCCAGCCGGAAACGCAGGTAACCCCTGGAGCGTCTGTTCATCTTTATGGGATAGTACAAGTCCTTGAGATCTATTGAGCACATCCAATTGCCTTTCCTTAGAAAGGGAAGAATGGACTGAAGGGTGACCATTCTCTTTCTTTACAAATTGGTTGAGTCTGCTGAGGTCCAAGATAGGCCTCCAGTCCCCTGTTTTCTTTGGTACCAAAAAGAATCTTGAGCAAGTTCTGAATCCAACTTGGTCTGCTGGGACTGGTTGGATGACTTTTTTTCTAACAATTTTTGGACCTCTACGATTGCTTGTTCCCTGAGACTGGGTGGAACATCTGGGATTCTGTTTACAGGAGTAGGAGGGGAAAAGAATGGTATGAAATATCCTCTGGAAATGATGCTTTGTACCCATGTTATCTGATGTTATGTTTAGCCAGGCTTCTGGGTACAAAGACAAGCGACCCCCGACTGTTTCCAGAGCAGGACAGCCGGGCCTCCTTTCAGGAGCGCTGGTAGGGCTAACCAGAGAACTGGCCTCTGTCACCCTGTTGCTGCGGACCCCCTCTGCCATGCGGGTGGCGTCTTCCGTTATAACCCCCTCCTCTGCCTCTACAGGAGGTTTTCTCCACGTGCGTCTATGAAAGGCTCCCTGTGCTTTTTGGAACCACATTTTCCCGCCCCTAGGACCCTTGGGATAGGGCCGAGTAGGGGTAGAAAAATGGACTCCAACGGCAGATAGGGTCTTGCCTTCCTGCTCACACCTGGTTAAAGTTACCTTTACTCTAGGCCCAACAGTGATGAGCCATCAAATGGGGTGTTGACAAAGGAAGACTTAAAGGGCTCCGCAAAGGAACAGAGACGCATCCAAGCTTGTCTCCGTAGAGCAATGCCTGAACTAGCGGATCTACTCTAACCATCAGCTGCATAAGATATGAGGCGCATGGATGAGTTCACAACCGAGTTTAGGGTAGCGAGCTGTGTGTTGACTTTATCGGCAACCCCTGCAGCTACCGTACCCTGGAGAGTATCTCCTAGCTCTTTCAGGAGATCTCTTTGTAATCTCGTAAAATGGGTTAAATAGTTCAGCGATCGCAGAGAAAAAGTCGCTGAACTAAACATGCATTTCCCATATCTATCCATGATCCTAGAATCTCTGTTAGGAGGATGGATAAATGCGGATGTTTCAGACACTTCCTTTTTGGTGGCTGCTGTTACCACCATGGCATCAACAGGCACTTCAAAAAGGCTTTGTCCATTGGGGCAGAGATGAACTTATTCGGCTTCCGAGGGACAGGTTCCATGGTCTCCGGTGACTCCCATCACTTACGAGAGATCAGCTCCATGAGCTCGTCCTAAGGTGGAGACACCCAAGAAGTGGAAGGTCGAGACCCAAAAGCTTTCAAGAGCACTGACTCATCCTCAGTAGGGGTTTTGGACTGCCAATCGCCCCCCTGACTAAGGATCTCTAATATCTCCGCAAAGGAGATATCATCAGAGGGGGATCGAGGGGACCCTTCTGATTCATCCAAGTCAGTGTCGGATGTCAAAGACTCTAAGTGCCTCCTCTTGCACAGTCTCTTCCTGGGTACCTCCTCAGTGGGGAGATCTGGGGAGGTCTCGGAAGAGCAGGGGACGCCCTGTGGGGCTACTTGAGGCTCAGGGTCTCTTATGCTTAGGGGGACCGGTAGACGTAGAAGCGAACACAGGGGCTTCAGGGGAGAAGGAAGCCCGAACTGATGCCGATGATGTCTTCGGAGACAGGACTCTCCTCATGGCATCGAAAGCACCATGGCTCCGACAAGAAGGGGCAGACGGATCTGGAGGGACCGTACGATTCTCCCGCACCAAAACCATGGGCTCCAAGCTCGAGGTAGGAGCAGAGCTCATCCGAGCCGAAGCCCCGAGAGGAAGAGTCGGCACTGACAAATCTGTCCGACTATCCTCCCCAGACCCAACAGGAAAGTGTCAGCTCCTAGCGTCCTCGGTCGGAGCTGAGGATGTCCGAGTACATGGAACCGATAACACCAGTGTGGGTGTCGGTTCCATAGGTTCGACAGCTATTGGTTCGGGCTCCTTTGGCTCAGAGAATCCAGTACGGCTCGGAGGAGGAGTAGTCAAGTCCGGTTCAATGGTCTTCGGCTCTGACGAAATGGTTGGGGCCGACGACAATTTAGCAAGTCCTGGTGCCGGCAGAACTTCTGCACTAGCCGAACCATATCCATATCAGAGAGGCTGACCGAAGACTTCGAGGAACGCACCGAAGGTGCTGACTGGAGCAGAGAAGATGAGGGAACCTCAGGGACCGGCTCCAAGACTGGGGAGTTGGCTCTGAACCAAAGGGGCACTCGGTTCCGAGGACTGTGAAACCGATGACCCTGTACCCTCTGATTTTTTTGCCTTCTTGGGTTAGTTTAAAATCTGAAGATTTTGAAGAAGTGCTGGCACCTTCCTGGCTACCCAACGCCCTTCTTCTCTCTAAGAAAACCGTAGATGAAAAAGAGTGGCAAATACTGCAAGAGTCTTGGAGGTGTTTAGCCCACAGACAGTAAACACATTGGACATGTCTGTCTGTGATGGACATTTTCTGTCCACAATCTGGACATTTCTTAAACCCTGATTTGGGGTGAGACTTTTCTCTCTCATCCGACATGTTATAAACAGACACACCACAAAATTAACCTGTATAGGTAAAATACAGGGCTAACTAGGCCCACACTAAAGAAATACTAATAACAAGTATAAATTGTTAAACTAAATAGGGCTAAGAAAGGGCCCAACACTAAGAAAAACTAAGCCAACACAGGGCACTATCTCTACAATTTAACTTACTTAAAACTATATTATTTTAACAAGAAACACACGCACACACACTAAATAAGAATAATCTCTCAAAAAGAAGTAGAAGAAAGTTTTATAAACTTGCGATTTATCAAAAAATGGTCCGAGCTGACTGGATTACAGAGATCTCTCTTGCTGCGGCAAACTAGATCTGAGGTAATTCCAGCAGTGCATTGTGGGATAAGGGGCTTGGTCTCGAGCTACTGGCAAACCTTGAGCTTTGCTATCGGCCGTGTCGGAGTCGAGGATCGGCTCCGAACCCATCAGTGAGAATAAACGGCGAGATTTAACAACTTCACATCAAGAGTTATGGCAGCTGCCACTGACCCTAATGCTTGAAGAACTAGTCATGCAGAAGCTCTGTTTCTTTGTAGCAGAGTATGGACCTGAGTCTGGATAGACTGAGACAGAGGGAAGTGAGGCAATGGAGGTTTTTGTGTCTAAAAACACTCTTATATAAAGGTTAGATTTTGTGTGGGTTCCAGTAAAGATCTGTCAAGGTTGATTGTGATGCCTAGATATTCGCATAACTGTAAAACCTTTCGTTTTGCTGTTAGTTGCCTGGTAGTAGTGGAAAATAAGCCAGTCTTAAGTATGGAAACACCCGGAATCCTTGCAGTCTTAAGTAAGCTGCTACTACTGCCATGCATTTGGTGAGACCAAAGGGCAGAACTCTGAACTGGTAATGACGGTCTCCCAGCCAGAAGTGAAGGAATCTTCTGGAACGTCTTATCCATCTTTATATGGTAGTACACATCCTGAAGATCTAGAGAGCACATCCAGTCGTCCTTTCCTAAAAACGAAGAATGGACTGAACTGTGACCATCTGGAATTTGTTTTTTTTAACAGATTTATTCAGCATGCTGAGATCCCAAATTGGTCTCCAGTCTTCTGTCTTTTTTGGCACTAAAAATAATCTTGAGTAAAATCTGCATCCTATTTGGTCTGGTGGGACTTCCTGGATGACTCTAGTAGCTTTTGAATTTGAATGGCTGCCTGTTCCCTCTGACTGCATGGAACACTGGGGAATCTCTTTGAACAGGAAGGTGAAAGGGAAAAGATAATTGTATAGCTTCTGGAAATGATTCTGGCAATTTCTTGCCAGGCTTTTAAGAGCAGGGATAAACGTCCCCCGATTGCCTCCAGAGGTGGACAATAAAGGCCTCTGTTCAGGAATGATGAAAGGGTCTCCTGAAGAAGGAAACTCAGGAAACCTGATGTTGCAGTTCACCTCTGTCATGAGGGCAGTGCCTTGCATTGTTGTTCTCCCTTCTGCCTCCGGGAGACCTTTCACCAGGAAGTGTAGTCTGGAAGACCCTTGAGACTTCCTGAACCACATTTTACCCGTTCCTCACTGGTTCCTAGAAAAGGGCCTCTGATGAGTGGAAAAACATACTCCTGTGGCAGAAAGGGTTTTCCCATCCTTCTCACACCTAGATAAACTGTCTAACAGTTGGACCAAAAAGGGAACAGCTGTCAAAAGGTGCACTGAAACAAAGACTTGAAGTGCTTCACAAAATCAAACGCAGGTACTGGCCTGCCTTCTTATGGAAATGCCTGAACCCACTGCTCTTGTTGTTCCTTCAGCAACATGAGAAATGAGCGTCATGGACGAATTGGAAATGGATGTCAGGGTAGCCAACTGAGAGGTGAATGAATCTGGTTCCTCTTCAGAAACAGCTCATGAGAGAGTACCAGAGATCTCCTTTTTCAGATCTCCCTGCAGTCTTGTAAAATGTGCCAGATAGTTCAAAGACCATAAAGCAAAGGTCGATGAAGCATAAACTCGCTTCCTGAATCTATCCATCACCCACAACTCCTTGTTGGGGGGATGGCTAAAGAAACATTCTTCCACAAGGTCCTTCTTAGTGGCCCTCGCTACCACCATGGCATCTACGGGAACTCCCTCAGTCCAAAAAGGCTTATCTTTTGGAGATGTGATGATTTTATCTGGTCTCTTGGAGACTGGCTCAGTAGTGTCAGGGGCCTCCCACACCCGACAAGAGATCAATTCGATGAGCTTGTTGGTGGGTGGAGATACCCAGGAAGTAGACGGGCGGGTACCGAATGCCTGCAGGTACATAGATTTCTCAGTTGAAGGGTTGAGGGACTTCCAACCATCTCTCTAAGTATTTCCAGAATGTCTCCAAAGGAGACATTGTCACGAGGTTATCTGGGGGACCCTTCGCCCTCACTGAAATCAGTGTCTTCTGTGATGGACTATTCTGGAGAATCTAGGTGCCTCCTCTTGCAAGATTTCTTCTGAGGGACCTCCTCAGGGGGAACATCTGGGGAGGTTTCAGAAGAACGAGTACCCCCACTGGGTAGCCTGAGGTTGCAATACTCGCTGACCCTGTGGAGGGGTTGGTTGTTGCTCCAGACCCGAGACAGCGGCTCCAATGAGAAGGGAATCATCCTGGTACTAGAAAAAGCCAATGCCCTCTTCATGGCCTTGAAGGCTGACCCACCATAAGAGAGAAGGTCCTCTGAGGCCGAAAAAGAAGACCTTGGCTTTGAAGCCCCCCCCCCATCCTGATGAGGACTCCATCGAGACCGAAGTCAGACTCGAGCACATCCATGCAGGCTCACAGAGGCACCAGGACTGCCCCAAAAAACTGGGGGCAGACCTGAACAACTCGGGACTGACCCCCAGATGTGGCCCTGAGAGGACTCTGGTTCCAAAACTTCCGAAGTGCTCAGGGCAATCGTCTGTTCCGATGAGAAAGAAACAGTTGGAACTGACATGGTCAGTTTAGGGAACCTTGGAACTGAAGACTCTAAGGTACCTGTGGAGGTTAGAGGAAGAGGAATAACAGGAGAAGTAGACTGCATCGGAGCTAGCCCCAAAGGGGTAGGAGTCGATGGAGTTTCAGACTCACCTTGGGCCCAAAGAACCTTCATCACTGACCTCTCCACATCGACTTCAGTGAGACTCCTGGAAGAACGGATGGAGACTGAGGGAGACTTTGGTCTAACTAAAAAGGGAGACGGTGGTATGTCAGCAAAGGGATCCAGTGAATGAGAATACCATGTCCTTGACAGAGTACTATGTTTCTTCACTTCGTGGATCTAGAGGAGGCGTAAAAAGAAGCAGCATGTCCAAATTTATGTCTGGTCTTGTCTGGAAAACCAGATATGGCCTTCCTCAAAGGAGGTGGGAAGGCGGCCTTTCAGGATGAGTTTATCCTTTCTATCTACCAACGCTCGGTGACAAAGCGTGGCAGACAGAACAGTCCTCTTGCAAGTGCAAGGGACCCAGACAATACACACACAAAATGTTGGTCAGAAAAAGGAATTTTCTGACCACATTTAGAGCATTTTCTAAACCCAGTCTGAGTCTTCTCTTTATCAGACATACCTTGGAGATTGCAATGTCCACACACACACAATCACAAACACACCGAGAAAACGGATCAAAGAAAAGGGACAGAAAAGCTTTTTTTTAAAATGGAAAAGTTAACAATGGAAATGGAAGATTTACCAAGCAGTAAGAGGGAAGAGTAAGGGATACCAACAACAGTATTAAGAGAGCTACCTAATGGTTATCAGAGAGGAAGGAGGGAGAGAGAGAGAGATTGGAACAAGTAAAAATGCCTCTGCCTAAAAAATGGCTCAAAGCTTAGAAGATGCGATAGAAGAAAGAACAAAAAACTGTTGGCTCGAGAGCGATATGGAGAAACCACATCTGAAGCTGAAAGCGGCAAACGAGATCTGGAGTAATCTACCCAAAGCATTGCGTGTAAGGGATTTACTTGAGAGGTTTTTTTTAAGCCTATGAGCTGTAGTAACAGCCGAGTCAGTTCCGAAGTATCAGAACTGAACCCACAAGTGATGACAGGATGAAGACTAACAACTTCAAATCTGGAGCTAAGCACTTTGTTAACACAGTGGTGCAGTGGATAGTTCAAAGGGTAAGGCAGAGAAATCAATGTGATCAAGACACACAAAACCTTAAGAATAGACTGAAATCTGGATAAACAGGGATGTTATGCTAGGCCTCTTTTAAATCTAGTGTTACTAGAAAAAATACACAAGGAAGAAAAGGTCATGGATTGTGAAGTGACATTTTGAAATTGGCACTATCACAGATTAGTTTAGGAAAAAGAACCAGAACTGAAGTCTAAGCATTTTCTTTCTTTGGCAACCAAACATCCTTGAATAAAAACCTTTCCCAAACTCAGGAGGAGGAACTGGCTCTATTACACACAGAGTCAACATATTTTGAAGGTCGAGAGGAAACACAGGAGTCGGTCTTGTGGATGAGGAATTACCCCCGAAAAGGAGGAATTTCTTAACACTGCTGTCTGTAACCTTGATGAATGGTCTTCTGAACCCATTTGTCTGAAACTACAGACTTTTCAGAAGAGAAAAGGGACGGGGGTGGAGACATGGTCCCTTAAACAGTCATTCAGACTTTTCAGACAGTCCTTTGTTTTAGGGGATTCTTATCTTCTTTTGGAACCCCCTTGCCTTTGATTCTTAAATGTCAGCTTACCAGCATTTTCTGGAGGCTGTTTATTTTGTTTTTTGCCAAAACTAGATGAGGGGGTAGAAATCCCTTGGAAAATTTGGAAAAATAAGGGCTGAAAAACCTGAGAGCTTCTCTTATCAGATTACTCCTCTCATCACAGCTTTTGATAACCTCTGGAGCAGAGGGACCAAAAACTAAATCTGTATCCAAAGGAGAATTTAGAATCTCCTTTTTCACATCTTCTGGGAGGTTCTGAGAATGCAGCCAGGCAAGCTTCCACAAAACCCTACCAGTGGCCATACCTCTGGAAAAAGTATTAACAGAGTCAAACACGCTCTTTAAACTATGAGTTGTGACCTCTGAGATGGAAGAAACTAAACAATGTAAAGCACATTTTTCCTCTTAAGAAGATACTGCACACAAACCATTCCTCATACTTTCATAATTAGAATAAATCCTAACACACAAGAGTGACAATTCAAAATTCTGAAAATCAAGGTTGCAGAAGCACACACTTCTTTCCTATTCTTGTCAGAAAGTGCAGAACCGGAATTAACTAAAATGTTTAGCAGCAGTAGGATTAACTAAAGCTACAGATACTGCATCAGGTTTGGGCTCCATCCATCTACAACCCTTTTTCCAATTTCTGCCCATGGGGTTGGGGTGTCACCAACAGTGAGAATCATCTACAGTCAAGGCTTCCGTTGCCAAGAAGATGTATAACATTTTAAAAGACTGAGGAGCTTTACACAATCTATCTGGCTTTTAAGGTGCAGGATAATGACACGAAGAAAACTGCAGGAATTGACGCACACATCCTCCAGTGCTTACAGCACTGGGAAAATGAGGGAAGGTTCTGAACATTCCATTTGTAACAGCTCACAGTATTTTCTGACGGACTGAGAAACCTCAGTATTCTTCCACTGAAAACATTGGCACACTCTGGAAACAGTCTCAGAAAAGAGAAACTCTCCAGAAGAATCAGATACCACGTTCTCCTTTGAATCTAACTCAGAAATCTGAGGAGAAAACCAGTATCTGTTCCTTCACTTTCCTGTTCAGATTCAGAATCTCGAATATCTTCAGGAAAACTATCTTACAAGAAGGATCAAAAGCCAGAATTAAACCCTGAGCCAGATCTAGTAAACTACTCCTGTACAGGGAAATTTGAGCAGGAGCAGATTCATATTTAGTTTTACATATCTTTTCTGACAGTAAAAAGTAGGCCCGACAGTGTTGCTAATGGCAACTGCAGCCTCCACAGGGATGAGCATAACATTCTAACTAAAAAGGGAAGACTTCCCTGCTCCCTCTCCCAGGGCTAACAGTGGCTCTCCCTTGCCCACTGAGGGAACCTCAACATCTTTAGAGGACGTGACTAACCCCTAGCCTACAGTGTCTGTAAGTGCTGCACTCGTGGGATCCAGTATATGATTACTGGCTCAGAGTGGAGATGTCACAGTGGCAAAGACTCTCTGCTTAATTTTTTTTCTTTTTGTGGCTGGAAGAAGGAACAACCAAGGAACTGGTAGTTTGTTCCATGATCAAGACAAACAATGGTGCCTTTTTCAAAGGGAAAACAAGCAGTACAAGCTGGTAAAAAAATTAAAGCTGTAAAACGTCATTTTTTTCTCAATGCAAACACAGTAGAAAGTACTTTGATACACTTTGCCAGCCCCAAAAAAGTAAAATAAACACATTTCCCCCCCCCAGAAAAAAATGTTTTCCCAAGTATTTTTAACAACTTTTAAATTGCCAGGAAAAACGTGAACTCCCATTTAAAAATATAGTTAAGTCTCAACAAATTCCTTTAAAATACAAACTCTTAGTAGAGAATTAACTTTTCTAACCAGGAAAGTATCATTAAATAATATATTTAAATGCGGAAAGTTTTTCCTCAAAGGGAATTTATCTGCCCAGCAATGAAACAGCACAAGCCGACCACTGATCCTTGAAATCCGACACAAAAGGCAGGAAGAGCTTGGCACTTAAACTTGTCTTTTTATGCAGCTCAGCTCGAGCTGTCTAATGGTCTGAATTTGTGGAAGGTGTCCTGAAGCTAGCCTGTGATATAACCCACATAGCTAAGGTTACTACAGCAGTGATCAATACGATGAACATCACCTATTCATGGTTCAATGCTCAAATCATCTCATAGGCATTAAGACCTATAACAGAATCCCAATCTGCAAAGACATTCTTTCAAATAATGCAGTAGAACATCCTCTAGATTCTAGAATAAAATTTATGAATAAGCACATTCATCTCTCGGCCAAAAAACGAACAAGCTGATGTCAACCTACTTTTTCTTTTTATTTGGCCTTTGTCTACATTTCTTTTAATATGCAAGGAGTGCATTCTACCATAGTTTAAATATAAATTATTTGCTACATCTTTCCTATTGTATTGCACTCAATTGTTACTATATTCCAAATTAAAGTACACAATACTTTCCATACTAAAACGGAAATTAAACTTAAAAAATTCTTGGGTATTACTGAGGGTAGTCAGTAAACTAACAATTCTTCCCTGCTTCTGTTCCATACAAAAAATACACATTGTCAAAAAAGTGAAAGTAACATTTCAGCTTTTGAAAAAACTTACTGGCAGACATCAGGTAAAAATCCTGTATTGATTTGTGTTTGTTTACCAGGAAAGTCTGACTGGGCAAAGCCCATGCTCAGCTGAGACCCAGGGAGAGAGCTCCAGTAGGTACATTTAAAATATTATGCAAAAGTCAAAGATGTCCAGTAGGCTGAAGTTGTACAAATATACAAATACTTTAATAAAATAACAAATAAAATCAGGTAAGTGCTTTCGTAATGGTCTGAAGAAGCAAACAGATTTCAAAAGCGCTTACCTGATTTTATTTATTTTATTAAAGTATTTACATATTTGTACAATTTCAGCCTACTGGACATCTTTGACTTTTGCATACTATATTACCTTTGGATTTGTCCTGGTACGCTTTCTTTTATAATTACACTTAAAATACTCTCAACAATTTTTTTTTATACTGGTACATTCCACTTTTACAAAGATACATTACACAGAAAGTTCTTAAAGGAGAACTCTACCCAGAAGTCATGTTTTTCTTTCCCAAAAGTGTTTTTCCTTCCCCTGTAATCCAAGACTACACACTTCACATACAGAAAAACATAATTTTAATAATTATGTTTGCCTTTCTTTTCTGCGTTCATCTCATCTATTACATCACAACAGCTAATAAGAGTGGCACAGTAATTAAGTTAGTTCATTTATCCCATCCCAACCGGAGCCATTAAGAAAACAATGACATTTAAATGTGCCTTATCATTTACAGATTGACAGCATCGCATCTCGGGCTTTCAAGCTTAGTTTTCAGATGCAAATGTCATTCCCTGTAATAAAACTCAGTGCCACAAAAAGAAAGTAAACATGTTAATCTAATTCTTCTTACATTCTGTCAGTATATGATTTTAAATTTTTTCTACACTGTAATTTCTGCAAAGTGCAAGTCTTTTCTGGAGTAGGTGAAAGAAAAAATTATCATCAAAGAATAATTCTAGCTACAATATTTAAAACTGTGAATGCAACACCAATCATCTCAGCCCAAGACACCTACTAATCACAGGGGTCAGATTTCTCACACTTGAACACTGAGCTACAGTTGTTAGTTTGAACAAAACAATTAACTCGGCTACATTTTCAAGTCTGACATTCAAACCTTCCTTAAAATTCTGCAACAGAGATGGCCGATAATGAAAGTCAGTTGGCTCTCAGTTCTAAATTAAGCCGAAAGCTACATCCCAATATACCCTTACCTTATTTGGCTTGCATATTCACTGCTTGTTCCCTATTACACTGATTGTTTTTTCGTGGTAGGCAACCTCTCCTCAGAGATGATTCAACTATAATTTGTTCTGCTACCTCCATCCCCACACTCAAAGCTAACTCAAGACGCATTCTCTACCACTGAACAATGGATGACAGATAGTCACCTAGCACTCAATGCCTTAAAAGCCAAACTAATGGTATTTACCCCCTCTAAAACCACCAGTATAGATAGAAACTCATTCTCCATCACCAGCCAGAAAAACACATCTCTCGAACTGGTATCTGACGCCAAACTATTAGGTATCCACGTTGACAACCAGCTTAAATTCACCTCCCACCTACAAATAAACATTAAAAAAAACACCAGAAACTTGGCATGCTCTACCGCCATAATCGCTACCTCACTCAGCCTACTAAGTTCACTCTCTCTACCACATTTCTCATCCCTTCTCTCCTTTATGGTGCTCCACTCCTAGCAAATCTACAATACTCCCTTAAGACAAAACTCTCCTCTTGCTATAATAAAATTGTCAAGTTTGCCACAAGCCATAAGTCTTCTACTCATCACTGTATATCCCTTCACAAACTAAGTTGGTTAGAAGTGCCCAATTACCTCACCTACATTCAACTTATTCATGCACACAAACTCATTTTCAACCCCTCAACCTTTAAAATGCATCTCACAGAAAGACTCTTCAGATCCAACAATCAAAACCTAATAGAACTGTATAAACTCACTCTACCCCCTGGTAAAAATCTCCTATCCTTTGCATTTGCACATCTATGGAACTCCCTACCACCATCCATCCATACCACCACAAACCTCTCTTCATTTAAAAAAATACTTCACTCACATCTAATATCTAAGTGGGAATGCTCCTGCTCCCATCCCACATAATCTCTTCTCCTCTCTACACCTGTGCCAACTCTTTTACTTCAGTCTCCTAATTCATATATTGGCTTAGCAGGTACTAAGTCATTAGCAAATAACTACTTAGAATTCACAACTTGTACTAGTTCACTTCAGAAATTGTATCTCTAAATGCAATGTTTTTATTAGTATATGAACTTACTGTAACCTAAAACTTTGATTGTAATTTTTGTTTTTTTGGAGCTTTTCTCCCCAGGACTCCATTGAAAACGGGTTCTTCTTGGCCCAATGGACTATCCTGGTAAACCAACTGCAAATAAATAAAATAAATAATAAAATCAAATCAAAGGAAGCAAAGTTTTTAAAAATGCGGACTGATGCAGACAGTGAAAACTATGCAGTCACAGCAATGTTGTCAGCTGATGAGAGAGAAAACTACAGTAAATGATCCCCTCATCTTAACGACTTCTTTCTGTCCCTCTAAAATGACATGAGGAAAGTGAAGCCACTCACTGTAAAACAAAATAATGCTAGCCATGGCAGCCTCCTTTAGATCATTTTGGGGTGTAATAAATTAGAAAATAACAGTAACCATTTACTTTGATACAGAGGCATTAGCAATGTATAAAAATTCAAGATTTGCTAAAAATTATTATTTTTTTCAGTTTTGGGGTGTGGTTCTCCTTCAAGACATCTAAATACAAACAAGCAATTATTTAGTAGTGACACTACACAAACAGATATTTCTTCTGTGGTGACACTATACAGAATATTAAAATCAAAATATAAAACACAACATGCAAACAGTTCATGTACAATAAATATGACAAGCAGATATTAGATATGACTTAAGACATGGGAAATGGGGGTTACAGTACAAAAGGAATAAATTAGGAACAAATAAACTTGAGGTAGGCAGTGTGAAACATTAGTCATTATGCAGACAGTTAAATCTGGAAGAGAGACAGGGCATTGATTAGCTTACGAGTCAAAGATAGTGGGGGGTAGGAATACTAGAGTACTTACAGATACAGAACCTGGTTAATAAGAGAGTGGTGGAGAGTTTTTGAAGGAAACAGAGAAAGTGGGAAGGTTAGAAAGAAACTGAAATGTAAAGTGGGGATTAAGATAGGAAGGAAATTGAGGAGTGGTAGAAAGGTTTGTTGTGTATAAAGGAATAGAGTGTATGAGCTGACAAAGGAAAATGGAGTTAACCAGGTGAGAAGTGTGTGTTACGGCCACTCACTGGTGACAACATTACGGGCATCAAGCTTGAGAATCAAGATTGGTGCCAAGAAGGACGGTCAGCTTTGGGAAAGATCATACTGGCATCAAACCTGGTAAGTGAGACTGGTGATGATGGATACAAAGCAGTTCTGAGAACAGCTGGTATGAGAAACCATGTCTGTATTACTGTTAATGATCCAAAGTTGCTCTCAGACAAGAAGGGCTGAGACTGTGGTTAACTCTACTTTACGCTGCAATCAATCTTGCCAGAAGAGGTTGACAAAACTGACTTGTAAATGGGGTGTGGATGCTTACAAGGACACTAGCCTTCTTGCAAAGTAAAAAAAATGTGACCTTCCTGATAACTGAGAAGAAACTGACAAAGTGGGCAGTACAACTGACAACAGAAGCTGAAACTAGGTAGAAGGGATGGCCTAACTATGAAGAATTGTCTCAACTAACAAAAATATTTATGCCCAAAGAAAGACATCAAAACTACTTCATCATCATTCTCTTTCGGCTTTTCCGTAGAGGGAAGCCGCCTGGGATCATCTCTTTCCATTTCTTCCTATCCTCTGCATCTTGCTCTGTCACACCAACCGCCTGCATGTCCTCTCTCACCACGTCCATAAACCTTATCTTAGGCCATTAAAGCACTACTGTAAATCAGAGATGAGCATTCATGCCAGGAAAGTACAAACCTATAATTATGATTAAGTTGCAGCCAGTCAGCAATGTTAATACAAGCCACAACTAACGCCAGAGTCAAAAAATGGATGGAAAAGTCCCAGATGGAGAACTGACTCAGCTGTAACAAAAATATTAATGACCCTGAAAAAAATTAAAAATACACATTTTGTGTTAGAAGTATTATGTGCCAACTGTAACCCAGGAATAAGTAATGCTGACTGCCAAAACAAGAGAGAGAAATGTCTTAAAGTTCAGAAATCTTGCCTTTTGAGGCCAGAGTTTATCAACTGCCTAGGGTCACTAGCAGAGTCAGAATAGGAGTATTAAGATGAAGCACACGACAGCCAGCTCTCCTGTCCCAAAGTGGGTGGTGGGGAAAGAAATCACTGTGCCTGTGCAACCAATGGTGGAGACTAGCAACCTCACAGGCTAACAACTTAAGTCGGTAGAGTGACAAGATATTCTCTGCCTGCTAGAATGGCAAAGGTGTTTATCTTCTTGATGAATCTGTTTAGAATATGACTTTATCAACAGGAGAATGTTATTAGTTGAAAAAAAGAAGACACTGTGGTCTTGTATAGATACTTCAATTGGTCTTCAACTAGATAAAATTGAGCAAGCTTCTAAAAGAGTAGGTTGCTTGAGAGTCAGATTCTCACAAGATGCCCTTAAAGGCATCCTTGAAACTTATAAAATGGAGGTGGGGAGGGGTCTGCAGGGTTGGGGTCTTGCTTTCCCAATCAGATTAAGGTCCTGCGTGTGAGTCAGTTCTCCACTCCTTACTTAAAATATCCTTGAATTAAAGCAAATTTTTTCCAAACGGATACATCCTCCTTTGAGAACGAAGACAGTGACTCATCACAGCCAGAATCATGGAACACGGAGTGCATTTGAAAAATTAGGTCATCTCCTAAGCCACAATGGAGTCAAAAAAGACCTAGAGGGAGAACTTTATTCTACTGAAGGAAGAGGCTGTTCCAGAGTAGAAGGTTTGCTCAGAAGTGGCAGATAGTCATTTGGCATGCCACCACACATTTCATGGTAAACCTCCCATAGACAAAGCCTGAAAAAGTAGATGCAGGCACTGGGTAGGACTGATGCTGGAAGTGCTGGGGCCCACCAAATGAAGTCTGGGAAGTTCAACCTCTTCTGGCTTTCTGTCGATAAACTAGATGGTAGCTCCTTCCCTAACACATGAAAGGAGGCAAACGGACTTCTTGGAACAGAAAGACTTGCTGGTCTGCTCTGGAAGCTTGGAAACCTGTGTCCAGCTGTGACAGAGCACTAAAATCTTGATAGGCTTGGATTAATTGAGACACAGGTACCCTGATGTTGGTCTGTGAAGGGGCACTGACAGATTTGGATGAAAGTGTATGAAATGTGACTGAGGGATAACAAACTTGCATCTCTATGGAACCAACAACCCTACACCCCTCAAAGGGTTGTCAGGGTTACAAAGGTTTCATGCTCTCTGCCTGTGAGAGTTTTCACAGCCAAATTTTTTACCCACCTTTTTAGGTTATTTGGAGTCCCTAGCAACCACTTTTGAGATGCCTCATACCTTTTACTCAGATTCCAGGGTAAGGTCCATTTGCTCCAGGGTTTGTAAGGCTCAAAGTCCTGTTGCATCTTGTGTTCCAAGAAGGGACTAAGGGTATGTGATCTGCACAAAAGGGTCATCTTATTAAATGAAGTAAGCAGCTTATAACCTGATACTTTATGTGAAGGCTTTAATGCTATGGATGCAGAAAAGTAGGCTAGAACAGGGAGTCCCTTACAGGTAAAGTTGGCTGCCCCTATAGAATTCTCACATCTGGGTGGCTTTCTGTCTCAGAGGATTTTGGACTTGCTTGGGAGGTGTATGACCAGCAACCAATCCCTGCTGAGGAGTGGGCTGCTCTTCAACCAGCCCTGGAGGCTTCAAAGGCAACATGCTACAGGTCTTTTAAATGGCAATGTTGTTTTACATTTTTTTTACACACCCACTGCCTGGTGGCATATATATATATATATATATATATATATATATATATATATATAGATATATATAGATAGATAGATATATACATACACACATACTTATTTGGGATTTTTCTGGTCTCATAGTATTTAAACTTCCTCTCCAAGATGTTGTTGATCGAACAGTGGGAAGCCACCTTCCTTTAACTCTCAAACTTTTTTAATTAGCAAATAAATGCATAACAAGAAAATGGTAAACAAGTAGTCCCCTTCCTTACAGAACTGCGGGATCTCCTCCAAAACTTAATGACTTTGGGGAAAGGCAATGGCATATTGTAGTTGCAGTAGGATGCAGAACAAATGTATGAGGGTTAAAGTTAATGTCAAATTGCAATAACTAGAATGATGTCTCAAAATTAGTTAATAGTGCGTTTTACTAAGTAGCCGGTTTACTGTATTTGTGCATTCTGTCCTAATATGGAAGTAATAGATTTTGTGCACTGTACCATGTTTGCTGCTGTCTGGACTACAGTGAAAAATGTTATTTTAAAATGATTCTAATAAAATTGTGTCTTGGGAGAAGAAACAGGAGAAAATGATTTGGTGGAATCTACTACAAAGCACACTTACTGAGGATCTTCCTTGTAGATGACAATGACGGGAAATATCTCTGATCTCCAGTTCACAGATGAAATCAGGCAATCACAACACAATGCAAATGCAAGTAACAGTAATAATGAAAAAATCCCAGACTGGGTACTTATCGTAACTCTAGCTGTTGCAAAGGATGGTACTGACAGGCAGAAATCATAACAGCCTTTGAGTCAATACATAACTGAAGATGAGGGAGACACCTCTCCCTATATGCCATGCATATGACTGAACACTATGGCATAGGGAGGGTGGCCTTTGGTGAGGATATCCATCAGACTGGTTAGACATCTTTGTTACTCTTTTGTTATGTAATGAGAGGGGAGCAGTCAGATAAGAATCATGAAAAATACCCATAGTGTTGACTCAAAATATCAGAGAAGCATTTTAACAGTTAAATCCCTTCCTTGTAATCAATGCTACCAAGTTGTTCCATTAGTCAGTACATATATAATTGCCTCTGATGCAAGAAACATGAAAAGGTTGTACAGTTTCTCCCCACAACAGGCACTTTGATTTGCATTCTAATACTCACACTACAGTGCAGCATACAGGAGATGCTGCACCCCTGAGGTACTAAGCCTTGGAAGAGATACTGAATAGTCGCATCTGCTCATGTTAGTGGCAGTTTATGTGTACATTAAAGATCAATTTGCACTTATTAGAGGAGCATGGGACAGTATCCTTGAGCTCTGATCAAATTTCCCTAGTAATACCATCTCATGTCTCTATAGTCAGTGGGATATACTCAGTAAATAACATAAGGGCATTCAATAGATACTTCCTCACATATGCAGTATAGGTTTATAGGAGGTTACTAGGCTAATGGCCCTAGGGCTCTTATAAGCCTAGCCAAGTTCAACCCTTGTTCCCTTAAGGGTCTAGAGGTATGATCTATGTTATAAAGTAGATTTAAATAAGTTTACCGACAGCCCCTACCCAAAAGGGACACAGGTGGAACCCCTAGGGTGAATTTGCGGTTTCCCATCCAAATGTCCAAGTTACTCTTAAAAAGGGTTTAATGAGGGGCTCTGTTTAACCTGCACTGGAAGTTTATTCCAGAGGAGAGGCAACCTCTGAGAGACATATCTGTCTCTCCAGCAAGTCCAATTGATGTTACATGCTAGGTTAAGGTCCCTAGAGTGAATAAATCATGTACCATCTGACTTACGAATGAGCAGCATTTCCATTAAGGCAGGATCAGAGGTTGCTCTGTATGCAAGGCACTGGTCACCTCTGAGTAATCTATATGATACAGAAAGTACAGTTGTGTACACTTACCATTGTTGCAGTCATCACATTTGGGTTATCTGCTTGCAGTAGCCCTCAGTCGGCCTGATTATCAAAGTCTTGGGTCCTATGTTGGTTGCTGTCTCACCTTCCATGACATCAGGTAGTCAGGGGTATAAAGTATGCAGCCGATGCCATTACATCAGTTTTTCTTGCCCCAGATGTCAGGTGCCCCCATATTGGGGAAGCAATTAGATACAAGGTTACACCTCCCAACAAAAAAGCAAATACACCAAAAAGCTTTAAGCATAGCAAACAAGAATAGAGGTATAGTCAATAGAAGTCAGGTGGCTGGAGGGAGGGTAACCAAGACTGCAACAGTGAATACACTCGAGCATCTACATTTATGGTAAGTTTACACAACTGCACTATGTTCTTCGTGTTTCACTGTTGCAGTCATCACATTTGGGTGGATTCCCAAAGCTAAGGATGAGAGGAGGTAACCAGATAGCATTAGGACCAGCTATAAGGCCCTGCAAGACTGCAGTGGCGAGGCCAGCTCTGGATTTAGAAAAAATTGGCAAGTGGTAATGCTTGGTGAAGGTATGTACAGAACTCCAGGTAGCAGCTTCTAGGATGTCCCTGGTAGGGACACCTCTGAGAAAGACTGTAGAGGTAGATGCAGCCCTGGTGGAATATGGTCTTATCCCCTGTGGGGTAGGTTTTCCATGGTGCTTATAGCAGAAATGAATGCAATGGCCTATCCACTTAGAAATGGTTTGCTTTGAAATGGCCTTCCCCTCTGCCCCTGTAGCAAATGCAACCAGCAGCTGTTCAGATTTCCTGAGAGGCTTAGTCCTGTCCAAGTAAAATCTAAGTTGTCTGTGTATGTCCAAGGAGTGCAGTATTTGTTCCCCTTTGTTCTGTGGATTAGAAAACAAGGTTGGCAAATGAATAGACTGATTAAGGGCCACCTTGGGCATGAAGGAGGGATTGGTCCTGAGGGACACCCTGTTCACATGAAAGATGATGAAAGGCTCCACTGCCATGAGGGTCTGTAATTCAGACACCCTCCTTGCTGAAGTGATGGCTAGAAGGAAGGCTGTTTTCCAAGAAAGGAATTTCAACTCTGCATTTTCAGCTGGCTCAAAGGGAGGTAGAGTGAGCTTTTCCAATACAAAGTCAAGGTCCCAGGCTGGACTAGGGGCTCTCCTGGGTAAGTGTTTGGCCCCTCTGAGGAATTGCTTCAGCAGTGGATAAAAAAATAGGGGTGGGTTCTGTATTGTAATGAGCTGAAATGGCTGAGGCATGAATTTTGATGGAGGAAAAGGAAAGGCCCTTGTGAAGTATCTCAGTTAAGTATTGAAGAATATGAGGTAGATTGGGTGCTGCTGTGCCCATCCCCTGAGTTTGGCTTCAGGAACAGAATCTTTTCCATTTTTCAGCATAGGATTTTCTAGTACTAGGCCTCCTTGCCTCCAGAATGACATCCATCACTTACTTACTGAGGGATGGTAACGGAGAGATAGTACAGTTGTGTACATTTACCATAAATGTAGATGTTCGAGTGTATTCACTGTTGCAGTCATTACATTTGGGTAATCTGATGGCAGGTTGCCCTCAGTCGGACTGATTAACAAAGTCTTGGGTCCTGCGTTGGTTGCTGTCTCTTCTTCCATGACGTCAGGTCGTCAGGGGTATAAAACATGCGGCCGACGCCATTACATCAGTTTTTCTTGCCCCAGATGTCAGGTGCCCCACAAATGGGGAGCAAAAAATATAAATAATTTTAAACACAAAAATATATACCTCCAAACAAAAGCAAATACACCAAAAAGGCTTTTAAGTGTAGAAAAATAAAGGAGAGGCATAGTAAGAGAAAAAACAGGGGGCTGGAGGGAGGGTAACCAGGACTGCAACAGTGAATACACTCGAACATCTACATTTATGGTAAGTGTACACAACTGTACTATGTTCTTCGTGTTTCACTGTTGCAGTCATTACATTTGGGTAGATTCACAAAGCTAAGGTTGGGAGGATGGATATATACAGTATTAGGACCGGCTATAAGGCCCTGCAAAACAGCAGTGGCAAAGCCAGCTCTGGATTTAGAGAACACTGGTAAATGGTAATGCTTGGTGAAATTATGTACTGAACTCCAGGCAGCAGCTTCTAGAATATCCCTGGTAGGAACACCTCGGAGAAAGGCTGTAGAAGTAGATGCAGCCCTGGTGTAATGGGATCTGATCCCCTGGGGGATAGGTTTTCCATGGTGCTTATAGCAGAAATGAATGCAATGGCTTATTCATTTGGAAATGGTTTGCATTGAAATAGCCACTCCCTCTGCCCCTGCAGCAAATGCTACCAGCAGTTATTCAGATTTTCTTCGAGATTTAGTCCTGTCCAAGTAAAATCTAAGTTGTCTGTGTACATCCAATGAATGCAGAATACGCTCCCCTTTGTTCTGTGGATTGGGAAATAAAGTTGGCAAATGAATGGACTGATTAAGAGCCACACTGGATACCACCTTCGGCATGAAGGATGGGTTGGGTCCTGAGTTGCACCCTGTCCATGTCAAAGATGATGAAAGGCTCCACTGCCATAAGGGCCTGTAATTCAGAAATCCTTCTAGCCGAAGAGATTGCTAAAAGGAAGGAAGCTGTTTTCCAAGAAAGAAATTTTAAGTCTGCAGTAGCAGCTGGCTCGAAAGGAGGTAGAATGAGTTTTTCCAATACAAAGTTAAGGTCCCAGGCAGAGGTTGGAGCTCTCCTGGGTGGCCTTAAGTTTTTGGCCCCTCTGAGATACTGCTTTAACAGAGAATGAGAGAAGAGGGGGGGTTCTGTGTTGTTGTGTCTTTCAGCTTTTCCCGGTTAGGGGTTGCCACAGCGGAACTCCGGTCTGCTAATGATTGGCAGTTGATATTTATGTGCCGAGTTGCCAGCCTTGACGCACAACCTTCAACGAAGGTACACCCATTCACGCATGTCTCCACGCAGAAGACGCTCTAGCTGAGAGTCGAACCAGTCAGCGTCTTACTGTGAGGCGACAACGCTACCACAGCACCACCACCGCGGATTCTGTGTTGTAATGAGCTGAAATGGCTATGGTATGTATTTTTACGGAAGGAAAAGATAGGCCCTTGTGAAGCATTTCAGTTAAGTATTGCAAAATCTGAGGTAAACTGGGCACTGCTGTGGTCATTCCTTGAGATTGATTCCAGGCACAGAATCTGTCAGCATAAGATTTTCTGGTACTAGGTCTTCTTGCCTTCAAAATGACATCCATCACAGGTTTGCTAAGGGATGCTAAGGGAGAATTTAGGTGATCAGCCAAGCTGCAAGATTCAATGTTTGGAGCCGAGGGTGCAGAATTTGGTTGTTCTGCTGAGACAGTAAGGAAGGTGTCTGAGGCAGGTGCCATGGAGAAAGTTGTGACAGACTACGTAGGAGTGGGTACCAGTGTTGGCGAGGCCTGTCTGGAGCAAGCAAAATCATCTTTGGTTTGTCCTGTTTGACTTTTAGTAGAACTTTGGAGAGCAAAGGCAGAGAGGGAAAAGCATAGGCTGACAGGTTTTCCCAGCTGAAGGACAGAGCATCCACTTTCCAGGCTTCTTTGTGAGGAGTTCTTGTGCAAAATGTGTCCAACTGGTAGTTCTGGGGTGATGCAAAGAGATCTATGTCTGGACTTCCCCATTTGTGTGTCAACATGTCAAAAATCCATGGTTCCAGTTTCCATTCATGTGGGTCCATGACATTTCTGCATAGATCGTCTGCTAAAATATTCAGCTTTCCTGGCAGGAATTGGGCTTGTAGTTGTACTTGATACTCAAGGCCGTGTTCCACAATGCCATGGCTTGTCTGCAGAGGGGGTAGGAATGTGTACCTCCCTGCTTATGTACCACATAACTGTGGTGTTGTCCGTCTTTACCATTAGTTGTCCTGGATGAAGGTAGTCCTTGAAGGCTGTGAGTGCATTCTATACAGCTAGCATTTCTTGGCGACTGATATGAAGGTGCATTTGATTTGGGCTCCATTTGCCCTGAATGCACTTCCCTGCCAGATAAGCCCCCCCCCCCATGCATAGTCTGATGCATCTGTAGTTAGGGTTTAGGTGGCAGGGGGTTGTGTGAATGGCAGTCCCTTGTTTTGGTGGCAGGCCTCTGCCCACCATAGGAACTCTAGATGCAGGCAAGGTATGATAGGAATCACTGTTTCCAGATTGTGACAATGTTGACTCCATAAACTTTTTAAGTACCACTGAAGTTTCCTCATATGTAGTCTTGCATATGGAATTAGAAGAATGCAGGAGGCCATGAAGCCCAAGGCTTGCAGTATTTGTCTTGCAGACAGCAAGTTTTTGTGGCCACCTGCTTGAAGTAAGTCACCAACTGAATTTGCTTTTCTGGCATAAGGTAAGCCATCTGGGCAGTTGTATTCAAGCTTGCACCCAGGAATGTTATTTTTTTGAGAGGGCATTAGTTGTGATTTCTTTTTGTTTATGGTGTACCCTAGACAAGTTAGAACCTTTTTTACAAACCCCAGATGTTTTAGAAGAATGGCCTTGTTTTCTCCCTGAATTAAACAATCGTCCAGGTATGGATATACTTGAATATTTCTTTGCCTGCAAAATGCAATTACTCGAGCCAGCCACTTTGTAAAGACCCTGGGCACAGTAGATAAAGCCAAAGGACAGTGCAGAGAACTGATAATGCAAAAAGACTGCTTTGAAGCGGAGGCATCTTATGCAAGATTCCCTGATTGGGATATGCAGGTAAGCCTCTTTTAGATCTAGAGTTGCCAACCAGGCATCTTTGCCTAGCATAGGAAGTAACTGGTGAAGAGTCAGCATCTTGAATTTTGGAATGTCCAGGAAAGTGTTTAGAGTAGACAAGTCCAAAATTGGACGCCATGATTTGTCTTTTCTGGGTACCAGGAAGAGTCTGGAATAGAAACCTTGTCCCTTTTCCCTTTCTGGTACCAGCTGAATAGCCCCCATGTGTAAGAGGGAAAGTACTTGTTTCTGAGCCTCTGCCCACTGATTTGGGGGCAGGTATGGCCATCCGCTTGGAGTTGGCAACGTGTGGAAATGAAATCTGTATCCTTGGGACACTATATTTAAAACACATTTGTCCTGGGTTATAAGTTGCCAGTTTTTTGCATGAAGTGCCAATTTTCCCCCCAAAGGGGTGGCTAAAAGGTAAGTGCTTGGCAATTCTAAAGGAAAGTCATTGAGACTGTTTACCATAGGGAGGTGTCTTGTTGCTTCCAGATTTGGAAGAGGAGGCACCTGATTGCTTAGATCTGAAAGTCCCTTGGGAATGAAACTTGGAGCTTTTGGCATGTCTGGAAGGAACTGATAAGGACCAGTTCTTAGTAGGCCAGTGCCTACTAAATCTTGGAGGTTGTACTTGTAAGAAATCTTTCACAGTCTGCATAGATTTAGCCTCATCTTCCATCCTTTTTGGAATTTCTTCAGCCTTATTGCCAAACAGACGGTCCTGCTGCAAAGGAGCATCCAACAATTTAGCTTTAACATGATCAGGCAGAGATTGCTCCTTAAGCCAAGCATGCCTTCTAAGCACAGACCCAGTAACAGCAGCCCTGCAAGAGGCCTCCAAAGAATCAAAACCACATTACAAAGTATGTTTTCCAACTTGTTCAGCTGAATGCAATAAATCCTGTAAATCTTTATTTTCCACACAGTCAGAAATCAACATAATTTTCTGTTTAAGCAGTCCCATGTTATGCTGCTGATATATTATATATGGAATTGACAGTTTAAAGCCCTGATTGCCAAGGTTGCAGAAGTATAAACCTTCTTACCCCATCTATCCAGCACCCTGGAATCTCTATCAGAAGGGGTGGGATTTTTAGCAGTAGAAGCCTTAATGCCCTTGGGGCCTTGAGAAATGGTTTCAGGATCCACAACAGGATTTTTGAAAAGGAATTTGTGGGAGTCAGGAACCCTGTAGTATCTGTCTGGCTTACAAGGAGCTGGAGGCAGGGAATCAGGAGCCATGCTAGATTCTGAAAACACATCATCAACAATGTCTAGTACAGGAGGTATAGCCAAAGGCCTATGCTGAGGAAGAAGAAGAAAATCCCTAAGCCTCTTTTTGGATTCAGAAAAATCCGGACTTTCCCAGTGGAAATGTTTCCTTAAGGTATATAAAAAGTTTCCCCGAAAGAAACATCCTCAGGGGGAGAAGCAGAAGGAATGGAATCCTCTGCATCAGAGTCCTCATAAGTAGGTACAGACAAATCCTGTTCATTAGAAGAGTCAGAAGAAATAGAATCCTGTTCAGATGATTCATAGTCAGGTTCAGCCCTAGGCCTCTTTAAAGGTGGGGGTTGGCTACCCCTGATTAGAGTAATTAAATCTTCAGCCATTTTGATCATTTGTTTTTTTAGGCATAGGGGCCTAGGCATCGGTTTTTTAGACATAGATCGAGATTTTGGCCTTAATATTGAAGATGGCGTCGGTTTAATATACAAATCTGTAGGCCTGAATACACCCTCAGAAGCTGGTGCCTTCACAGCGTCTCTGGACCCATCCAAGGTAGAGACATCCACGGGTTCCATAATTGAAGCATCTCGTGGCATACCGGACTCTGAATGGGTCTCAGTAGAGGCCTATAAATCAGAAGTAGCGGGTATCAGGGGCTGCGAAAGCGCCTCACTGAGTACCGGCGAACTGGCGATTGGCTTAGGAGAAGCATCGTTGGCAGTTTTGGACCGCTATGGCCTGTCTCTGTCTTTTTCTTTGCATTTTTTAGGTATTCCGGTAGTCGGATTACAAACCAACATAATTTCCGGATAATTAAATTGTGATCCAAAATATTTAGAAGCAAAAATGTACCGACGACGAACAGTGCGTTGATTAAATAAAGCACAAAAACCGACAGCAAGGTACGTCGTGGTCAGGGCCTAGGCAAAGAATGCAGTACAAGTGAAAATCCTTATGAGGTATTTGCTTCCCACAAGCAATACAATTATTAACTTTTACTGACATCGGTAAGGAGCAAGAAAAAGTTTCCCCATTAGCTTTTTAGATGAAGGCTTCGGTTCCGAAACTCGAAAATGAAAATTTCAGGAGTCAGCCGACTGGCACTTGCGAACTGCTTCTGCTTTGGGCACCGTGCGGCAAGAAAGACTGATGTAATGGAGTCGGCTGCATGTTTTATACCCCTGATGACCTGACGCCAAGGAAGAAGGGACAGCAACCGACACATGACCCAAGACTTTGTTAATCAGGCCAACTGAGGGCAACCTGCCAGCAGATTACCCAAATGTAATGAATGCAACAGTGAAACACGAAGAACATCAGGTAATTAGCCAGGCTGCCAGGTTCAGGGTTTGAAGCTGTGGGTGCAGAATCTGGCCCTCCTGCTGGGACACCAGGGCAGGGGACTGAGGCAGGTTCCAGCAGTGACACACTGTGCAAGAGGGGGTACACCAGTGTTGGCATGGCCAGTCTGGTGCAATCAGTATTTTCCTTGGTTTGTCCTGTTTGATCTTTAGTAGTACCTTGGAGAGGAGAGGCAGAGGGGGGTTTCCAGGTGAAGGACAGGGCATCCACTTTCCACGCTTGTTTGTGGGGAGTCCTTATGCAGAATTTGTCCAATTGGTAGTTCTGGGGGAAGCGAACAGGCCTATCTCTGGGCTCCCCCATTTGTTTCTCAACATGTTGAATATCTTTGGCACCAGTTTCCACTCATGTGGGTCCATGAGATTTCTGCTTAGGTCATCTGCCAGTGTATTTAGCTTTCCTGGCAGGAATTCAGCCTGTAGGTGCACTTGGTAGCTCAAGGCTGTGTTCCACAGAGCCATGGCTAGTCTGCAGAGAGGGTATGAGTGGGTTACCCCCTGCTTGTTTATGTACCACATAACAGTGGTGTTGTGTTGTCCATCTTTACCAATAATTGTCCTGGAAGAATGTGGTTCTTGAAGGCTGTCAGAGCATTCTGTACAGCTACCATTTCTTTCTGATCTGCAGGTGCATTTGACTTGGGTTCTATTTGCCCTGAATGCACTGTCCTGCCAAGTGCGCCCTCCCCATGCATAGTCTGATGCGTCTGTTGTTAGGGTTTGGGCGGCAAGGGTAGAGTGAATGGCAGTCCCTTGTTTTGGTGGCAGGCCTCTACCCACCAAAGGAACTCTAGCTGTAGACAAGGTATGACAGGAATCAGTGATTCTAGATCCTGAGAATGTTGACACCATAGGCTTTTTAGATACCATTGTAGTTTCCTCATATGCAGTCTTGCATATGGAATTAGTAGAATGCAAGAGGCCATGAACCACAGGGCTTGCAGTATTTTTCTTGCAGACTGCTGGGTCTTTGTGGCCAGTAGTTTGAAGTAGGCTGCCAAATGAACTTGTTTCTCTGGCGTGAGGTAGGCCATCTGCGAAGTTGCATTCAAGCTTGCTCCCAGGAATACTATTTGTTGGCAGGGTACAAGATGCGATTTATTTTCGTTTATGGTGTACCCCAGAGAAGATAGCAATTTCTTTACAAATGCCAGATGACTTAATAGTATATCCTGGCTTTCTGCCTGAATTAGACAATCGTCCAGGTATGGGTATATTTGAATATTTAATTGCCTGCAAAATGCAATGACTGGAGCTAGGCACTTTGTGAATACCCTGGGCACAGTAGCTAAGCCAAAGGGCAGTGCAGAGAACTGATAGTGCATGTAGCCTTTTCTGAAGCGTAGGTATCTTCTGCAAGATTCCCTATGTGCAGGTAGGCTTCCTTTAAATCCAGTGTTGCCAACCAGTCATCTTTGTCTAGCATGGGAAGCAGCTGATGAATAGTTAGCATCCTGAATTTTGGGATTACCAAAAAAGTGTTTAGGATAGACAGGTCCAGGATAGGACGCCAGGAATTGTTTTTTCTGGGTACCAGGAAAAGTCTTGAGTAGAAACCTTGCCCCATTCTTTTTCTGGGACAGGTTGAATAGCCCTGATGCTTAGGAGAGAGAAAATTTGCTTTTGAGCCTCTGCCCACTTAATTGGGGGTAGGTCTGGCCAACTGTTTGGGGTTGGTAAGGAGTGGAAGTGGAATCTGTATCCTTGGAAAACTATACTTAGGACCCATTTGTCCTGGGTAATGAGTTCCTACTTTTTTGCATGCAGGGCAATCTTTTCCCCTAAAGGAACAGTCAGTTGAGCAGGGCTTGGAAGGTTTAAAGTTAAGTCATTGAGACAGTTTACCATAGGGGGGGGGTCTTACTACTCCCTGCTTTGGAAGTGGGAGCCCCCCGCTGCTTAGGCTTGTGAGTACCTTGGGACTGAAGCCTGGGTGTTGTGCTGGTTCTGGGTTTGGGCTGAGAAGGCCTGGAAGAGGCAGGATAGGACTAATTCTTAGAGGGCCAATGCCTACTAAATCTGGGAGGCTGTACTTGCAGGAAATCTTTAACAGTTTGCATAGATTTAGCTTTTTCCTGCATCTTTTAAGTACTTCTTCTGCTTTGTTGCCAAACAGGAGGTCTTGGTTTAAGGGAGCATCCAGTAATTTAGCTTTAAGATGATCTGGCAAAGATTGCTCCTTAAGTCAAGCATGCCTTCTAAGTACAGACACAGTGACAGCAGCCTTGCAAAATGCCTCTAATGAATCAAAACCACATTGTAAAGTATGTTTTCCATCTTGTTCAGCAGAATGCAATAAATCCTGTAATTCTTTATTTTCAGCACAGTCAGGAATCAACATAATTTTCTGTTTAATAAATCCAGTAATATGCTGCTTATACTTTAACATATGAAACTGGCAGTTCAAGGCCCAAATGGCTAAAGTTACAGAAGTGTATACCTTCTTACCCCATCTGCCGGCACCCTGGAATCTCTATCAGAGGGGGTAGGATTTTTGGGAGTAGTAGCCTTAATGCCCTTGGGACCCTGTGAAATGGTCTCCGGATCCGCAGTAGGATTTTTAAAGAGGAACTTGTGAGAATCAGGTACCCTATAATACCTATCAGGTTTTCTGGGAGAAGGAGGTAAAGAGTCAGGGGCCAGGCTAGATTCCGAAAAGGCATCACCTACAATGTCCAATACAGGAGGGATAGCTAAAGGCCTGTGTTGAGGCAGGAGTAAGAATTCCCTAAGCCTCTTTTTGGAGTCAGAGTAAACCTGGCTTTCCCAGCGGAAATGCACCCTAAGAGTATGCAAGGTTTCACCAAAAAAGAAATCCTCGGGGGTGGAGTCACAGAGGGAATAAAATACTCATAGGTATGTGAGGGTAAATCCTGGTCATCAGAGGAAACAGAAATTTCAGAATCTTGGTCAGAGGTATAAAAAGCAAACTCAGACCTAGGTATCTTAGAGGGGGAAGGTTGGGCTTCCCCTGATTACAGTAATAAGATCTTCAGTCATTCTTATCATTCGTTTTTTAGGCATAGAGACCTGACCATGCGGTCTGGGCATCAGTTTTCTAGGCATAGTTCGAGTTTTAGGCCTTGAAGAATATGGCGTTGGTTTAATATGCAAGTCAGTAAGCCTGAATACACCCTCAGAAGCCGGTGCCTGCACAGCGGCTCCGGACCCATCCAAGGCAGAGACATCCGCAGGTTCCACAGTTGAAGTATCTCGCGGCATACCGGACTCCAAATGGGTCTCAGTAGAGGCCTGCAAATCTGAAGTAGCAGTTATCAGGGGCTGCCAAAGCGCCTCACTGAGTACCGGCGAACTGGGCGGCCTGTCTCTGTCTTTATCTTTGCTTTTTGCGGAATGTCGGTAGTCGAATGGCTTACCGAAGGCATATCAGGACAATTGAACTAAGCAACAAAATATTTAGAAGCGCAAATATACCGATGATGGATAGTTCGTGGTTTAAATAAGGCACAAAGCCGACAGCGAGGTACGTCGTGGTCAGGGCCTAGGCAAGGACTACAGTACGAATGAAAATCTTTATGAGGTATTTGCTTTCCACAAGAAATGCAATTATTTACTTTTACTGACATCGGTTTAGAGCAAGAAAAAGTTTACCCAACGGGGTACTTAGCTTTTAGTTGAAGACTTTGGTTCTGAAACTCAAAAACGAAAATTTCAGGAGTCGGCTGACTGGCACTTGCGAACTGCTACTGCTTCGGGCACCACACAGGAAGAAAGACTGATGTAATGACGTCAGCTGCATATTTTATACCCCTGACGACCTGACGTCATGGAATAAGAGACAGCAATCGACGTAGGACCCAAGACTTTGTTAATCGGGCCGACTAAGGGCTACTGTAAGTAGATAACCTAAATGTAATGACTGCCACAGTGAAACACGAAGAACATCCAGTACTTAGGCTGTGGTTGAAGAGAGTACCCAATGGTGTTGCTAGCTCCTGTTTTAAACCATTGAGAACCCAGCCTGGGATGTTATCAGGTTCCATAGAGTCTGTGTTTTTGGCCTTGGAAAGAGTGGTTAAGACGTACTCTTTAGAGATACTAGGTGGAAAATAGGTGGTAGTTATATGTGGCAGGGACAGGGGGGAGAAGTTTTCATTGAACTTGTCCGCTTGCAGGTTGGGTACTTCCACTGGTTCAGTATATGTGGTACCATTCACTACCAGTTCAGTGCAAATCTGGGCCTTTCCTTTAAGTTTTGGATGTAGCTAAAGAATGCTTTATGGTTATCCTGAGCTAGGGATGCTACTTTAGACTTGTAGCTAGCTTTAGAGGACTTTACAAGATGTCTTATTTGCTTGTTCTAGCTGAGAAGGGTGTGCATCCAATTCTGAGCACATTCCTTCTTGCTGTTAGACAGCAAGTTCTTCCTCTTATTATGTAAACTGTTTATGGCGGATACCCACCAGGCAGGCTTGTTTTTTTTCTGAGAATCTTGCTTTGATTCTATCAGGAACAGCTGAGTCATTGGAACTGTATAGATGTTTATACAATGCACTGGTGTATATCCCAATATAGGTGCCCTTGCCGTCAGTGGGGGACAGGAAATTTGAAGATATTAATGCCTTCTTGTAAAAAGCTGTAGTTGGTTTTGGAGATGTTTTTTAGCCCAGTTTCTCCTGGGGGGGGGTCTGGTGCTATTGTTACTTCGAAAGACACTGGTTTATGATTAGACTTCACCAGGGAGGGCCACAACTTGTGGTGCTGTGCAGTTCTATCATGTTGGTGAGTACCAAGTCCAGAATGTTTGGACCCCTAGTGGAGGTGCCAACTATCTGCTCCAAGGCATTTGAGTTAATGAAGTCCAAGAACCATCGGGTGAGTGTGTTTGTACATGTATAATTTACCCAATCGATGGACGGGTAAGTTAAAGTCATCCTTAACCAGGCTGTCTGGTTGTATTTTGTGCAACTCAAGCAGATCCAAGTAGGCAGTGTGGACATCATGCTTCATGGAGGGGGCATCTACAGCTGGAGATAACTTGGAGAGGGGGCTTTCCTATAGTTACTTGTATATGGAGTAACTCTAGGGAATCTGTCTGTTTAACTAATCTGGAGGTGTATTTATCTTTGATGAATACTGATACGCCTTCTCAGTTTTCATGCATTCATTTTGTGGTCTGAACGTGTGGCAGGGATTACATCCCAGTATGGCCGAAGTGCTCTCTGCAGCCTTGAACCAGTTCTCTGACCGCACAGATGTCTGCATCTTCCAAGGTGAAGAGTGCTTCTAGTGAGTGCAGTTTCAGATTTAGGCTACTAGCATTTAGCAGCATCACCTTAAGGCTGTTTTTTGAGGATATGTTTACATCAGGAATTTTGTTTTTGTGACATTGTCTAAAAAAGGCACTATGGGGGAGGCAAGAGCCTTAGCCTGTAGCCGAAAGCCCAGAGGTGAAAGGTGGAGACTATCTCTGGCAAAGCATTGTGGTCTATTAACCATATCACCCCAGGCTGGCAGGTACTGAATCCCCTTAGATATATTGAGGCATCATCCTAGGTGAAGGCAAAATGCTGCCTAAGGCTAGCGAAACAACAGCCTGGGACATATAATTAGATGGCTAAGTTATGTCTCTCTTCATATAGTCCAGTGAGGTACGCCTCATGGTGTTCACACCAACATGGACTATGACGGAATCATAATAGTGCTTGTTGTTCAGAGACGTGAGTGCATGTGTGATGTGGTGGATCCTGGCACCTGACCACGACCTATTCCTTATCCAACCCAGTGAGTGGGACATCTGTGTGTCTCACAATGGAGTCACCTATGACTAAAACATTTGATTTTGTGTTTTGCCTTATGGTTACATTTGGTGAGACACTGGTGCGTGCGTTTGTATGTGTACTGTGAATGTATTAAGTGAAGTGTGTTTATGTTTGTGAGGTCTCTGATCTTTAGGTAGTCTTCTAGTGAGAACCTCTGTATATGTAGGTTTAGGTGTACGCGTGGATGGTGCAGGAGGTGAAGTGTATGAGCTGACAACCTGCTTAGTATCAGATATACTGATTTGTGAGTGAGACAGACCAGATTCTAAATTCTTAACATAGATGCATCTCTCACACATAGAATTTGTGTGAATTAGGAGAAGTGGGTTGTCAGTTTACAGGAGGCAATTTCTACACTGCCACAGGATGCCCATGTCAATCATGGTGGCTGAAGAAATGGTGGGAAATTGTCCATTCATGATGCTAGGCAAAGTACTGCGGTTAGTAACAGGGACAGGACTAGAAGGACCAGGTATGGTTAAGGGACAAGAAAAGTTTCTAAACTGTGAAGGGGTTAATGAAGGGGTTAATGGGTAAGACTTGTGGAGGGAGCTCAGAGGCTCAGCTTCGTGTCTAACCAGGCAGTGAAGCACAACAGTGAGAAACCTCTGATGGAGCACAAGCAGTTAAACTAAGGGAAAATTATCTAAGACTTTCCATCTGTAACTGCCAATGGTAACCTCCACTGTATGGTAATGCAAGGTTATGTGGGTGATGTGCACCATGCACATCCGAGTTAACGCAGGCAACAAGTAGCAATGAAAATAAACCAATAGTACCACACTAGATAGGGCTCTGGGCCAACAATCACCAATCAGATAGGTCATTAGCTACACTCTACTCTCAGTAGGGTGTAAGTGAGGGGGGCTCTTTTGTGGAGGAAAGCTGGACTAGTGTTCAGAAACTGTAAAAACAGACTGCGTCCAGCAATTCTGAACCAGGTTTATGCTAGGCTAAAAGTGCAGGAAACAGCAAAAAATACAGTAAAATACAGTTTAAGAACAACAGCACACAGTGAAATACAATGCAAGAAGTGCAGATCAAGTGAAAATTATGCTTATTTTTCAGTAGCAGGCAGTGGATTCAGATAACACAGAAGATTGGTTGCTTGTTGCTAACCTCTAAATTAACCAAAGGGAAAGCCCAAGACTGAGACTTCAACAACCCCTAACTCAGATGGGTCCTTGGTTGCACACTTCTGCCACAATGGTGGAGGGGGCCTTCTTAATGTAAGGTGACTGGTTTTAGTGTTCAAATGATACCAAACAGTCTAGATTTGGCGAGCCTGAATTGAGCCTATGCTACAAAATGTAGAAGTACTAGAAATTCAAAGTGCAGAAAATTGACTCACAACTGCAAAAACAGTTTAAATAAAGCAGCAATTCAATAGAATACTCCGACAAGCATGTAGAACACAAACCTTCCTTGTGTGAAATAACTGGTCTGAAACCAAAGTGCTTAAACCACAACAAAGACACTTAGAAAAACAGGCACAATAAGCCTTTACCAGCAATTCTCAGCTCAGAAGGGCAGATGCCTCTCCTCCCACAAGGGTGTAGACCACAAACATTCTTAATGTAAAATAACTGGCCTGAAGCCCAAGGCTACTAAACAAGCAGTAATAAAAGCAGCAGAATAAATGCAACTGTACACTTTTAAGAACAAGCAGCAAAAGCAAACAACGTAATAAAGTAGGAAGAAACAAAAACATCTGAATAAAGTGCATTTTGTAAGTTAAGTGGAAATGGAGGAAACAAGATAATTCAAGGTTAAGAAACTAAGGTGGGTGGGCCTTCCCAACTGATCTCTCCATACTCAGCAGAATGGGCTGATGGGATGGGATTGGGAGGAGTGTTCAAAATCATATTTATAGTGGGGATGGGCAACTCAAATGCCCCCAAGTTTAAGAATAGAACAGTTGGGTGGGCAGGTGTGAAAAATAAAATGCAGACAGAGATCAGCAATATTCAGGCAGAGTACAGCAAGCAAGCCAAACAAGCATTTCCGCTAAATAGAGATGCCTCCAAATAATTCAAGCTAAATGAGGAATGCTATTTTTCAGCTCCTCCCACTAATTAGTTGATGTCATTCACTGTTTGCAAAGGACTTCTTTGCTAACATTTCTAATTGACCCTAGCCAAGACCTCTTAAAACTCCAACAGAACAGAAACTTAAAACAAAACAAATGTAATATAAGAAAAGGATAAAAAAAGGAAGTAACCAAACTTTAAATGAAAAACTTCAATTCAAAATAAAATGCAGACAGACATCAGCGATATTCAGGCAGAGTCTAGCAAGCAAGCCAAACAAGCACCCATTTATGAATGCTGATACTGCATTTATTGCTCAGCTAACGCACTCAGTGAGGTGTGTGTAACTGTAGCAAACTGCTTGTTATAGTTTCAGCAGAGTTTTTTTTTTTGCTCTTCATATTTGTGTTTTTTTTTTTTTTTTTTAGCACCTCAACTTTTGTGTTGAGGAAAGGTCTCTATAGGGCACCATATCTGCTAACAATGCTTCTGAGCATAAACACTTTCGTGAACCTTGGTAATTATAAAGAAAGAAAGGAGGACACTTCCTCTTTGAGATCCCAGCTGTTCCCCGAACATAGAACATGCCAGACTTTGCTGCTACATGTCATGGTAACTCTGGCAGACAGAAAAATACATTGAAGACATCAATAACCATTCAGAAGTCAACACTGACAAAAGACCATTATCAGAGAAGCTGAGGAAGGGGCTGCTGACCCACACAGATGTACGGTAAAAGGTTATACAAGTCTCAGTAAATCGGTAAAAGGATTTGGCTGTGACACTGACATGTGGCAATATACTAATGGGAGAATTCAGCCTGTGACTACTACCAGTGCAGGTACTCTACATGAATAGTGAAAACCTCCATCTTAAGGTAAGGAAAACAGCACAGTCAAGAACTTTCCATCATAAACTAAAAGTGCAGTCACCCAAGTGTTTTTCCACTCAGAGTGGAAACCAGAGGCATTATGCAACCTATGTAATACAAGAAAGGTTGAAGATACTGGAAAATATAGTGCTCACAGCTCCCATGACCAAGAATGGGATTGAAACAATGACTTGGGCTCCAGAAAGATACACATGGTTTCTTATGCTTGAACTGATGTTTGAGCCAAGGAGTCCTACAATGGCTAGAAATCCTTAGAATCAGAAAGTTTGGAGAGGTGGATAAAAAAAAAAAAGAAAAAAAAGAATAATGAAACTGTCTCCAGGGAGAGGCTGAAATTATAATATTCCAAGAAATTCTTCGGGTGGGAAAGACAATGCAGCTGTTTTAGCTTTCACTGCGACAAATCAAATAATCCATTTACCTCCAAACAGCAGCTAAGGTATGTGCCGGCTGAACTTTGTTTGAATTATGGTGCTCCAGGCATAGTACAGTTGTGTACACTTACCATAAATGTAGATGTTTGAGTGTATTCACTACTGTTGCAGTCATCACACTTGGGTTATCCTGCCAGGGGTAGTCTTCAGTCAGTCAGAATACCAGAGGCTTAGTATTTCTCCGTCGGTTGCTGTCGCTTCAGTACTGATGCCAGTTCATCAGGGGTATAAAAACAGGCAGCCGACACCATTACATCAGTTTTTCTTGCCCCAAATGTCAGGAGTCCCCAAATAGGGAGCTAAGTTATGGTGGAAAAACACCACCACTAAAAAGTAAATACCAATAGCCCTGTAAGGAGCGAGAAAGAGAGAGAGAGAGATACAAGGGGACTGGAGGGTGGGAAACCAGGACTGCAACAGTGAATACACTCGAACAGCTACATTTATGGTAAGTGTACACAACTGTACTATGTTCTTCATGTTTCACTGTTGCAGTCATCACACTTGGGTTGATTCCCAAAGCTGAAGAATGGGTGGAGGCAGTCAAGAAGCATTGGGGCTGGCTAGTATGCCCTGCAGAACTGCTGTTGCAAAGCCCACCCTGGATTTTGAAAAGATAGGCAGGTGGTAATGCTTGGTGAAGGTATGAACAGAACTCCAAGTAGCAGCTTCTAGAATGTCCCTTGTAGGGACTCCTCTGACAAAGGCTGTAGAGGTTGAAGTTGCCCTAGTGGAATGCATTCAGACTCCCTGAGGGGGTGGTTTCCCATGGTGTTTGTAACAGAAATGGATACAGTGTGCTATCCATTTGGAGATGGTTTGTTTTGATATGGCCTTGCCCTCTGCCCCTGGTGCAAAGCTGACTAGTAACTGGTCATATTTCCTAAAGGGCTTAGTCCTATCAACGTAGAATCAGAGCTGTCTGTGCACATCTAAAGAGTGCAGGATCCTTTCCCCCTTATTGTGAGGATTAGGGAAAAAGGTGGGCAAATGGATAGATTGGTTGAGAGCCACACTGGACACCACTTTTGGCATGAATGTTGGGTTAGTCCTGAAGGGAGACCCTGTCTGCATGAAAAATAATGAACGGTTCCACAGCCATAACTGCTTGTAGCTCAGACACTCTTCTAGCTGGAGTGATGGCCAGAAGCAATGCTGTTTTTCGAGAGAGGAATTTTAACTCTGTTGATGCTGCAGGCTCAAAGGGGGGTAGCATGAGCTTTTCCAACACAACGTTAAGGTCCCAAGCAGGGGTGGGGGCTCTTCTTGGTGGCCTTAAGTTGTTAGCCCCTCTCAGGAACTGCTTGATGAGAGGGTGAGAGAAGAGATGTGGCTCAGTGCTGTAATGAACAGAGATGGGAGAGGCATGGATCTTAACGCAGGAGAAGAGAGGCCTCCATGGAGTAGGTCTGCTAGGTAATCCAGGATGAGAGGTAAGGAGGGTTGTACTGTATCCGCTCCTTTAGTGTGAATCCAGAAAGAATATCTTTTCCACTTGACAGCATAGGATTTCCTTGTACTGGGTCGTCTGGATTAACGTATGACATCCGGTACCTGCTTGCTTAGGCTGGCCACTGGAGGAGAAGTCAAGGGATAAGCCAGGCTGCAAGGTTCGGGGTCTGCAACTGTGGATGCAAGAACTGTCCCTCCTGCTGAGTCGAGAGAGTAGGGATTTGGAGTAAGTGCCATGGAGGTAATGGTGACAGACTGTGCAGTAGTGGGTACCAGTGTTGGCGTGGCCAGTCTGGGGCAATTGGGATTGCTCTTGGTCTTTCCTCCCTTATCTTACTCTTGTAAGAAGAGGTAGAGGGGGAAATGCACAGATTGAGAGGTTTGCCCACTGGAAGGATAGGTATCCACTTTCCAGGCCTTGCTGTGAAGGACCCTGGTGAAGCATTTTGCTGAGCTGGTGGTTGTAGGGGGAGGCAAATAGGTCCACCTTCAGAGTACCCCATTTGTGGGTCACAAGGCTGAAGGTGTTGTGGTTTAATTGCCACTCCTGTGGGTCTAGGAGATTTCTGCTCAAGATCTCTGCCAGAGAGTTTTGGTTGCCTGGCAGGAATTGAGCTTGCAGGTGAATATGCATGGTTGAGGCCGTGTTGCACAGGGTCATGGCTGGCCTGCAGAGTGGGTTCCCCCCTGCTTGTTTATGTACCACATCACTGTGGTGTTGTCGGTTTTGATTAGTAAGGGCCCTGGTGAGAGTAGGAATCTGAAAGCTGTCAGAGCGTGCTGAACAGCTAGCATCTCTTTTTGGTTGATGTGCAGATGAATTTGATTTGGGCTCCAGTGGCCCTGAATGCACCTGCCGTCCAGATGTGCACCCTAGGCATAACCTGATGCATCTGTGGTTAGGGTCTGGGCGGTGTGGGGTTGTGTAAAGGGAAGCCCCTTGTTGTGGTTGCATGCTGCTGCCCACCAAAGGAACTCTTTCTTTAGACAAGGTATCATAGGTATGATAGTTTCCAGGTCCTGAGAATGCTGGCACCAAAAGTTTTTTACGCCCCACTGGTTTCCTCATATGCAGTCTGGCAATATGGAATTAGTAGAATGCAGGAGGCCATGAATCCTAGAGCCTGCAGGATTTTCCTTGCGGATAGCTGGGTTCTGGTGGCCATTTGAGCAAAGTAGCCTGTCAGTCAGGCTTGTTTTTCTGGAGTAAGGAATGCCATCTAGGATACTGTGTCCAAGCTTGCTCCCAGGAATACAAGTTTTTGACTGGGGACTAGTTTGGATTTCTTTTCGTTGATTGTGTACTCCAGGGAGATTAGAAATGTCAGGTACTGCAACAGCTTTTCCTGACTGTCTGCCTGAATTAGGTAATCATCCAAGTAGGGGTAAATTTGAATATTTCTCTGTCTGCAATAGGCAATGGCTGGAGCCAGGCATTTTGTGAAAACTCTGGGAACAGTGGATAAGCCAAAGGGAAGTGCAGAAAACTTATAATGCATAGATCCTGCCCTGAAAAGTAGATATTTCCTGCAGGAGTCCCTTACTGGGATATGTAGATAGGCCTCCTTTAGGTCTACGGTGGCTACCCAGGCATCTTTGGACAGCATCGAGAGAAGCTGCTGTTGGGTGAGCATTTTGAATGTTGGTACCACCAGGAAGGTGTTTAGACTGGATAGATCAAAGATTGGGCGCTGGGTGCCCTCTTTTCTGGGTATCAGGAAAAGTCTGGAATAAAAACCTTGGCCTATCTGTTCTGTAGGAACAGGCTGAATTGCCCTTATGGAGAGCAGGGAGTGAACTTGGTTTTGTGCCTCTGCCCACTGGTTTGGAGGAAGGTCTGGGAACCCTTTTGGAGTTGGCAGCGTGTGGAAATAAAATTTGTACCCCTGGGATACTATGTTGAGGACCCATCGAACGTTGGTGATGGAGGTCCCGTTTTTTGCATGGTGGGCAAGTTTTCCTCCTAGGGGCACGAGCAATTGGGCAGAGGTGAGGGGTGGAGTTGAGAAGTCATTGTGAATTCTTTTCTTAAGGGGGTGGCTTAGCACTCCCTGCTTTAGAAGTGGAGGTACGCCATTGTTTAGATCTCTGCATACCCTGAGATTGTAATCTAGGGGGGGGGGTCTGTTTCCTCTGGGTCTAGTTTGAGATGTCCTTGAGGGTGCTGGAAAGGACAAATGTTTTGAGGGGCAATGCCTACTAAATCTTGGAGGCTGCATTTGCAAAACACTTTGACTATCTGCATAGACTTGGCCTTTTCTTCCATATTTTTTAAAACCTCTTCTGCTCTGGTGCCAAACAGATTGTCCTTGTTTAGAGGAGCGCCTAATAATTTTGATTTGACAGTTTGGCAAGGTCTGCTCCTTAAGCCAGACATGTCTTCTAAGTACAGAACCTGTGACTGCTGCCCTGCAAGATGCTTCTAGGGCATCAAACCCACATTGCAGGGTATGCTTGCTGACTTGGCTTGCAGAATGCATAAGCTCCTGTAATTCTTTATTTTCTGCACAGTCAGGAAAGATAGATAATTTTTGATTAACAAGTTCCATAGTATGTTGCTGGTATTTCAGCACGTGGAACTGACAAATTAATTCTCTAATGGCGAGAGTTGCAGAGGTGTATACTTTTTTACCCCATCTGTCTAAAGCTCGGGAATCTCTGGCCGAGGGGGTGAGACTCTTAGCTGTAGTTGCTTTTATTCCTTTAGGTCCTTGGGAGATGACCTCTGGGTCAGCAGTAGGATTTTTGAAGAGAAATTTGTGAGTCAGGGACTCTGTAGTACCAGTCAGATTTCCATGGAGCGGGGGTAAAGTATCAGGAGTTGGATTGGATTCCATAAAGACATCATCCACAACATCCAGAACAGGAGTAGCTAAGGGTCTGTGCTGTGGTAGATCTAAAAATTCCCCAAGACTCTTTCTGGACTGAGGATAATCCTGGCCTTTCCAATGGAAATGCTCTCTCAAAGTATGTAGGGTTTCACCAAAAGAAAAATCCCCTGGAGGGGAGGCAGAAGGAATGGATTTTTCTGCATCTGAATCCTCATAGGCAGATAAGGGCATGTCTTCATAATCAGAAACCTCAGAATCATCGGATTCTTGGTCAGATAAAGCTGCTGGGGACAAGTTTCTCTTTTAGCAGGGGAAGGCTGGCTTCCCCCTAATCAGCATGAGAAGGTCTTCTGCCATTTTAAGCATCTGAGATTGTGGCAAGGAAGCAAGCGCTTGAGATTGGGTCATTGGTTTTTTAGGCGTAGCTCGTACTCTTGGCCTTAGAAACTCTGTAGTTTTAGAAAGAACTGAAGCCGCGAGAGAAGTAGTCGGTCTGTGTCGAATATTGGAAGTGCGAAGAGCTTCCTCAGAAGCCGATGCCTGCACAGCGGCTCTGGACCCATCCAAGGTAGAGACATCCGCAGGTTCTGTAGTCAAAGAAGAGTCTCGCAGCATACCAGACTCCAAACGGCTCTCAGTAGTGGCCTGTGAATCCATCGAAGCGGGCATCAGGGGCTGCAAAAGCACCTCACTGAGTAACAGCAAACTGGTGACTAGCTTAACGGAAGCGTTGGCGGCAGTTTTGGACCTGCGCGGTCTGTCTCTGTCTTTATCCTTATGTTTTTTTCGGAAGATCGGTAGTCTGATGGCTTACCAAAGCCATTTCGGAATACGGAGATCAAGAACGAAAGTATTTAGCTACAATAAGGGCCCGACAATGAATAGTTCAGGCGTTGAACAAAGCACAAAACTGATAGTGAGGTACGTAGTGGTCTGGGCCTAAACAGGTGACACAGTAAGAATGGAAATCTTGGTGTGGTATTTGCTTTCCACAGGCGAGACAATTGTTAACTTTTTCGGACATCGGTTAGAGCAAGAAAAAAAGGATCCCCAACAGTGTACTTAGCTTTAGAAGACTCCAAGATGACTCAATTTCGGAAACGAAAACTCAGGTAGCAGCCGACCGGCACTCGTGCAAACTGCTTCTGCTTCGGGCTCCTCGGCAAGAAAGACTGGCGTAATGGTGTTGGCTGCCTGTTTGTATACCCATGACGACCTGACGTCAGTACTGAAGCGACAGCAACCAACGCAAAAATACTAAGTCACTGGTATTTGGGCTGACTGAGGGCTGCCCCTGGCAGGATAACCCAAGTGTGATGACTGCAACAGTGAAACACGAAGAACATCATCTTTTACCTGTAACAATACAGCCTATGGTGTCATGGGCAGACAAAGTGAAGAACACCTGAAAGATGAAAAAATGGAGGGAAAACCTACACATCAGATGCATATCTCTCAACTGTACAGATTTTCGCCTCATATTTTTGGTCCGTTATTTCATTAAATTGTGGTTTTCTGGCTCATCAGTGGCAAGTCATTAAAGACTGAAGTTAGAAAATAATGACAGACATTTGAGTTTCAGGCTTCATGCCCTTCAGGAAATTCATGCGAATGCAAAACCTGTTATTCTATCAACTTTCTAAGTTTGTAACAGTGGTATTTAAAAATTGTCCCTATTTTTGGGAGGTTGTCCCACTTTTATTTATGGCTATGTCCAGATTTCTTGCTCCAAGAGGTTGATAGGTATGGTCAGATGACCAAATTCATCCACAAGCCATTCATGATTAAGGGCTATTATCAACACTGCTGTGGTCACCAGATGAGTGAATACGCCACTATTTCTATGTTTTGGAAATATCTGCCATGGAAATGCCTCTGCTTACCTTATGAATAACACTGTCCAATGGCTTGCCTCTTGAAAGCATTCTCTATAGTTAAACAAATCTGCATAATACTTTACTTTCAGATGTGCCAGTAACATAGCTTAATAATACCAATCTTCTCAATCTAATTTGTAATCTTGGTAATAGATTACTGATCAACGCAATGTCCTTACTCTTAGTAGTCCCATATCTACCGATCAGGGAAGTGCTCCACAAGATGTGCATACAAATACTTTGCTTCCTGAAATCAATCACAAGAAAAACACTTGCTTATAATTTCTGCTTTCTAAACTGGTGGTACAATTTTTTGCACATTGGACATTTTACTAAATTCCTTTTGTTTATAACATCTTTACACCGAGTTACGAGGCACGTCTTGGTCTATGGTCTAAACCGTGATTAAAAGGGTCTCTAGATCATCCCATCTACCTGTTTAATAAATAAATAAACCATTAAACGCAGCGCCTAAAAGAATATCTGACATGGTAATGTTACAATTACAGAATGTCCACACTAACAATGGTGATCTACACATAATACTACGCATACTTATTGCCATATACGCATGCTTATTTTGCTAATATACATCCAAAGACACTACACTCTTCTTCCAATGATACAACCTCTCCATGTTTTGCACATGATTATACAAAAAAAGGAATTACTCTGCTGGTCTTGTGGTCATTTATCAATCTCATGTTCAGCAAAACTAACACTTTTCAAAGAGGTAACCCTGGCAATGCTCCACTTATTGTCAGGTCCAAAGGTTGCACAACTTTCATACAAAGTACAGCACCCTTTACTCTCCAGTCTCTATGCTCATAACACTGTAAAGTGGTATATAGTCTGTACCAAGTCTCAGGCAACAAGCTAAATTCAATTACTAACTTGGAAGTGCAGATAACCTTCTGAAATAATACTTAGAACAATCCAGTTTTTAACAAATTATGCATATAAGATTAAGTGTAAAAGGAATGAACAATAGAAATTTTAACATTTCTGATCTACAATGTGAAAATGAAACAAAGTTTTGTTCTTACTTTACCCTGCTACATAAAACACATCTGCAGGAGCTTTTGACAGCTATTTGCAATCAAAGTTCATGCCAGTAAAACTTTATTCCTGTGTTCATTTTTTTTTTAATTAAAAGTCAAAGCAAATAATACACGGTCTCACCAATACACCTACAAACATTTCTTGGAATATTAAAACAATGCCATGATTAAAGTTATTTGGATGGTACCTTATTTCTTTCTAATTCTTCAGGCTGACCTGTTCCATTCTGAAGTTTTTTGGGATCTTTTACTTTCACTGTGAAGATCCAACCACTGTGGTCAGCTCCACCTGAAGCCTGTTCGTCTGCTTCCCTTAATTAAGACAGACAGAGAGGGATAAATTAAGACTTTTTCACATTCACAAACTTGTCATTGTCAATAATTCCAACACTTCCTAATGGTTTGAAAGTTCTATAACAAGATCAGACCCTAAAGTTTCAAAAGTGATTATAACTATGACTACATTTCAAAACACAAAACTCCTCCTCCTTTATAAGTGTCAGAGACCTGGTTCAAGGCTCCAGAGAGCACCCCTGCATTACCAGGCTATTAATTCATACCACACCTTTCGGCCACTTAACCTGGACCGAAACACTACAGGCGGAGGCGTGTCCATATTCATTAAGGATATCCACACCTCCAAGCTAGTTGCTCAGCATAATGCATCCAAGATTATCTAAGTGCAACTAAATCTGGGCAATCCAAATTGTAACTTGCTACAGATCCCCCAACCCTGCCCCAGGATTCCCACTCCTCATTTCTTGATACACTGGAAATTAGTAGGGTAGAACCCAACACCCTAATAATGGGAGATTTCAACTACCCCACTATTAACTGGGAAAACTACTCACGTACAAACTCTTTTGCTCAACGTTTTCTGGAATTCATAAATTCCAATGCCTTAGATCAACTTATCCACACCCCCACCAGGGGCAGCAATATCCTAGACATGGTCATTACCAACATGGGCGACCGGTGATCCACACCAGAGGTCAATTCCTCGTTGATCAGATCTGACCACAACCTAATCACCCTAGACACCCCCCCCCCAATTAGGGAAACCACCGTAAAAAATTTCTCCAAAGCCAACTTCACGCTTCTTAAGACAGAATTGGCAAACTTCACGACACCCATGCAGACGGACAATAGCAGTACAACTGCTGAATCCTACACAAATGGACTTTATAAGCACTTACACAAGTGCACGAATCGTGCTATCCCTAACAGAACCAAGATGCTATCCTCCAAAAAAGGAAGCCAATCTGGTGGTCCCCTGCCATAAACAAACTCTACAACAGAAGAAAGAAACTGTTGCAAAAAAAGAGTAAAATCCCGTGACTGGAGGAACTCCCAAAATCCTCCAAAGTTAGTTACGAAAACAAAATCTCCACTGATTCTAAAGACAACCACAAAGCATTCTATGACTATGTCAAGATTCTCAATGGCAACACTCAGATCTGCTCTGAGTTACAGCACAATGGCACTAAATATACAGAACCAACTGATATTGCCAACATCCTGGCAGATAGGTTCAGTGTTAACCTTACCCCCCTCTCACCCCCTAAAGGGACCATCTCTATACCGGAAGAATGCAAAGTTCCTGTAATCACGGCTGCACAGGTAAAAACAAGAAGTTATGTACTCACCATAACGTTCGATGTATGTAGTCCATCTCGCCTCAAATTCTTACCCGTGGGTTCGGAGCTGAACCTCGGCTCCGACATGGCCATACTCTAGCTCGAAGTCTTTCAATTGGCTGGGCTAAGAGGTATCCCATGCTGCACTGCTCCCTTTCCCCAGATCTTGTTTGCTGCAAGCTCAATCACTCACCCTCCATACATATAACACATAGAGAAGGAAAAACATTCCAACAATAAAAGGAGTACCGGAACCAGACCTAACCTCTAGGTCTTCCAAGATGGGGGAAGGTGGGGGTAAGTAAGAATGTGAGGCGAGATGGACTACATACATTGAACGTTATGGTGAGCACATAACTTCTTGATGTTATGTAGTCCAATCTCGCCTACATTCTTACCCGTGGGACAGCGCCCCCAGCACCTGAACCCTGGGAGGCTCAGTGGAAAATACTCCTGAGCACTGTGGAACCAAAGGAAGATCTGCCTCTGGATACCAAATCCAATTTGTAGTGAGTAATAAAGGTGTGAGGAGATGCCCATGTAGCCGCAGCACAAATATCATCCATAGACATCCTGGCCTGAAATGCTGTAGATGTAGACATTGATCGGGTAGAATGAGCCTTCACTCTAAATGGTAAATCTTTACCACCTGAGGCATAAACGAAGGAAATACAACTAGAGATCCATCTAAACAAGGTCACTTTGGAAACAGGAGACCCAATCCTATTTTCTGAAAATGAGACAAATAACTGATCCGATTTTCTAAGATCCTTCGTTCTATGCAAATAGAAATGCAGCTGTCTGTGAACATCCAGCTGATGAAATTTAAATTCTGCCTTATTAGAAAACTCTGGAAAAAATACAGGCAGTTCAATGGATCGGTTGAGATTACTAACTAAAGCCACTTTCAGCATAAAGGAAGGGTTTGGTCTGAGGGAAATCCTGTCCTTGTGAAATAACAAGTAAGGCGGTCTGACTGACAAAGCTTGGAGTTCAAGACACGTCTAGCTGAAGTGATGGCTGCCAAAAAGATTGTCTTCCAAGTCAAATATTTCAATTCACAAGTAGCTGCAGGCTCAAAGGGGGATGAAGTGAGATATTGTAGCACAAAATTTAGGTCCCAAGGCATGACCGGGTCAAAGACTGGAGGGCGAAGCAGCATAGTGCCCTTCAAGAATGCCTTACAAAGTCTATGTGCCATTAGACTGAGTTCATTAGCGATGTGAAATGTGGAAATAGCCGCCAACTGGACTTTAATGGTTGCGGCTGCTGACCCCTGATTGAAAAGCATGGAGAGAAATTCCAGAACTGAAGAAATTGGAGCTGTATAAGGATCAATTTGTCTTGCATGAGCCCAGATGGAGAAACTTTTCCATTTACTGGAATAAATCTTTCTGGTCAAAGGCTTATGGGAAGAAGACAGAATATGAAACACTTTCGGAGAAAAATGATGAAGCCTGACTAGTGATGGAAGTGGAGTAGACAGGCGGTCAACCGGAGGGTTTGAAGAGAGGGATGGAACTGCCCTGATATATGAGTCAGTAGATCTGGCTGTGGGTCCAGAACCCAGGGTGCGTCCATGAGATAGGGATGGAGAAAGGGGAACCAAATTTGATGAGGCCAGTGTGGAGCAATCAGAATGGTTCTGCTTCCCAAGGATTGCGCTTTCTGAATAACCTTTGTCAGCAGAGGAACAGGCGGGAAGGCATAAAGTAGACCAGAGGGCCAATCGTGAACTAGAGTGTTCCTGGGTGACTCCCCCTGAGGGGGGATAAGGGTGAAGTAGCTGCTGCACTTGGTATTGAGGGGACTGGCAAATAGGTCGCAAGGCTGACCCCATCTCCAGAAAATCTGCTCCGTAACTTGACTGTTCAGGGACCACTCTTGAGGCATAAGAATAGCTCTGCTCAACCTGTCGGCGATCACGTTGGACTTCCCCGGAATGTGCGTTGCTAAGACACTGCCCACTCCCACACTCGAATGGCCTCTCTGCAAAGGGGATACGACTTGGTTCCTCCCCGCTTGTTCAGATACCATACCACCGACATATTGTCTGAGTGGATCGCAATTGTCCCGAGAGGAAGAAAGCTCTGAAGTGCGTGCAACACTAGTAGCACTGCTCTCATCTCCAAAATATTGATATGCAGATGTATCTCGTGTTCCTGCCATGTGCCTTGGACTGTCCTGCTGAAATAATTCCCCCCACCCCATCTGGGAGGCATCCGTGGTCACTGTGGCAACAGGAGGGGATGGGACGAAGGGTTTTCCCGCATTGAGGTTGCTGGTGTGGAGTCACCAGCATAGATCTTACTTGCAGCTGTCTGTGATCATTATGAGATGAGAAAGCGGAAGATGTTGTAGGGACCACTGGGAGAAAAGCAGCCACTGAAGGAGCCTCATGTGTAGCCTCTCAAGAGTAACCAGCATAATTGTTGCAGCCATCGTCCCTAACAATTTGAGAACTGTTTTTGCCTTCACTTTTTTTAGAGGGAGCAACACGTATACCTGTTGTTGCAAACCTTGAATCCTTTCTTGTGGTAAAAACACCCTCATGAGCACGGTGTCTAACTCGGCGCCTAGAAAGGTGACACGCTGCGACGGCAACAAGGCAGACTTTTCCCAGTTTAGAGCGATACCCAATTGTTGACTCAGCTTGATAGTGGCATCTCTGGGTCTGTAGTAGTAGATGCCTGGTGGTGGCAGAAACGAGCCAGTCATCCAGGTACGGAAACACTTGGAATCCCTGACGTCTCAAGTGAGCCATCACCACTGCCATACATTTGGTGAACACCCTGGGGGCTGTGGTGAGACCAAAGGGCAGGGCACGAAATTGAAAATGACTGGCTCCCAGTCAGAAGCGTAGATGACTTCTGGATGCCCTATCCATCTTTATATGGTAGTAAGCATCCCTGAAGTCGATGGAGCACATCCAGACTTCTTTTCCCAACAATGGGAGAATAGATTGCAATGTGACCATTCGGAACATGGACTTCTTCAAGTGGAGGCTCAAGCAGCTGAGATCCAAGATGGGTCTCAGGTCCCCTGTTCTTTTCGGCACCAAAAAGAATCTGGAGTAAGTCTCTAATCTGATCTGGTCTGAGGGGACATGCTGGATGGCTCCTTTTTCTAGCAGCTAACCTCTGACACTGAGGAATCCCTTTGATTGGGTGGAACATCTGGGGTTCTTTTGATCAGTGGGGGGGGGAGAAGAGAAGGGAATGTGATATCCTCCGGAAACTATTTTTAATACCCACTGGTCCTGGGTGATGTCTTGCCAGGCTTCTGGGTATAGTGAAATGCGACCCCCGACTGGCTCTGGAAACGTGCAGTCGGGCCTCCCATCAGGAGCGGTGGTAGGGAGAACCACGAAAGAATCACGGTCTCCCTGGTTACGCGGACCTCCTCTGCCTCTAGGGCGGCATCTACCTGAGTTACCACCCCCTCCCCCTACCTCTGGAGGGGGAATCTCTTTGTGCGTCATGAAAAAACCTCTGCGATTTCTTGAACCACATTTTCCCACTCTTCTCGACCTTAGGATAAGGTCTAGAAGGCATGGAAATATAGACTCCCACGGCAGACAGTTTTTCCCTCTTGCTCGCACCTAGTGAGAGTGTCTTTCACCTGTGTTCCGAACAATGAGGAACCATCAAACGAGGCGTTGGTGAATGTAGACTTGAAGGCCTCCGCAAAATTACAGAGACGCATCCAGGAGTGCCTCCTGAGAGAAATCTCCAGAACTTGCTGCCCTACTCACTCCTTCGGCTGCATAAGAGATCAGCCTCATGGAGGAGTTAGCAACAGAATTTAGGGTAGACATCTGAGCGTTGACTGAGCCACTGCATCAGAAACGTTACCCTGTAGAGCATCCCCAAGGTCTTTCAGGAGATCTCTTTGGAACCGTATAAAATGTGACAAGTAATTCAGCGACCGCAGAAGTAAAGGCCGTTGAAGAAAACATACACTTCCCATACCGATCCATGGTCCTAGACTCCTTGTTAGGGGGATGGACGGTAGACAAAGTCTCTGCCAGTTCCTTCTTGGTGGCTGCTGCCACCACCGTGGCAGCTACTGGAACGCCCTTCATGAGAAAGTCTTTGTCAGTGGAAGCAGACAGAAATTGTTGAGTCTCCTGGGGACTGGTTCCACAGTGTCAGGGGTTTTCCACACCCTTCGACAAACCAGATCCAGGAGTTCGAAAGGTGGAAAGACCCAGGAGGCAGAAGGCTGAGCCCCAAAGGCCTTCAGGAACACTGACTCCTCCTCGGAGGGGGGTTTAGAGGGCCAGTTGCCTCTCTGCTTCAGGATCTCTAGGATATCCTCAGAGGATGACTTGGGGGACCCCTCTGATTCCTCGAGGTTAGTGTCCGACATGAGAGACTCTTCCTGGGAGTCTATGTGCTTCCTCTTGCACATTCTTGTGGGTGGCTCCTCAGGCAAAAACTCTGGGGGGTCCTCAGAAATTTGGGGACCACTCATGGAGGTATCCTGAGGCCTTGGGTCTCTGCTGTCCAAAGATAGAGGGTGATCAGAAACTGATACCGGAGCTGGAGGGGTTAGAGTGTCAGTGCTGTATGATGCAGCTGAGGACCTAGCCAGCACGCTCCGCATGACCTCGAAAGCTGGTCCCCCGGGCTCCGAAGATCGACCAACCGTGGAAGACCTCGGAGCAGAAAGGACAAGGTCGAAGCAAGGGTCAGGCTCACCCGAGCCGAAGCACTGAGAGGGAGGCTAGGAGCCGAAGAGTGTCCCGAGACCTCCCCCTCGGGTCCGACCGAGGAACTATGAGTCCTGGACCCCATGAACGGAGCTGATTGGGTCGGAGATCGGAGCTGATGAGCCAGGATGGGCTATCGGAGCCAACCTAGAAGATGAGACGGCGCTGACCACTCTGGCTCTGAAGGCTGAGATTTGCTCGGAGGATCTATTGAAGATGGATGGGTGATGGGCTCTGGAGCCGAAAGCAACTTAGCCAGCACCGTTGATTGGAGCAGTCTCTGCACCACTCTATCCACATCCACATCAGAGAGTGTCCTGGAGGACCTAGAAGACAAGGTAGGAGATCTACACCTCCTCTCTGAAGGAGACCTGCGAGGAGGAAAAAACTGTCTAAAAATTGGAGACCGGCTCCGAGAGGCTGGGAGCTGATGTAGGTTCTGTCAATTCACAAACTTCCTTCGGCACCAAAGACAGTGGAGCCGAGGATGGCACAGTAGACTTGGTAACTTTCTTCGGAGGAACCGATTATACTGACGGAGCCGGAGATCGTTTTTTTGCTTTGGATGTTTTGTCTCTTTTAGAGGGAGAGGACTTAGCACTAGAACACCTCTCCAAATTTTCCTCGAAGGAGGGTTTCAGTAGTCCCTTCAGAATTAGTTTGTTCTTCCCTTCTTGAAGAACACAAGGGTTGAATGCGTGACAGAATGCACAAGACTCCTGAAGTTGGATAGCCCCCAAACAATAAACACACACAGAGTGCCCATCAGTAATCAAAATCTTATAACCACATTTAGCACATTTCTTTTGTATCCTTGGACATGGTCGGCAGGATACTAGACACAGTCAAAACAGACACCAGCAACAAAGAGCGGGAACTAAACTAAAATAAACTGCAGACACCACACAAGGACCTCTAACTCAAACGGCCCTGACAGGAAATGAGGGGAAGGACTAGGTCCTCTAACTTAAACGGCCCTAGCCCGGAGGGATAGGTACCCAAAAACCAAAACGAACACAGAAGGGTAAACAGATAACCAAGGGAGGACTAGGTCCTCTAACTGAAACAGGCCCAGCCTGTTGGGAGATGGCTAACGGGATACCAAGACAAAAAGTAAGCCAAAGGCCACGAAATGCCGCACAAAAAAGTTTTCACAAACCAACACACACACCTAGCTATGAAAATAGCTTTTGGATCAACAAATTTTAGTCAAAGAAGACAAAAAGTTATACTTAGCCACTGCCAAGAGCGAGACCACATCTGAGCTTTATGAGCAGCAAACGAGATCTGGGGAAAGGGAGCAGTGCAGCATGGGATAACTCTTAGCCCAGCCAATTGAAATACTTTGAGCTAGAGTATGGCCGAGTCGGGTAAGAATGTAAGCAAGATTGGACTACATAACATCCACACTCTCCAAAGCCAAGAACACAGCATCCATGGGACCTGACAACATCCCAGGCTGCATTCTACACAAACTGCAGAATGAACTGGCACCCCACCTAAGCACCATGTTCAATCATAGCCTCACCTCAGGTTTTGTACTCACTGAATGGCGCACAGCAACGATTATCCCACTTCACAAAGAGGGAGCCACCATGGACACCGGGAACTACCGCCCAATTAACCTAACGAGCCTGGTCTGCAAGGCCATGGAACGTATCATCATGGATCTTATACACAAAGACATTGGTAATCTCCAAACTCTGGACCCCACCCAGTTTGGGTTTGTAAAAGGCAGATCATGTCTCCTAAACCTGATAGACTTCTTTGAAGCAGTCACCAAAGATCTAGACGAGGGTAAGGTGGTTCACACAGCCTATCTAGATCTTGCCAAGGCTTTTGACACCATCCCCCACTCTGGAATTATAGATAAACTCACTAAACTAGGTATAAATCCCTATGTCACAAGATGGGTTGCCAACTGGCTCAATGACAAAACCCACACTGTGAAAGTAGCAGACTCCAAATCCGACTTAAAACCAGTTGACAAGTGGAGTACCACAGGGTTCAGTCCTGGGCCATCTCCTGTTTGGTATCTACTTTTCTGAAGTACAGGCTAACACAGAAGTTCTTTGGCTAACAAAGTTCGCAGATGACTGCAAACTAGGAGCCATAACCGAAACTCCTAACGATGTGGACATCCTACAAAAGAGCCCCACTGAGACAGATGCCTGGTGTCAAAGCCATGGCCTCAAGCTCACTGCCAAAAAGTGCATTGTCATCCCCTTTGGCAAAAACTCTGTACCCATAAGCTACCACATAGGTGGTAGTCTACTTAACACCGAAAGTGTGATAAGAGACCTTGAGACACAGGTGGACAGCAGTCTCTCCTTTGATAACCACATTGCCACAGTAGTCAGGAAATCATTCTACGTGGCACACCTCATCACAAAAGGTTTCTCATCCAGGAAAAAAAGAGGTCATTGTTCCCCTCTACTTGGCACTCATTAGACCCATTGCAGAGTACAATGCCCCTTTTGGTATGTACCTCACAAGACATCTACAACTGGAAAGGCCGCAGAAATACCTCACAAAGAGGATTACTGGCCTCAAACAGATGCCCAACACAGACGGTCTCAAAAAACTCCAGTTTTACTCCGTCGCATATCGCCTACTCAGAGGCAATCTCTGCCTAACATACAAAGCTATGTCAAACCCAGAGCTGTAGGACATGCTACACTTAAAGAAATCCCAATCCCTCCAAGCTACACGCCCCAGGGACCTAAACCTTGTCACTACAATAAACAGAACATGCTGGAGGGACAGATTCCTGTCCCAAAGACTTCCCATACTCTGGAACAAACTACCTATCTATATCAAACAAAGCTCCTCATTAGCACTCAAGAAAAATCTTGATGATTGGATGGGAAAAAGGAAATTCACCCCGGGGATCACCTTTGTGGCTCTGCTCGACAGGAGCACAGGAAAATTATTTTCTTGGGTAGCGAAAGCCAGGGTACCTTTTTGGCTAGGCTTATAGGCACTAGGGCCAACAGCCTAGTACCTACCTATGAATAAGAATTCTCTTAAAATGAAGCATTTCCTCACTAGCTGAATGTGTTGACTAGCGCTACAACCCACTAAGGGTTTGCGTTATGCTAGATGACATTACCCTGTGATTCATAATTCAAAGCATTACTGTTACCATTCTCTGGATGCTTATGTGGAAACAGACAATCCAAGGCACTGTTTCTACAGCATCAGGTGCTTTTTATTTTTTAACAAGTGTTTTAGACCAAACTGATTTAAGACTGCAAATGAATTCCAAGCATTACAAGTGCATATTTACAACTGTGTCACTACCTCTCATTGTTTGCCAACAAATGAAATACAGAAAATAATGTTTTTCAGGATTATATAAAACCTAATTCTTTGTCAGGCACACTGAGACAGAAAACTCAAAGTGGATTAAAATACGGCTCAAGTCTGACATGCAGCTGAAAGTACAGTTTTGTACCTACCATAAATGTTCGAGTGCTAATACAGCTGCAGTAATAACAGATGGGTTTTCAGCCGTCAGGCGGTCCCTCGGTCGGCCGAATTCCAAAGTCTTAGTCCGGCGTCGGTTGTCGTCGCTTACTCTTCTGACGTCAGTAAGGCCAGAGTATATAAGACACAGCCGACGCCATGTTCTTCAGTCTTTCTTGCCCCAGATGTCAGGTACCCCCAAAAGGAAGGCAATACATAAATAAGGCTTATCTACATATGCAGGCAATGCAATGTAATGCAAAATCAGTATAAGCAAGCAAATAAAACATAGCAGGATAACCCAGTCAGGTGGTATGAAGAGGTTGTTAGGCCCCATGCCTTTACCAAGTGGGGAAGGAGGGAGGGAAACCTGTACTGCAGCTGTATTAGCACTCGAACATCTACATTTATGGTAGGTACAAAACTGTACTATGTTCATCGTGCATACAGCTGCAGTAATCACAGATGGGTAGAGTCCCAAAGCTATGCATAGGGTGGTAGGTACTATGAGGAACTGGGTTGAGCCAGAATGCCCTGCAAAACAGCAGTGGCAAAGCCTGCTCTTGTTCTGGAATATAAGGGTAGGTGGTAGTGTTTTGTGAAGGTATGTACAGAACTCCAAGTGGCTGCCTCCAAAATATCCTTAGTAGGAACGCCTCTGAGGAAGGCTGTAGAGGTGGCTGTGGCCCTGGTGGAGTGAGATCTGATACCAGTAGGGACAGATTTCCCATGTTAGGAATAACAAAACCGTATGCAGTGGCCAATCCACTTGGAAATGGTCTGTTTGGAAACTGGTTTCCCTTGAGCCCCTACGGCATAGGGCACAAAAAGTTGTTCTGATTTCCTGAAGGACTTTGTTCTGTCCAAATAATAACGTAGCTGCCTATGGATGTCTAAAGTGTGAAGCAGCCTCTCCCCTTTGTTTTGAGGGTTAGGATAAAAGGTAGGTAGGTGTATGGCTTGACTTAAGGCTACCCTGGATACCACTTTTGGCATAAAAGATGGGTTGGTACGAAGGGAAACCCTGTCCTGATGGAAGATGAGGAAGGGCTGCACCGCCATGAGGGCCTGTAGTTCAGAAACCCTACGAGCTGAAGTGATGGCCAGAAGGAAAGCTGTTTTCCAGGACAAATGTTGCAGATCTGTTGAGGCAGCAGGTTCAAAGGGAGGCAATGTTAATTTTTCTAGTATGTAATTAAGGTCCCAGGCTGGTATTGGTTGCTTCCTTGGAGGTCTTATATTCTTAGCCCCTCTGAGGAACTGTCGTAAGAGTGGGTGAGAGAATAAAGGAGGATCCGTGTTGAATTCTGCAGAAATGGCTGAGGCATGTATTTTTATGGAAGAAAATGAAAGTCCACTGTTCAGCAGTTCAGCTAGGTACTGTAAAACCTGAGGCAAGTTCAATTTTCTAGGGTCCTGGCCTCTTTTCTCATTCCAACAGCAAAACCGCTTCCATTTTGCAGAGTAAGCTTTTCTAGTAGATGGTCTTCTGGCCTCCAAAATGACATCCTGCACCTCCTTGGAGAGTAGGGACTGTTGTGGTGTCAAGGAATTTTCCATGCAGCGAGGTTGAGTGTTTTCAGCTGACTGTGAAGAGTTTTGTAGCTGTTCTGAGTCAGTAGGAGAGGCATTAGAGGCAGGGACCAGGGAGGAGTATGTGTTAGGCTCCTCAGGAGTGGATACCAGTGTTGCCTTGGCCAATCTGGAGCAATCAGTATCATCCTCGGTTTGTCTGTTCTTGCTTTCAAAAGCACCTTGGGCAGAAGGGGCAGAGGTGGGAATGCATAAACTGTCCATGCTGTCCAACTGAACGAAAGGGCGTCCACTTTCCAGGCCTTTGGATGAAAGGTCCTTGAACAAAACTTTTTCAGTTGATGGTTCCTGTGGGAGGCAAAAAGATCTATGTCTGGCCTCCCCCACGCTTAGATTATCTCTGTAAACACCTGAGGATGTAACTTCCATTCGTGTGGATCTGTCATATTTCTGCTTAGAGTGTCTGCCAGTGTGTTTTCCAGTCCTGGCAAGTACTGTGCTTGAAGCTCGATTTGTCTTTCCAGAGCCAAGTTACAAAGAGTCATGGCTAGTCTGCACAAGGGGTATGAGTGTGTTCCTCCTTGTTTGTTTATGTACCACATTACTGTGGTGTTGTCTGTTCTTATCAGTAATTGTCCTGGATGCAGGAAGTCCTTGAAAGCTGTAATTGCATTTATCACTGCTAGCATTTCTTTTTGATTGATGTGAAGGTGCTTTCCCTTTTGGGACCATCTGCCCTGAATGCACCTGTCCTTCATGTGCACCCCCCAGGCGTAATCTGAGGCGTCTGTGGTTATGACTTGTTTTGCTTGAGGCTTGCAGAATGGAAGGCCTGTGTTTACTTGACATGCTTGGGCCCACCATAGAAATTCCTTTTGCAAACATGGAATTATTGGTATAATTGCTTCCAAACTGTGACTGTGTTGAGACCATAGATTTTTTAGGTACCATTGAAGTTTCCTCATATGCAGCTTTGCACATGGGATTAGAAGAATGCAAGATGCCATGAATCCCAGAGCCTGCAGGGATTTTCCTTGCAGTAAGCCTGGTACATTTTGCTAGTGTTTTGAAGTACTGAGATAGTTGCCCTTGTTTTCTGGCGTAAGATATGCCATCTGGGTGTTTGTGTCCAAGTTGGCACCCAGGAAGGTTATTTTCTGAGATGGTGTTAGTCTTGATTTCTCCTTGTTGATGGTATATCCCAGAGAAAGCAGTAACCGTGTCACATAAGCCAGATGTTCCAGTAGTATGCGTTTGCTGTCCGCTTGGATCAGGCAGTCGTCCAGATAAGGGTAAATTTGTATCCCTTGAAGTCTGCAGTAGGCAATCACTGATGCCAGGCACTTTGTGAATACTCTGGGCGCAGTAGATAAGCCAAAGGGCAATGCAGAGAATTGATAGTGGATTGAACCTGCAAGAAATCTGAGGTATCTTCTGCAGCTTTGTCTGATTGGGACATGCAGGTATGCCTCCTTGAGGTCCAATGTTACCAGCCAAAACTCCTTGCCCAGCATGGGAAGAAGTTGCTGTAATGTGAGCATCTTGAATTTTGGCAGTAGGAATGTGTTTAGGATGGATAAGTCCAAAATGGGTCTCCAGTCGGTTCCTTTTCTTGGTACCAGAAAAAGTCTTGAATAAAAACCTTGACCTTGTTGGAGTGTAGGTACCTTTTGTATAGCTCTCATGTTTAGGAGCTTTGAAATTTGCAGTTGTGCCTCTGCCCTTTGATTTTGTGGCAGGTTTGGCATGCCTCTCATTTTTGGAAGAGTGTGAAATTGAAATTTGTAGCCTCTGTTTATAATGTCCAGTATCCATTTGTCTGTTGTGACAATATGCCAATTGCTTGCAAAATAATGCTAGTTTCCCTCCCAAAGGTGCTGTCAGCTGAGACTTGCTTGGCATGGAAATGAGGGAGTCATTGGGTTTGCTTCCTGTATTGTTGTGCACTGTCTTCACCACCTCTTGGTGCTGGAGATTGCCATTGTCTGCCTCTATATGATCCTTGTGATTGCCCTCTGCCCCTTGTGCGTCTGTATCTGCCTCTTTGGGGCTTGTCAGTGGCTGGAAAGGACCAGTTTTTTGAAGGCCAATTTCTGCTAAAACATGGTGGTTGGACCTGTAAGAAAGCCTTGACAGTTTGCATAGAGTTGGCTTTTTTTTCCATTTTCCGTAGTATGTCCTCAGCATTAGTACCAAATAATACATCCTTTTGTAAAGGAGCATCAAGAAGTTTAGCTTTCACATGATCAGGTAAATTTTGTTCCCTAAGCCAGGCATGCCTGCGAATGACTGATCCTGTGGCAGCCGCTCTACTGGAAGCCTCTAGGGCATCATAACCACATTGTAAGGTGTGTTTACCCACTTGCTCCGCACTATGCATCATATCCTGTAACTCTTTTAAATCTGGTTGTTCAGGCTGAGACATTTTGTTCCTTAATTGTGATAACAGGTGCTGTTGATATTTAATCATATGAAACTGACTCATGGCTAGGGTGGCCGAGGTATATACCTTTTTACCCCACCTTTCTAGAGATCTGGATTCCCTTTCTGCAGGGAGTGGATTCTTGGCAGTGGAGGCCTTTAATCCCTTGGGGCCTTGTGAAATGGTTTCAGGGTCAGCATTATGGCCTTTGTAGAGAAATTGGTGAGAGCTGGGTACTCTGTAATACCTATCAGGTTTTACTGGTGCAGGAGGCAGAGAATCAGGGTTAAGGCAAGCCTCCGAATAGACATCATCCAGTACATCCAAAACAGGGGGTATAGCCAGAGGTCTGTGCTGAGGTAACCAAAGAAATTCCCTAAGTCTTTTCTTGGAATCTGAAAAGTCTTGGCCTTCCCAATGGAAGTGTTCCCTCAAAGTGTGCAAGGTTTCCCCAAAAGAAAAATCCTCAGGAGGGGATACAGAAGGAATGGACTGTTCTGCATCCGAATCCTCAAAAGGGAAGTAAGAGTGTTCCTCTGCATCAGAATGTTCTGATAAAATGGATCCCTGATCAAAAGAGGGAGATTCTTCCTCCACTCTGGGTCTCTTGTCAGGAGGGGGCTGAGAACCTCTGATAAGAGTAATTAAATCAGCCATTTTAAGCATCTGTTTCTTAGGCATGGTCCAGGAGATGGGCCCTGTGCAACAGGCCTTGTGGGATGCCTGGCTGCTTTGGATTTAGTAAAAGCCTTTATTGATAAAGAAGATGAGGGCCTAAATACACCATGGGTGGAGGTGGACCTGTCCACATTAGTAGGCTCGACATTAGCAGGGGCTTCGGTTGTAGTCTGGGAAAGGACCGAGGACCCAGCGGTCTCGGGTACAGAGAACACCGCCAAAGGAGTGTCGTTGGTAGTCAGGGACTGCAAAGGCGTCTCGCTGAGAACCAGACCACGTGTAGCCTGTTTTGGCGTGGTGTCGGCGGGGACCACGGATCTCGCGTGTCGGTCCTTTTCCTTGCGTTTTTTGGACAAAACGGTAGTCGGAGTGTCCGACGACATCTCATAATCAAAAGCTTTACCAAAGTAGTGTTGGGCGAACTCCACCCGACGCTTGATAGTGCGTTTATTGAAGGTAGCGCAAAAGCGACAGCCCGAGACGTCGTGGTCTGGGCCCAAACAAGGTATGCAACGGGAATGGAAATCCTTATGCGGTATTTGCTTCCCACAAGAAATACAATTATTAACTTTTTCTGACATCAGTCTGAGGCAAGAAAAGTTTCCCCAACGGGTACTTAGCTTTAAAGAAGACTTTGGTTCCAATTTTTTCGTAATTCAGGAGCTGGCCGACCGGCACTTGCGAACTGCTTCTGCTTCGGGCACCGCGCGGCAAAAAAGACTGAAGAACATGGCGTCGGCTGTGTCTTATATACTCTGGCCTTACTGACGTCATTAGAGTAAGCGACGACAACCGACGCCGGACCAAGAATTTGGAATTCGGCCGACCGAGGGACTGCCTGACGGCTGAAAACCCATCTGTGATTACTGCAGCTGTATGCACGATGAACATAAAAGTATGTAACAGATAACTTTCCATTGCTTGTTGAAGTAAGAAGCCAGAACATTAACAGGCAAAAATAACTGGTCTGTTGAGAAGTCGGGATTACAGTAATATAAAAAGCATGAAAGTGGCAAGTGCTGTGTGCTGAAGGACATGTGCTGGCTACAGATCACTGTAGCTCAGTTTTGGCAGAAGCATGGTAAAAATACACTATAACCTGGAAAATTGATTCTAAAGCCTGTCACCCGGTCACCTGTAAACATTGATCTTTTTTCTCGTAAAGACAGTGACCTCCGTCTCCCTCAGGACAAGCTCTAAATGAAAAGAGTGGATGTTAATGTGCCTGAATGCATTAACAACTGATAGAAGGGTACATGCTAAAGTGAGGTATCTTGAAAAATTGCAGCTAGGTGAGAAGTTAAAAGAGATCTGTGAGAATATTGTCAGACAAATGATTGCTAAATCAAACCATAACGTCACTGCAGCACACAAAAAAATACTAAAACCTGTGAAAATCTTACATTTTCATTTTAGTTTGTAAAACTTAAGAGAGTCTGAATATAAAAGCTGCTCACAATGTAGCCAAAAGCAACTGGTTGGCAGTAGGCAAAGCAGCACCTAATGCATTCCTGAGTTTGACTCCCAACAACCTTATTTTGCATACTGCACAACCCCAAACAATTACTGAAGTAGACCAAAGCTTTCAGGATAACCCTGGAAAACAAGCAAGAGAATGTAATGTGCGTCACACAGTTATAAGAAAGAAAATCTCGAAACTTAAAGCTACTACTGCTCTGGGCAATACACATGTTTTGTTCTGCTTTGTCCTGCTGCTCATCAGAACCCTCACAGCTAATCATTCCATTTGTTCCCCATCATCGGAGACAAAGTTGGACTAGTAAAGGCCATCATTTAGGTACTTAAAGGGTGTTTCAAGATTTCTGTTATGCCCAACGCCGTGCAATTGCCCAGTGACACCCCATGGTCATAGGTATCAGTGCTGAACTGCCCCTCACTTCTGCAGGGGGCTGACACCAGCACATCTGCTACAGTAAGCACCGAGGAGTTTTTTCCAGGGGAAATTAACTCGCACTTGTGTGCTGCTGAGCATGCATCCTAACACAATGGGCATACTCATCCTCCTTGCCTGTGCTATGAAGTGCCCAAACTGCTACTCAAATGTGGGTCAGATGGGCTGTAGTCAGGGCTTCATCCCTTTTCAACACAAACATGACAATGTACTGTTTTATTGGGTTATAGAACAGACAAGTCCACCTGTTTACACAAAACTGCAAACTACTCTTATGGTCCAGCATAACATACTTGAAATGCAATGTTACAAAATCAAAACTGCTCTTCCTTACAACATAAAAGCATACTTCGTAACAAACTACACAAGGTTATGTCTGAGCTCTTCTTGGATACTATCTGATTAAAAGTCATTTGTTTAATGCAGGTGGGTTGGTTACATTGCAGGCATGTTCCCGTTTTGATTTTTCACGCCAAATAATGTAAGTTTCTGCAGTGTCACTCTGAGTAGCTACTTGACAAAGTTTCAGCTGAATGAACACAACTTGTTAAAGCTGCAATCTGAAAAACTAAAATAAGCTATTTTGCAGCAGGCACATTCCTAGATCCTTCATGTGTGGAGCAAAACAAGAAATGAGCTTTATTGAAAGGCAAGCACTCCTAAAACCTCTATGCATGTAGCAGGATTGCCTGTCATATCCCTGTTATTTACATATACCAACTCTATTGGTGCACAACCATGGAAAAAGAAGTGTCAGAAAAGAATGTATCAATACTAGCACTGTAACAGAAATGGTGCAAGCAATGATTTCATATTTGAAAAAGCACTCTGAGTTGCGACTTCATCCACTTTACACTCAGTCTCCTTTAAAGAAAAACTCCACCTTCTCCTACAGGTAAACTAAACTATTGGGTTGCTTTTCTCCCTACAATATGGTTCCGGTATTGTATAAGCAGCAGAAACCAGCTTGTAATAACTAATTTCTTCGCATTGGAATCAAGGGAGTGGAAAGACCATCCACTTTTTTGTAAGCTTAACTTCTCACATAATTTATGGTGGAACCTGTCTATGCCTGCGTGAAATACCACAGACAGAGAAATTAGTCTGGTACTGCTGACAATCTTATATGGGTAATTAAGCCCTGCTGATGTCAGGAGCTCAGCAGCTGCTGTAAAAGAGAGGTGCGAAAAACAGTTTTCCATGGTCTTTCTTGAACAGAGATCATCTGGAATTTCATCCTTTTTGACACAGACATTTAAGGTGCACAAATCTGAAATGGGCCCAAGGTTCATTGTTTTATATGGCACTAAAAAGAACCTCAAATAGATGCTGGCTCCTCTCTGGTCTGGTGGGATCTCTTGCATGGCTCTTTTTTGAAGGTGGTGGGAAATCTGAGCCACTGTTCTCTTTTCTCTGGGAGATGTGGGGATAACGGTCTGGGAGTTGTTTTTAAGGAAATGGTGTAGACTCTGATATCATGCTCTTCATCCATGGAGTAGTTGGGCAAGTACTCAAAGGCAATGGGGAGGCTTTCCTGACAAAGAAAACCTAAGCTCCTGATTCCATGAACTCCCTCTACTTCTTGGGCAGCATCCATTAAGGAGTTCCTCCCCTTTTCAAGGGAAGCCTTGTCTGGAGACTTCCAAGATCCCTGCATGTTGATCAAAAGCTTAATTTCAGCTCTCCCAGTGTGAAAAATGAGAAATAAGAGCTAGTAAGTTTGCCAGCTTGAGAAAAATGTAGTTACTAGCAATTAAGTACACTGCCTGGATGCCAGCACAGAATACATTTACAGAACTAGAAAGAAAATCAACTAGAAAAGGTGAAGAGAAAATACTGACTGGGAAGAATCCTGTAGCAGTTCAGTAAAAGGCAGTGCAAGCTTCTGTTCTGGTAGTGCAAGCTTCTGTTCTGGTACAACAGATTGTTTCCAGTAGTTTAAAAGAAAAGTAAATAAAATGAACTCAGAGATGAATAACATAAATGAGTCACTGAAGGAGTACATCAACTAAAACAAAAGTCTGGAAAAATAGAATAACCTTTAACTAGCCATTCAGAATTGATAAAAACTGCAAAAATTAGAGAATGAAGTGAAGAAAAATTGGCTAAGTACAAGACTTCTCAAGAAGAGCAGTTTCAAAAAAATGGTACAGATAGAAGCCACAGCGTACAAAGAACACCTGACATTTTCTGTTGTAGCAGGGAAACTAGAAGAAACAGATCATTACATTTATGAAAGTACACATAAGCAGCTGGGCTGGTATTCCACAGCAGGATTTGTTAATTGAAATGGCACATCGACTGCATGCTCCAAACCTGGCCATTGGAAAGTAGCCAAGATCTGTATTTGTAAAGATGCACTCATACCAGCAGAAAGAGTTGATCCTGACAAAACCATGGTAGAAGGGAATAAGCATTAAAAACTGGATGCAGCAGAGTGAGGAAAATGATTATTCCACTGTACACCAGGCAGAACAGAAGCAAATTTACCCAGTAATCAGGCATTGTCAAGAGGCAGGTGTGAGATTCACGCTGCTGTATATCCAGATGTTTTCAGAGTAATTGATGCAGAGAAGGCTAAGGAGAAAATACAAAAGTTTATCAAACAAATAGTAAGCCATCAAATAGAAGGGGACTCTGCTTCTTACTCTTCTGAAAATGAAGCTGATAGAGAGACTTTGCCAGGAAAACCTCTTCCGATGTTCCAAAAGAAAATGCTTAAGAGAGAAAAAAGTGCAGGAGTTCACTAGAAATGACTAGGAGAAGCAGGAGTACCTCAAACTTAACCAGAGTCTGGTGCGGGGAGATTGAGATGAATAGGAACAAGTCCGGCACCACTGAAATTAGTGAAGAAATGTGAGATTTTAAAGCATCAATCATACTTCTGAAATATGGCTTTGCAGGAAAAAGTGGATGAGAAAGACTGGACTTTTGTTGACTTTGTTAAACTTATGGGTGGACTGTAAAGCATATACCCTACCATATGTCATTAATGTTTACTTCTTCTTCTTCTTTCGGCTGCTCCCGTTAGGGGTCGCCACAGCAGATCAACTGTTTCCATTTCCTCCTGTCCTCTGCATCTTGCTCTGTCACACCAACCACCTGCATATTCTCTCTCACCACATCCATAAACCTTATCTTAGGCCTTCCTCTTTTCCTGTTACCTGGCAGCTTCATCCTTAGCACCTTTTTCCCCAATATACTCTGCATCTCTCCTCAGCACATGTCCAAACCAATGTAATCTTGCCTCTCTGGCTTTGTCTCCAAACCTTCCAACCTGGGCTGACCCTCTAATATACTTATTCCTAATCCTGTCCATCCTCATCACACCCAGTGCAAATCTTAACATCTTCAACTCTGCCACGTCAAGCTCTGACTCTTGCCTTTTTGCCAATGCCACCTGTCTCCAACCCGTATAACATAGCTGGTCTCACTACCCTCTTGTAGACCTTCCCTTTCACTCTTACTGGTACTCGTCTGTCACAAATTACTCCTGACACTCTTCTCCACCCACTCCATCCTGCCTGTACTCTCTTCTTCACCTCTCTTCCACACTCACCATTACTCTGAACTGTTGATCCCAAGTACTTAAACTCATTCACCTTCGCCACCTCTACTCCCTGCATCCACACCATTCCTCTATCCTTCCTCTCATTCACACACATATATTCTGTCTTAGTCCTGCTGACCTTCATTCCTCTTCTCTTTAGAACATATCTCCACCTCTCCAGGGTCTCCTCCACCTGTTCCCTACTCTCACTACAGATCACAATGTCATCTGCAAACATCACAGTCCACGGGGACTCCTGTCTGATCTCGTCTGTCAACCTGTCCATCACCATTGTAAATAAGAAAGGGTTCAAAGCTGATCCTTGATGTAATCCCACCTCCACCTTAAACGCATCCGTCACTCCCACCGCAGACCTCACCGCTGTCACACTACCCTCGTACATATCTTGTGCCACTCTTACATACTTCTCTGACACTCCAGACTTCCTCATACAATACCACAACTCCTCAACAATTAACAATTAATGTTTACAAGGACACTAAAAGGGGAAAAAAAAAGTAACGGAGTAGAATAATTTTTCTCCTTAATAGTATTGGTATAAAACATTTTATGATACAATCAGCATGTTATATAGTAAGGGAGTTTTGTGCAGTATGTAGTCAGGGCTATTTTAAATGTGGGGAGGGGGGTCACTCTTTTCAGTGTTTCTTGTATGTGATAAAGACATTTAAGTAAACAAATACTTTTTTAGTTGTAAGAAATAGAGGCTTTGCAACATAAAAAAGAAAGGCTGGACAAAAGCAAGTTTAAGTAAATATGCTGCAATCTTGGACTGCTGGGGCGGGGGGTGTGTGCAGATTATATGTAGAGTTGAAATGTCTTCTCTTATTTTTGCAAAGGTGAATGTCAGTACTAACCCTCTTGGCTTAATCTAAAAACATAATTGCATACAAATAGTTCAAGCACAGGAAATAATGCCATTCTAACCTGTCAATATACCAAAACAGTTGTTCCCATAATAAATGTCCAGGCTGTTCTTAGAAAATATCTAAACTAGTGCTTGCTTTAATGCAGTTTGGTAGTCTATTCCATGCAACAGCTGCTCTCTCAGAGAACCAATTAGTATACTTCTCATTTCTACAGAATCTTCTACATAGATTGTCTAATGATTCTCTAGCACTCTGACAACCCCAAACATTCCCGGAGTTAGTTGTCTCTAAATACCCTATATACCTGAATAAGGTCTCCTCGTAAATATCTGTACAAGACACTGTGCAAGTTCAGGTATTTTAGTCTTTCATAATAAAGTACAGTTTTGTACCTACCATAAATGTAGATGTTCGAGTGCTCATACAGCTGCAGTCATCACACTTGGGTTATCCTGCCGTCAGGTGGGTCCTCGGTCGGCCGAATTCCAAAGTCTAGGTCCGGCGTCGGTTGTCATCGCTTCTTCCCTGACGTCAGTGCGACAGGGGTATAAAAGAGGCAGCAGACGCCATTTTCTTCAGTTTTTCTTGCCCCAGATGTCAGGTGCCCCCAGAAAGGAAGGCAAAACATGATGTTATACAAACATACATAAGTAGATAAATCAAAACAGTAGTTGCAAGCAAATACACCATAAAGGAATACCCCAAATAGGTTGTATGATAAAGGTGTTTGGCATAAGCCCTGTCCTAAGAGGGGATGGAGGGAGGGTAACCTGTACTGCAGCTGTATGAGCACTCTAACATCTACATTTATGGTAGGTACAAAACTGTACTATGTTCATCGTGCATACAGCTGCAGTCATCACACTTGGGTAGAATCCCAAAGCTAAGTAAGGGTGGCTGGTACTAAGCGGAATTAGGAGGGGCTAGAATGCCCTGCAGGACTGCTGTGGCAAAGCCCGCTCTAGATTTTGAGTATAGTGGAAGGTGGTAGTGCTTGGAGAAAGTGTGCACTGAACTCCAAGTTGCTGCTTCCAAAATGTCATTGGTAGGGACCCCCCTGAGGAAAGCTGTTGAGGTAGCTGTAGCCCTGGTGGAGTGGGATCTGATGTATACAGGCACTGATTTTCCATGAAATGAATAACAAAAGCGTATGCAGTGAGCTATCCATTTTGAAATAGTCTGTTTGGAAATAGCCTTTCCTTGAGCACCTGTAGCATAGGACACAAAGAGCTGCTCAGATTTTCTGAATGACTTTGTTCCGTCCAGGTAATAACGAAGTTGCCTGTGAATGTCCAAGGAATGTAGTAGCCTTTCTCCTTTGTTCTGTGGATTTGGATAAAAAGGTAGGTAAATGAATAGTCTGATTCAAAGCCACACTGGATACTACCTTTGGCATGAAGGTAGGGTTGGCTCGTAAGGAAACCCTGTCCTGATGGAAAATGATGAATGGTTGCACAGCCATGAGGGCCTGTAGCTCCGAAACCCTGCATGCTGAGGTAATAGCCAGAAGGAAGGCTGTTTTCCATGACAAGTATTGTAGCTCTGCTGTAGCAGCCGGCTCAAAAGGAGGCAGTGTCAGCTTCTCCAATACGAAGTTGAGGTCCCAAGCTGGAGCTGGTGGTTTCCGTGGGGGTTGTATATTTTTTGCCCCTCTGAGGAACTGCCTTAAAAGAGGATGTGAGAATAAAGGAGGATCTGTATTGTACTGTGCTGAAATGGCTGAAGCGGTGATCTTGATGGAAGAGAAGGAAAGGCCACTGTTTAACATCTCAGCTAGGTACTGTAAAATCTGAGGTATATTTATTACCCAAGGATTCTGACCCTTAGCTTGATTCCAGGAACAAAATCGTTTCCATTTGGCGGAGTAGGTTTTTCTAGTAGAGGGTCTCCTGGCCTCCAAGATGACTTCCTGTACCTCCTTGGAGAGGAGGGTCTGTTGGCAAATTAAGGTATTCTCCATGCAGCTAGATTTAGAGTTCTGAGCTGGCTGTGTAGGGTCTTGTAATTGTGCTGGGACAAAAGAAGAGGAACTTGTGGAAGGATCCATGGTGGTGAGTGTGACAGGCTCTTTAGGAGAGGATACCAGTGCTGTCGTGGCCAGTCTGGAGCAATGAGAATCATTTGTGGCCTCTCTGCTCTGGTTTTTAATAGGACTTTGGCCAGTAGAGGTAGAGGCGGGAAGGCATAGACGGTCAATGTTGTCCAATTGAAAGAGAGTGCGTCCACTTTCCAGGCCTGTGGATGATAGGTCCTTGAGCAGAATTTCTCCAACTGGTAATTTCTGTGGGTAGCAAATAGATCTATGTCTGGCTGTCCCCATGCCTGAGTTATCTTTGAGAAGACTTGAGGATGCAACTTCCATTCGTGTGGGTCTGTCATATTTCTGCTTAAGTTGTCTGCCAGTGTGTTTTCTTTTCCTGGCAGGAATTGTGCCTGTAGTTGAATTTGTAATTCCAGTGCTGTGTTCCACAGGGTCATGGCTTGCCTGCACAGGGGGTATGAATGCGTTCCCCCCTGTTTGTTTATGTACCACATGACTGTGGTGCTGTCTGTCCTTATTAATAGCTGGCCTGGATGCAGTAGGTCTTTGAAGGTCATAAGAGCATTTTGCACAGCTAGCATCTCCTTTTAGTTGATGTGTAGGTGCATCTCTTTTTGTGACCATTTTTCCTGAATGCACTGACCTGCCATGTGTGCTCCCCAGGCGTAGTCTGAGGCGTCTGTTGTGATGATTGGAGTTGCTTGTGGTAAGCAGAAAGGAAGGCCCGTGTTTCTTTGGCATGCTTGAGCCCACCACAAAAATTCCTTTTGAAGGCATGGAATGAGTGGTATAATTGTTTCCAAGCTGTGGCTGTGTTGAGACCATAAGTTTTTTAGGTACCATTGTAGTTTCCTCATATGCAGCTTTGCAAATGGTATTAGTAGGATACAAGATGCCATGAATCCCAGAGCCTGTGGGATTTTCCTTGCAGTTAGCCTGGTTAAAGTTGCCATTCTGTTGAAGTATTGAGACAGTTGCCCTTGTATGTCTGGCGTGAGGTAGGCCATCTGGGTCATTGTGTTTAAGCTGGCACCCAGGAAAATTATCTGTTGAGAAGGTATTAGTTTTGATTTCTTTTTGTTCACTGTGTACCCCAGGCAGTTTAACAGTTTTATTGCAAACGCTAGATGTTGCAATAGAATGTCCTTGCTGTCTGCTTGGATCAGGCAGTCGTCCAGATATGGGTAGATTTGGATTCCTCGTTGTCTGCAGAAGGCAATTACTGATGCCAGGCATTTCGTAAACACTCTGGGCGCAGTAGATAAGCCAAAGGGCAATGCAGAGAATTGGTAATGGGTTGAACCTGCAAGAAATCTGAGGTATCTTCTGCAATCTTGTCTGATAGGGACATGCAGGTATGCTTCCTTGAGGTCCAACGTTACCAGCCAAGACTCCTTGCCCAGCATGGGAAGAAGCTGCTGTAATGTGAGCATCTTGAATTTTGGTACCTCTAGATATGTGTTTAGAATAGATAGGTCTAAGATGGGTCTCCAATCTTTGTCCTTCCTTGGTACCAGAAATAGCCTTGAATAAAAACTGTGACCTTGCTCTTTTGCAGGTACCTCTTGAATTGCTGTCATATCCAAGAGAGCGGAAATTTGCCTTTGTGCCTCTGCCCATTGATTTTGTGGCAGGTTTGGCATGCCTCTCTTTTTTGGAAGGGTGTGAAAGTGGAACCTGTAGCATCTGTCTATAATATTCAGAATCCATTTGTCCTTTGTAACAATGTGCCAGTTTTTTGAAAATAAGGCCAGTTTTCCGCCCAAAGGTGCTGCCATTATAGCTTTGTTTGTCAGGCATAGGGGAAAGTCACTGCGTCTGTTTTCTAAATGACTGTGGTCTATCTTCTCCACCTCTTGGGGCTGGTGTTTGCCACTGTCTAGCTCTGTAAGATCCTTGAGGTTGTCCTCTACCCCTTGGGCGCCTGTATCTACCCCTTTGGGGTCTGTCCGTGGCTGGAAAGGACCAATTCTTTGAAGGCCAGTTTCTGCTGAAGCGTGGAGGCTGTACCTGCAGGAAATCTTTAACTGTTTGCATAGATTTCGCTTTTTCCTCCATTTTCTTTAGTACCTCCTCAGCTTTAACACTAAACAATACATCTTTTTGTAGTGGTGCATCTAATAATTTTGCTTTGACATGATCTGGTAAGGCTTGCTCTTTGAGCCAAGCATGTCTACGTATGACAGACCCCATGACAGCAGCTCTACATGAGGCCTCTAAAACATCAAAACCACACTGCAAGGTATGTTTCCCCACGTGTTCTGCTCCATGCAACAAATCCTGCAACTCTTTCAAGTCTGGTTGTTCTGTTTGCGTCATTTTGCTTTTCAGTTGAGATAGCAAGAACTGTTGGTATTTTAACATATGAAATTGACAGTTTAATGCCCTCATGGTTAAAGTGGCTGATGTATACACCTTTTTCCCCCACCTTTCTAATGCTCTGGAATCTCTCTCTGAAGGTAAAGGGTTTTTAGCAGTAGAGGCCTTAATCCCCTTGGGACCCTGTGAAATTGTTTCTGGGTCAGCAGTATGGCTTTTATACAGGAACTGATGAGAATCAGGAACCTGGTAATATCTGTCTGGTTTAACAGGGGCTGGAGGTAATGAGTCTGGATTAAGACTGGCTTCTGCGTACACATCATCCAAAATATCTAAGACAGGAGGAATAGCCAGGGGCCTATGCTGGGGAAGTAGTAGAAATTCCCTGAGCCTTTTCTTGGAATCTGAGTAATCTTGGCCTTCCCAGTGGAAGTGCTCTCTCAATGTATGCAAGGTTTCCCCAAAAGAGTAGTCCTCGGGGGGGAGACTGAGGGAATAGACTCCTCAGCATCAGAGTCTTCAAATGGGGAATAGGCATAATCCTGGTCCTCAGAATGGTCTGAGGTAATAGAAGCCTGGTCTGAGGAAGGGTAGTCTTCCTCCAACCTGGGTCTTTTGTCTGAGGGGGGTTGAGAACCCCCTGATGAGAGTAATCAAATCCTCAGCCATTTTAAGCATCTGTTTCTTAGGCATGGGGCCTTGAGAGGGGGTCTGAGGACCCTGCTTTTTGATTTTCATTGCAGCTTTAGATTTAGTGAACAATTTAATAGAGGAGGTGGTAGGCCTGAAAACGCCTTCAGAAATGGTAGGCCTCGCTAAATTTTCGGTTTCCCCGCCAAGAGTGGCGTCTGTATCTGCAGTGGGAAAGGAGACCAAGGATCCTGCGACTTCGGCTACTGTAGTCGCCGGTAAAGTAGTTTCATCGGTAGTCAGGGGCTGCGTAGGCGCCTCACTGAGAACCAGAGAACCAGTAGTCGGCCTAAGCGTGATCTCAGTACTAGGTGCAGGCTTCGGATTTCTGTCCTTATCCTTGTGTTTTTTGCCTAAAACTGGCATCGGTGCATCCGACGACATGATATAATTAATTTTTTTGCCAAAATAATGAAGGGCGAACGCCGCCTGGCGCTTAATAGTGCGCTTGTTAAACCTAGCACAAAAACGGCAGGCCGAGACGTCGTGGTCTGGCCCTAAGCAAGGTATACAGTAAGAGTGAAAATCCTTATGCGGCATTTGCTTCCCACAAGAAATGCAATTATTAACTTTGTCTGACATCGGTCTGAGGCAAGAAAAGTTTCCCCAACGGGGTACTTGGCTTTAAAGAAGACTTCGGCTGAAATACTATTCGTAAATCTCAGGAGCTGGCCGACCGGCACTTGCAAACTGCTTCTGCTTCGGGCACCGCGCGGCAAGAAAGGGGCAAGAAAAACTGAAGAAAATGGCGTTGGCTTCCTCTTTTATACCCCTGCCGCACTGACGTCAGGGAAGAAGCGACGACAACCAACGCCGGACCTAGACTTTGGAATTCGGCCGACCGAGGACCCGCCTGACGGCAGGATAACCCAAGTGTGATGACTACAGCTGTATGCACGATGAACATCTTAAATGTTCACGTCCGTGGATGCCTTTAATATATTTCAGCTGTACACTTTCCAGTTTACTCATGCCTGTTTTCTTATCAAGTTTCCACACTGCTATTCCATACTCAAGTATGGGTATAACATAGCTAACAAAGACTTCATTTCTGACTTCCTAGACTTTATAAATCTAGAGTTCTGATTTCCTAGACTTGAAAATCTGGAGTTCTACAACTATCATTAACCAACTGGTTGATATGATTAGAAAAAAACTCAAACCTGGATCTACCCAAATACCCAGGTTCTTAAATGAATCTGCAGTTTCGGTCATTGTACGCTGTACTAAATACTTACCTTTCAATTGATGTCCCCCAAATCTTTATGATGTATTTAACAACATTTTATTTCTCCTGTGTCCATATGGTCAATTTAGTCAAGTTCTTTTGGAGGCATGCCTTTTCTGTAACACATGTAATCAGTTTACCCATTTTCATGTCATCTTTATACAAGACTGTAGAATACCTCAGTTGAAAAAGATACAATCTAAACAAGTACGGGCCTAGGACAGAGACCTATGGGACACACTGACTGTAACCTCAAATTTCAACTGTCCAATTGTTCTATGATACTTTCCATGTCTTATTTCTAAGCACTGCAACTATCCATCTTATCAGGAGTACATCAGTACCTACCTGTGCTAATTTATTGATCAGTGCTTTGTGTATAACCCTATCAAAATGCTGAAGTGAATTACATCATAGCAAAATTTTAGATTCATATCAATTACACTGCTATAGAACATCATGTTATAGATGGCAACATCTATTTTCAACATATGCATGATAACATACGGTTTCAAGTTCCAACTTTCCAGTTCTGACAATTTATCCACTATGACCTTCTCCATTATTTTTCTACAACATGAAAGTAAACTTACGGGTATATATGACTCTGGGTTTGTCCTATTCCCTTTTCTCTTAAAGACATGTTTAATAAGTGCGGTCTCCAATCTTGAGGAATCTCCCTATATTTATATGACCTAGTATACAACAGATACAATGGTAAGTTCATGCTGAAGTGTTCTCACGCTATTACGACTAATTCAGTCTCCTCCCTGTGCTTTGTTTGGATCCAGTCTGCGTAGTTCTTTTTTAATAGAATCTAATTTGATTTCCATATCTGAGGTTACCTAGATGACACTAGGACAATTTATCACTCCTTTTGAGATTTTGTAAGTGTATCTATAATTTGTGTCCGACAATAAATTTTAGACTCTACACACAGGTTATCAATTTGAATGTCTACTCCTTCCACATCTTACTGTCTTTGTATACATTTTCTTCAAATTTTACTTCATCTTATCTTACACTATATTTAATCTGTCTGTCCAGCAGTTTTCAAATTTGTAGTCTGACCTCTTTTCCATTTCTTATATTTTATTTTTTGTATCTCACCTTAATCAAGTATCTTGTTCTTATGGAAATATATTCTCTTGAAGCTGTGTGCTTAGACCCTGATGTTAAATTTTTTTTTTTTTTTAATCTAAATTTCAGTTTCAAACTTTCGATATTTCTTCTGCAGTTTTTCCGCTGAATGCATCACCCCAACTAGTTTTACACAGTGACTGATCTGCTTACATACAATCTGTAATTAATCTTCTGTGCATTGGTTTATATTTGAGTTTGGAATAATTATCTAGCAAAATTTTAACCTTTATAACCCCACGATCACTGCACATTAATGGTGGTAAAACTTGACCTGAATGAACAGCAACTTCTTTAAAAACAAAAACAATGTCTACTATGTTCCACTCCCTGGTAGGCTTTTTTTTTTTTTTTTTTTTTTTACAATCTGAAGCAACTGCTGTTCCTGAACATACACTGTAATTAATTTTATTACTAATGTTGTTGAATCAATATTATTCTAGTTTGTTTCTGGTAAATCCCCAGACACTATAATTCTTTCCTCCTGTGTTTCATGCAAGAAATGAATGACTTCCCCCAGGTCATCAGCACTTGGCTTTGGGGGTTGTCACACTCCAACAATTGTTAATATGTTCCAGGGTTGTCTTTATTGTCACAGTTAAACAATCAACAGTACAGATGATATCATTAAACATGTAATACAGGTTTCGTAACAATCTTTAATTGTTGTCATAACACCTCCACCTGATTTTTTTGTTAAAAAAAGAAGTTATGTCTTACCATAATGTTCCACCTGTATTGTTGATCCTCATTCAGTCATTACGCATGGGTATCGGTTCCGACCTCGGAACCAAGACGTCCATTTTCCAAGCTCGTGTCAGCTACAAACATTCGAGCTAAACTCTTACCCATAATCCCCCTCTCCGTTACCTCAGATTGAGTTTGCAAGTCAAAAGAAGGTAGAGGCTACCTCTGGGCAAATGACCTGAGAGAACCGGATGGTGAGATCCACTAGAAGCCATAGGAGGGGGAAGGAGGGAGGGTCGTAATGACTGAACGAGGATCAACAATACAGATGGAACGTTATGGTAAGACATAACTTCTTTATCTGATATTGTTAATCCTCGTTCATTCCTTACGCATGGGACAGAGTCCCCAGCAACCTCTAATCCTGGGAGGCTCTCATGGAAGGACATTCCTGAGCACTACAGAACCAAAAGATGCTCTTCCCCTGGAGGCCAAATCCAATTTGTAATGATTGATGAAGGTATGAGGCATAGCCCAAGTTGCAGCTGCACAGATGTCATGTAAAGAAGCTCTGGCATGGAAGGCAGCAGAAGTTGCCACCGACCTTGTCGAATGAGCCTTCATGGTAGTAGGCAACGGAATATTACTTTGTGTATAAATGAAAGTCACACAGTCTTTCAACCATCTAGCTAATGTGACCTTAGCAACAGTAGATCCTAATCTATGTCCAGAATAGGCCAAAAATAACTGGTCAGATTTACGAGAGGACCTAGTCCTGTTTAAGTAAAAACGGATTTGCCTGTGGATATCTAGGGTATGTAGGCAATACTCTCCTCTGTTTGAATGATTGGGAAAGAAAACTGGCAATTCAATGGTTTGATTAATGGACATTTCATAGATCACTTTTGGCAGAAAAGAAAGATTAGTTCTAAAGGACACTATCTCTATGAAAAATCAAGTATGGACTCTCGATGCATAAAGCTTGAAGCTCAGAGATACGTCTGGCAGAAGTAATGGTGACCAAAAACAAGGTTTTCCATGACAAATATTTGAGGTCGCAAGAAGAAGCTGGTTTGAAGGGTGGCACTGTCAGAGCTTGTAGAACTAATGATAGATCCCATGGTTGAATAGGTTCTCTAAAAGATGGCTTCAGATGATTCACACCTTTTATGAAGGTCTTGCACAATTTGTGTGACCTAACAGAGGAGTCTTGAACACCCTCATGGAAATTAGGAATTGCAGCCAAATGAACTCTAATGGTAGAGGCCGACAGACTCGATTGAAAAAGGTCAGCCAGATACTCTAGTATTATCGGCACTGGTGCTGAGAAGGCATCTACTTGTTTTTCTTTCAGCCAACAGGTAAATCTTTTCCAGTTGCTTAGATAAGTAATTCTAGTGGAAGACTTATGAGATGCAATGAGAATGTCACATACTGGTAAAGAAAGATCATTCTGCCTGGCAATCAAGGGAATTGGAGTAGCCAAGCTGTGAGCTTCAGGCTGTCCAAGTTGGGATGAATCAGGTTCTGTGGATGTGAGATCAACTCCGGGGTTGGATGGAGAATCCATGGTCGATCTTGTAGGTGAGGCCAAAGAAAGGGGAACCAAATCTGACGAGGCCAATATGGTGCTATTGCTCTTCAGAAACTGGGGAATGAGGGGAAAAGGTGGGAATGCATAAAGAAGACCCGAGGGCCAATCGTGGATTACAAAGCTCTGGGTGACTGTCCTGGAGGGGGAATCAGGGCGAAGTAGTTGCTGCATTTGTAGTTGGTCGGGGATGCAAAGAGGTCGCAGCAAGGACGGCCCCAGCGGTGGAAGATCGCTGCCGCTATTAAGGGATTCAGGGACCACTCGTGAGGTTGTAGAACGCACCTGCTGAGTCTGTCTGCTATCACGGTGGAACTCCCGAGAATGTGCGTTGCTAGAAGAAAACGGTTGGTAGCCATCACCCATTGCCATATCCTCATGGCCTCTCGACAAAGGGGGTAAGATTTGGTTCCACCTTGTTTGTTGATGTACTAGACCACCGCCATGTTGTCTGACTGAATCGCAATCATCCCAGACGGCAGCAGGGGATGGAATGCTTGCAACACCAGAAGCACCGCCCTCAGCTTTAGAACATTTATATGCAATTGGGCCTCCAATTGGGACCAAGTGTCTTGGACTGTCTGTCCCTGACATAGCCCACCCACCCCATCAGGGAGGCATCCGTGGTCACTGTGGCCTTGGGTTGCTGGGGGGAGAAGGGGCGAGACCATTGTGACGGATTGTGTCATCCACCAATTTAAATCCTGTTTGCACCTGTGGGTTACTCGAATCTTGGCTGAAAGAGGATGCTGAAAAGGATATCATTGGGTGAGCAGCAGCCATTGTAGAAGCCTCATATGAAACCTGGCCAGGGGGCAATGGTGATGGAGGCTGCCATGGAACCCAACAGCTGTAGGACAGAGTGAGCTGTGGATTTCTCCCTTGAAAGGACTGGGATCAGCTGTTGCTTTATCCTTAGAATTCTGTGCTCTGGAATGGCAGCTCTGCAGTTCTTTGTATCCAAGATAACCCCTATGAATTCTGTGGACTGAGATGGGGTGAGATTGGATTTTTGCCAGTTTATGGTTATGTCTAGCCTTTGTGCAGCGAGGAGAGAGTATGCCAGGGCTTCTTCCAGTAGATGTCTGGTGGGGGCAGAAATGAGCCAGCCGTCTAGGTATGGAAACACCTGGAATCCTTGTAGTCGCAAGTGAGCTGTGACGACTGCCATGCACTTTGTGAACACACTGGGGGGCTGTAGAGAGTCCGAAGGGCAGTACTCTGAACTGGTAGTGATTGGCTCCCGCACGGAAGTGCAGAAATCTTCTTGATAGCCTGTCCACTTTTATGTGGTAGCACGCATCTTGAAGATCTATCAAGCACATCCAATCGTCTTTTTCCAAAAGTGGAAGAATAGACTGCATTGTGACCATCTGGAATTTTTGTACTCTCACAAACTTGTTCAACACACTGAGATCCAAAATTCGTCTCCAGTCCCCGTTTTTCTTTGGCACCAAAAATAGTCTAGAATCCAGATCCTATCTGGTCTGGAGGGACTATTCGGATGACTCTTAGCAGCTTTTCCATCTCTAGTGCTGCTTCTTCCCTTTGACTGGGTGGAACATCGGGAAGGTTTTTTGAAGGGACAGGACAAAGATCGAAGGGGATATGATAACCTCTGGTTATAATCCTTTGTACCCAAGAATCGGTGTTGATGGTTAGCCAGGCAGAAGGGTACAAGGAGAAACGACCCCCAACCACCTCCAGAGGAAAGGAGTTGGGCAGCTCTTCAGGAGTGCTGGTAGGATTGGCCAGGGAAAGAGTCCCTGGAACCCTGGTTACGCGGACCCCCTCTGCCCTGAAAGGAGCTTCTTCCCTGTGAGTTTCCCCCTCTGCCACTAGAGGAGAACCCGGCCTGTGTGTCACGGAAAGGACCCTGAGATTTCTTGAACCATATCTTCCCACTCTTTTGGTTTCGGGAGAAAGCATGTCGAGGGGAACAATAACAGACACCTATGACAGAAAGGGTCTTACCGTCCTATTCACATCTGGCCAGTGTGCTTTTAACTTTGGGTCCAAACAACGAAGAGGCCTCAATGGTTGCGTTAAGAAAGGAAGCCTTAAAGGGTTCCATGAAATTGCACAAGCGCATCCAGGCTTGTCGTCTCAAGACCACAGCTGAACCCGCGGCTCTAGCTGCTCCTTCTGATGTGTGAGATATCAGTCGCATAGAGGAGTTAGATATTGACTCAATGGTGGCCAACTGAGAGGCCACTTTGTCACGGACCTCATAAGACTTGGCACCAGCCAAGGTTTCAGAGAGCTCAGAAATCAGATTCCTTTGAAGCCTGATAAAGTGTGCCATATAATTCAGGGATCTGAAAGTAAAGGTCGCTGATGCAAAGGTGCGCTTACCTATCCTGTCCAGGGCCCGGGACTCTCTGTTAGGCGGATGGACAGTCTGGCTTTCTTCTTCCGCCAGATCCTTTTCTGTTGCAGCCGCCACCACCAGAGCATCCACAGGAAGACCTTTAGACCAATGGGGATCCATAGCAGGAGGGGACAAAATCTTATTTAGCCTTGACGGTGTCAGAAGCCTTCCACGCACGCTGCACGATGAGCCGGACAAGTCCATCGGCAGGTGGAGTAACCCAGGAAGTAGGTGGCCGGGCGCAAAAGCCCTGCAGGAACACAGACCCCTCAGGGGTCGGATTAGAAGGCTGCCAGTCACCTCTCTGTTTAAGGATTTTGAGGATATCACCAAAGGATCCCTCAGAGGGTAACCGAGGGGATCCTTCCCCCTCATCAAAGTCGGTCTCTTCAGTGAGGGACTCCTCTGTGGAGTCCATGTGCTTCCTCTTACACAAACTTTTCCGGTGGACTTCCTCAGAGGGAGAAGCTGGGGAAGACAGCGAAAAAGGGGTTTCCTGTGGGAATATGTCCTGAGGCCCTTGCACCCGGTGTCTGCTAGGTGCGACTTGTGAAAACAGTGTACCAGAGGAGGGCGGGGGGATAGACAGCACAGTAATACCAGCAGAAGCCAGAGCCTTCTCCATCAGTTGAAAGGCTGGTCCACCTGAAGAGGGGTGAGTGTCCAGGACAGGGGCCACCTCCCCCCCAAGTGGATCAGCCTGCCGAATCGGAGTCCCCAGATAGCTGTGGAACAGCAAATTACGCGTGTCACAACTGTCATCCTGGATCGTAGCAAAACTCTCCTGCCATGAAGACAACTGTGGTTTCTTAGTGAGATCTATAAAGGGAACCTCAGAGGGGAAAGACTGTGCTATATCAATAGACTTCAAAGGCAATGAAGGAGGAGAATAAGAAGGGGTCTTTGGAGATGTGTGATCACCTCCCAAGGAAGGATAGGTCCTGGGGGGTGGGATACCTCTGGCCAGAAGCACTTGATCCACAAGACGCAACACGTCGTGTTCAGAAAGGCTTCTAGTGGACCTCACGGAGACTGACGGAGAAACAGGTCTGCCACAGAAGAGGCAAGCTCAGTGCCTGCTCACCAGTCCGCACAGAGAACAACAGTGCCGAGAGAGACTGGACTACAGGTGTCTGCACCGAGGTAATCATTGGTGCTGAGGTCACGGTCTGCACTGACACAAGGATCGGTGCCGAGCTGGTTGCCAGAACCGAAGCTGGAACCGACAAAATTGGAGCCAATAACTGAGGCGTCGGTTCAGAGTAAGATGTCGGAGCAAACGTGGTCAAGGTCTGCGCCGACTGACCGGTCGGTGCTGATGCAGTAGTCGTAATAGTCTGAACTGAAGAGCCCCTCAGTGCTGATATAGTAAAGGCTACAGGAGAAGATGGAGCCGAGATCACTGATGGTGCTGAAGGCCTCGGCGCCGAAGGTCTAGGCACCGAAAGCACTGGGGCTGACTGAGTGAGCTTCGAAGCAGAAACTTTAGCCTTTTTAGGTCTTGGTTGGTGGGAGTCCCCAGCCGGGGACGAAGGCAAAGACTTGGCCTTAGTGGGATCATCCAAAATTTTCTTATGGGCTCTAGGAGGGGTTGAAGCCTCTGACCCAGAAATAGCCTCTGAAAAGGGAAATTTGAGAAGTCCCTTTAGCAACAACTTATTTTTCCTTTCCAACAAGGTTCTGTTAGAAAAATTTTTACAAATAACACAGGGCGGGTCAACAGATAAGTGGGACACACCCAAGCAATAAACGCACAAAGAGTGTGCATCTGATGTAGGTAATTTGTGTCCACAATCAGAACACCTTTTGAATCCCGGACTACATTTCTTATCTGCCATCACAGAAAAAAGGGGACAGTAGAAAGGGTACAAAAGAATACCCGAAGGTATGAAGAAAGGAAGAGATTACCAACGATGGTAAGGGAGAAATACCTCGTGGTAAAAGGTGCAGAGTAAAGAGAAGAAAACTCAAGAAAATATGGTCGCTAAATGCGATAGGGTAAGAGACAATAAATTAGAAACTTTTTTGACAGAAAAAGTTATACATATGACTAGTCTGACAACAAATATCTATACTTAGCTCAAGAGAAGCAGCTTGACATGACCGAATGGCAACGCGGCAAACGAAATCTGAGGTAACAGGGACAGGGGGATTATGGGTAAGAGTTTAGCTCAAGAGTTTGTAGCTGATGCGAGCTTGGAAAATGGGTGGCTTGGTCCTGAGGTCGGAACCGATACCCATGCGTAAGGAATGAACGAGGATTAACAATATCAGATTGTTTGTTATAGTAAAAGCATTTATACCCTGACAGAAGTAGTTTCTACTCATAACAATAACATCAATCTTGTGGTAATGCAAAAAATTTTCCAACAAAAAGCTTTATCATCAATGCTCCTAGCATTAACAACCATCAGAGATGCATCAAATGTTGCTATCTCTGAACTGTTAAATTTTCGACCTGGCAAAAATCCTGCCATGAGTTTGTCAAATATTGCAAAATACCTGTTGCAAAAATTTTCTTCCCGGTGCATGCCATCCTGTCTAGACATGTGTGCTCCAAATTATGCTCAAATGCTCTCAACATTTAAATTTTTCAAAATGGGACATTTTTTTCACGTAGGTATTAACCCCCAAAAATTTTTCATTCACTGTGATCTGACTCTCCTTTCTATATGCAATTTTTGAAAAATACACCCTAACACCTGTAACAAGCTATACTAAGAGGGGTGTAAGTTCCCTACTAACAGTCAGAGTCTCCTCCTGGATGAGATAATTTGTACCAACATGAATAAAAACAGACCCATATTTCCTAACATTAAGGCATTCTAAGGCCTTTCTCACATCCTCAATTTTTGCTCCTGGCAAGCATAACACTATTTGATGTTCACTAACTTCCCTGCAAATGTAGGCATCAGTTCCTCTAATAACTGAATCTCCAATTACAAGAATATCTTTTCTGACAAGATCTGAAGAATCTAAAACTTTTAATTCAGCAATATCTGCTCTATCAATTGTTACAAAGGAATGTTCATCATCATCGTTAGTCTTATTGCTTATTACATTTGCAAGCATGCAATTCACAAATTTTTCTTTCAGTGATGTTCTTCAATCATTCCTCATTTAGTTTTGACTTCTTCCTTTTCACATGTCCCTTGTTTTTTTTTTTACACTCTCTTTTGGAAAAATGCTGCCTTTTTCTGTAGACTGAAAATTTGTATAAAGCAAATAAATGTAGAAATCACAAAGATCATTAATGGAAATTTTTATGGAAGACTTAAGTTTGTCAAGGTTAGAAGTAAATGAGGCTCAACAATTAACAATTCAAATAGGAGGAGGAAATAAAAATGGTGATGTATAACCAATCTGCAGGAAAGTCTCCAGGGACAGATGGTATTCCTGTGGAAGTCTGGAAGTTAGCAGGGAAGAAAGTGATAAAGATCTTGAAGGTTTTACTTAACAGTATTTTAAAATGAGAGGAAGCACAAATATCTTGGAAGAAAGCTGTGGTAGCTGAAATACTCATCAGTCCCAATTTCATATAGACCCATTTCAATTTTAAGCCATGATTTTAAAGTGTTTATGTCTATACTAGCTAATAGAATGGAAGAGATGTTGCCAAAATCGACAGATATGGATCAATATGGACATGTGGTGGGAAGGCAAACATATCACAACATTAAAAGAACAATGGATGACCTAGAGAGAAGCAGAACGTAAGAAAATACTGCTGCTGTTGTTGGGTCCTGATGCAGAGAAATCACTCAACAGAGTAAGCTGCGAGTTTATGAGTATGACTCGAAAACTGGACTCACTAAACCAGAGATAAGAAAAAAATTAAATTTAATGTAAAATATAATTCACATCACAAAACTTTCAGGAATTCATCAGTGTGTAATAAAACAATATTTAACTCACTCAATTTTATACTAAAACACTTGACACAGCCAACCAATCACATAGAAAGCATAATTAGAAAAATTGCATTTAACTTTGTTAGACATAATTTGTATACTTAGAATAAATCAATTATCTACTAACAAAAATATTAATTTAATGTAAAATACCCAGTTAAAAGCTTATTTCAAAATATTAAAATGATTCATGTTCCAGAAAACAATACTTTACAAATTTTAATAGCCAACAGGCTTACATTTCTAAGTTGACCAATCAAAATCATAAGTCAAATGACACTATTCAATTGGTTAAAAAAACAAAGATAATAGCATTCATTAGCAGTCACGACCAGACACAAGAAAGTTCTGTTAAAACATACATTTTAGAAGTGCTGCAACAGCAAATACAAAATTAATTTGAATTCATGCTATTTTCTGAAAAATACTTCAGAATATATGGCATAAGTAAATCTTACAATCCTACCTAATAAGAATGACCATTTCATGTACTAATAAGAATGATTCCTATTCTACAGTTACACACTAAATACTTTAATGGCCAATAGGCTCAGACTTTTAACTTTTTTATACAATCGAGGTCAAAATAAAACAGCACTACCTAACTGGTCAAACTTCAGAAATGGCCAGATTCATAGGCAGTCATTATGAAACTGTAAAAATCTTGAAAATGTACCAGATGTAGTTGTTATAAGATCAATTAATCTTTGCAAAACAAAAAACATTTAAATTCATTCAAAATGATATTTCTAACTAGCTATTAGTTTTAAATATTGTTTGTTAATTATGCATGTGTATAAGAATGATCGTTTCATGTACTAAACAGAACAATCCCTATTCTAAAGAGTTACACACTGCAACCTTTAATGACCAATATGGTCAGACTTTTAAAGGCACTACCAACTAGTCAAATTTAAAAAAAAAAAACAGCCATATTCATTGGCAATCATCATAAAACACTGAAAAAATCTTAGAGACATACCACACAATTACTGTAAAACCAGGTTCATCCTTGTGAGACAAACATTTAAGTTCATTCAAAATAAGATTTATTTCTAACTAATAAACTATTAGCCTTGAGTGTGGTTTATTAATTATACATGTGTATTTGGGGCACATCTGGCTTTAGAACACTGACTGACGTTCAATATGTTATAATACACAAGTTGCATATAAATACAGTCTTTGTGTGACATAGTAACAGAGATTTTCAATTACATAATCCATTTGTTGCATTATAAAAAATGCAACAAAGTATTTCAATTCATCCTAAAAATACAAATTGTTCCTAAAAATTAAAATGTTAATGGCCAATGAGCTTATCTTCCAGTAAGTGGCAATGAGAATAACTGTGCTCTTCAATATAGATACTTTCTGAAGAAGTTTGGGAATTAGGGGTAACAGAGGTAGGCGTAAAGGAGACAAACAGGGCGAACTGTGAAGTAGAGAGTCCCTCGTTGACTCCCCCCCCCCCCCCATAGGGTAGATCAGGACAAAGAACCTGCTGCACATGTTGTTGTGGGGAGATGCAAAGAGGCTGCAACATGGTTGGCCCTATCAATGGAAAATCCTTTCCGCAACCTTCATACTGAGGGACCACTTGTGAGGCATTAGAATAGACCTGCTTAACTTGTCTGCAATCACGCCGGATTTCCCCAGAATGTGCAAAGCTATCAGAAAGCGATTGGATAAGACAGCCCATTGCCACACTCTCATGCTTCTTGACAAAGGGGATAAGATTTGGTTCCTCCTTGTTTGTTGACAGACTAGACCACTGACATATTTGTCCATCTAAATCACAATAGTCTCAGTGAGGAGTGTGTCTTGAAAGTCCTGCAACACTAGGAGGACAGCTCTCATTTACAGGAAATTGATATGCATGTCGGTCTGCTCCCCCCTAGAAGTGCCTGTGCACCTGATCTGGGAGGCATCCGTGGTCACTATGGCCTTGGTTTGGGGAAGAACAAAGGGACGACCTTCTTAAACTTGAGTGGAGTGTATCCACCACAGAAAATACTTTTTGCAAGCTTGTGTTATTTTGAACTGACTGGATAATGGTTGATGGAGAATGGACCATTGAGTTGTTATAGTGTCCACTGAAGAATTTGCATATGGCACCTTGTCAGCGGTACCAGAATAAGAATCCAAAGCTTGGAGAATCAGTAAAGCTGAAAGAGAAGAACTTTGAATGATTTTTTTGACCTGGAACTGAATAGACTGATCTCTGGACAGGGGGAGATGTGTTGTGATCAACTGAAATCCCCAGGTGAGAGCATAACTGGAGTACACAGTCTCAAGCTATTGAGGAATCAGATGATGCCAGTTCACAGCTGTTAAGAGCCAGTCATCCAGATATGGAAACATCTGGGTTCCCTGCACTCTCAAGTGAGCTACTACTAGTGATGTATACTCAGTAAACACCCTGGGGGCTGTGGTGAGACCTAAGGGCAGAGCTCTGAATTGATAACGACTGGCTCCCAGCAGGAAGCACAGACATCTCCTGGATCATCTGTTCATTTTTATGTGATGGTATGCATCCAGAAAAAACTATCAACCACATCCACAGAAAAGGCAGAATGGACTGAACTGTGACCATCTGGAACTTTGTGTCCTGAACCAACTGATTTAGATTGTTGAGATCAAAAATTAGTCTCCAGTCCCATTTTATTGGACACAAAAGTATCCTGAGGAATTTCTGGGCTCTTTCTGGTTTGGGGGGGACCTCTTGGATAACTCTTTTTTTCTAGCAGCTTGTTTATTTATATTGCTGCTGATTCCCTCTGATTGGGTGGAATATCAGGGATTTTGTTTATTACTAGCGGGGGTGGCATGTCTTCCAACAGAAAATGCCCGAACCTACTGCCCTTGAGGTTCCTTCAACTGTGTGGGAGATGAGCCTCATGGGCAAGTGTGAAACTGACTGAAGGGTAGCCAACTACAAGGATATGTACCCAGTAAAAGATCTGACAAGTTTCTTAAATCCCTCTGAAGTCTTGTGAAGTGTGCCAAGTAATTCAGTGATCAAATGGCAAATGTAACCAAAGCATAGACATGCTTCTCAAATCTGTACAGTGCCCTAGACTCTCTGTTAGGTGATGGGCAGGGGAACTTTGTTTCCCTAGCTCCTTCTTTGTGGGTGCTGCTACAACCATGGCATCAACTGGTACTCCCTTGCTCCAATATGTTTTGTCCTTCGGTGATGCCAGGAACCCATCTCTTCTCTCAGGAATATGCTCAATGGTATCTGGCTCCTTCCACTCCCATCAATAGACTAAATCAATGTGCTCATTGGCAGCCACAGGTCACCCAGGAGGTAGATGGGTCAAGCTCTAAAAGGCTCCAGGAATACTGACACCCTGACAACCCCACCGAAGAGGAACCAAAACTGCTTTGCTTCAGGAGTTCTAGGATATCTCCAAATGAGATTTCATCGGGTGGTGATCTTTGGAACCCTTCTGTGACAGACTCTTGCAGTGAGTCCAAGTGCCTCCTTTTATACTTTCTCTTTCTGGGAACTTCTTTGGAGGGAATCTCCGGAAAAAAGTCAGAAGAGATTAGTATACCCTGCTGTGTCCTCTGGAAACTAGTTTGGGCTGTCTGTCCCAGAGGCACAGCTGGTTGAGGCTCTAGACGCACAGTCAAATGCAACTGGGTAGCTGGAGCTGAAGAGGGAAGAGAAGAACAGTGTCTTGGAACAGAGAAAGCTCTTTCCACCACCTTGAATACAGAATGCCTTAGAGAAAAAGGAAACCGATGTTTACGGACTACAGGCTCCCTTCATCCCTCCACCCCAAAGGCAGACTACTCTAGGACGGAGTTGCATCAAGCTATCTAGCGCTGAAGCTTTGAGGGGCAGAGATGGGTCAGACAGCTTTGGAGTAGACTCCAACACCCCAGATCAAGAGATGATCTTATGGCTCCAAGAGTCATCCGGCTCCAAAGTACTTGGTGCCTAGATGCCACTGGAGTTGAAGATGCCAACATCTTCAGATCCAGGGCAAACGATGCCAGAGTCTTCAGGTCTGATGGCTCTGAAAACCAAAGGTTGTATTGGCGAAGGAGCCAACAATGTCAGAGTAGTACTGGCAATGGTCTTCAGACCAGATGGAGTCGGAGCTGGAAAAACTTCCATGTGAATCTGCGTTGGGAGGAATTTCCTCATCATCCTAGCCACATCAGCTTTGGTCAGACTCTTGCATGATCGTACAGATACTGTAGAAGATGGTCTACAATGTCATCTTGTTAACCATTACAAAAAAGGGGAATGAAGCTGAAAAGAAACAGGATTCAGTAATTGCTGCAGTGATCAGATCCAAGTGGATTTTTCCGATCGAGATTTCAGATCCAGAGAGGTGGGGATCCAATACTTTAATCACTTTACTGGGAGGTTTGGATACTGGAGCTGAAGTAGTCAGATCCGGGAATAGTTTTCTTAATTCTCTATGAAGAGAACCTTCTTTCTTGACAACTTTTTTTGGGGGGGGGCGTTGAAGCAGGTTCAGAGGGTAGCAAGCCTTGCAAAATCAACGTGTTCTTTTTGTTGATCAGAACTCTTGGGATGAAGCCGTTACAAATATCACAATGTAAGTCAAGGTGAGCTGGGCCTAACAGCAGACGCACTTTGAATGAACGTCTGAAATAGGAATCTTATGGCCACAGGTCATGCATTTTTTGAAACCAGAAGGTTTCTCTGACATAATTCTAAGTTAAAGTAATTGAAAAAAAACAAAGAGAAAGATTTTTTTTTAAATAAGCAAAGAGACTAGTAAAAAATACCAACAATGGTAACAGGAACACACTTAAGTGTAAAAGAAATACCAACAATGGTATTTAAAGGAGACTTGACAAAAATGAGTATATAAAAGTTTTCTACACAGAAAAATAGGGAGACACAAAGACAATAAAAAATTATAAGGGATTATATAACAGGAGGATAACACAGAAAGATTATAGTAGGAAAATTTAACTTCCACTCACTGAAAACAGGCTTGCTCAAGAGTAAGCAATGACCACTTCTGAATGCTTAGGCGGCACTCAAGATCTGTGGTACATTAGGTGATTAGGGTACTATGGATAAATAGAGGAGCTTGAGAGTTTCAGTGTTGCACAAGATGGAAGCAGCAGAGTTAGATCTGAGGATCAGATATGAACCCAACAATTGAGGACTGAATGAAAATGACAACATCAGATCTATTATTAAAGCAAAGCATTTGGTATAGACTTTTGCAGCAGTAGAAAAGGCAAAGAAGTAAACTGATAATGCAATCCCAAAATAAAGAATCTTAAAAAATGATTGCTGATTTTTGTGACTTGGAATATGCATATAAACATATTTTAAGTCTAGAGTGACCAAAAAGGCACGACAGGAAAGAAGAGAGAAAAGAAGAGAGAAAAGAATACGAAGTGTCAGCATTCTGATTTTTCTTTGGTATCACCAGATGCCCTCTTCCCTGGGTACAAAAAAAAAAAAAAAGTAAAATCCTGATTAGAGGAACAAGGTGAATATAGAATCTTTGGGGTCTGATGGATTTTTGATGGTGGGGGAAGGATGCCACTTGGAGTTTGTAGCCATGTTCTAAAATATCCAGTACACAAGAATCCGTGGTTATAATTTTCCATGCAGGAGGACAAAGAGAAAGGTTTCCTGCAATTTTCTGAAGAAGGCCGAGGTGAGTAGTGGAGGGACTGAATAAATGGAAAGTATTGTCTGTTTTTAAGTCTTGGATCCCAGAGATCCATTAGATTTTATTTTGGAGTTTCCATGTCACTTTCTTTTAAATTATTTTTCAGACTTCAGCTGAAAACATAACTAAGTTTTTTGGGGGAAAAGGGTCCTGGATTGGATGAACAGTTCCTTTGAAACTTAGGAAATGGAGAAAAGGAAAGCTGTTTAACTCCCTGCATGAGTTTTCCTCTTTATTCTAGTTGTTAGAAATCCTCAGCAGAATTAAGTCCTGGTCAAGAGGGACAGTTAACAATTGAGCTTTTATATCCTTCTCATGAAGATTATAATCTTAACCAAGTGTGCTTTCTAATAACAGCACCAGCAGCAACTGCTCTAGAGGAAGCATCCACAGCATTACAGCAACATTTAGTAGTGTGCTTAGCTACCTGAGAGGAATAATTAAGCATGTTC